>NW_022989899.1:100154-354838 GCF_902827175.1 Gymnodraco acuticeps
GAGAGAGAGAGAGAGAGAGAGCGAGCTCTGGTTTCCAGCCTGAGTCTATTTCATTTATGATTTAATTAGTTTTCTATAATTTAATTAATTTGTTTTATTTATTATATATAATTTATATATTTTAATATTATTTCACATTTCATTTGCAATGTTGGATGTTCAATAAAAAGTTATGTTTGAAGGATGTACTTGAATTATTATTATATATTATCATTATGTCAGTGGTCTAAATGGTCTTACAACGGTGCGAACAATATTATCGGTTAATCGCAATAGTTTCCAGAAAAATGTATCGGCTCAACAAAGAATTTATGATCTGGACAGGGCCTACCCACACACACACACCACCCACACACACACACACACACACTACACACACACACCACACCAACACACAACACCCACACACCCCCCACACACGCACACACACCCACACACACACACACCACACCAACACACACACACACGAGCACGCACACACCACAACACCAACACAGCACACACACACCCCACACACACCACACCACACACACACACACACCACACACACCCCACACACACCACACACCCTAAATGGATCATAGCTTCCAGAGCAGAACACATGGGCCCGGTAGGAACAGAAGCAGAGGCGAGGGGTGGTCTGGACCGAGCTGGAGCTCTCACGCTCAGTGTATACAGCTCTGCTGGGACACGCACACACACCACCACACACACACACACACACACACACACACACACACACAACACACACACACACACAACACACACACACACATATAAGCACTTACTCTGAGAAAGGGTCAGGTTGATTGGATTTAGTTTCATATTGTGTGGGGTGGAGCAGAAACACACCTGTTTTAGTGCTTGATGGTTCACACACACCCACACACACACACACACACACACACACACACACACACACACACACACACACACACACACACACACACACACCCCCACACACCCACACACACACACACACACACACACACACACACACACACACACACACACACACACACACACACACACACACCCCCAGGCTGTCCCCATGCTTTTCTTTGAAACCACTGAAGTAAATGGGGTGTCGAAGTGAGTCTTATGCAATTATTTCTGCTTCTCTGCAATGCACCCACTCTGTGTGTACGCGTGTGTGTGATTTTGTGAGTGTGTGTGTGTGTGGGGTGTGTGAGATAAAGTATATCTCCTCACATCGGAGCAGCACCCACGCCTCTCTGGTGAAAAATGGATGCTTTCTGCACCACTGAAACATGGCAAGTGAGAACCATCCCGTGCACACACACAGAAGCAGAGCCAATATTAGTTAGCGGCTGCACAGCATGAATACTGTAATGATGTGTGAGCCAGATTCTCTGATTCAACACATGCATGGATCGAAACATTGGGTGTGATGCTGCTTATCCAGTTGCCAGATGACCATGAGCACAGATAGCATTTCCTCAGGCGGCTTCAAGGTCAAAGCTGCTGATTTCTCGCTCCATGTGTGCATCTTTGTGTGTGTATATTTATATTACACGCTTAACACGGGTGTGAAAGTGGGGGAGCCACTCATCTTACTGAAGTATTGAGGAGATAGTAGCAGTTGTCCTTGGTGTTCAAGTATCTTCTCTTAAAGAGCAAAGCCTTGGAGACACAGATATGGTTGCTCATTTAGTTTCATTATCTGTGTGTGTGTGTGTGTGTGTGTGTGTGTGTGTGTGTGTGTGTGTGTGTGTGTGTGTGGTGTGCTGTGTGTGTGTGTGTGTGTGTGTGTGTGTGTGTGTGTGTGTGTGTGTGATGAAGAAAGTGAAGAGGCGATCTATAAGCTGTTTTCTGTGATGCTCTCTGCCTGAGACGGTGCCTTAGAGCTAACTAATTTTTGATTTGTATCAACAAACATACATGTAAATTAGGCTAAAGTAGCAAATCAACTGTGTATTATGTACCTATTGTATATTATTCTCTACATTTCAAGACAATTTGTAGTGCTGAGAATGCTGATTTGCCGCTATGGAAATCATGGCAAAAAATGAGCTTTCAGTTAGCTATACCTCTAAAATGTAGGGTCCTGGATGGATGTAACTTTGACAGTAAACAGTGACGGTTTCTAGTATCATTACCTCATCGTCCTCCTGTCAGCCTGCTGTATAAGATGTGGAACACAAAGATTTACCCAGAGGAGATGAACAAATCAGATGAAAAGGGAGTTATTCTTTTTTTTGGAAGAAAACTGTTTGTCAGATGTATTTCACAACCTTCTGAGATTTTGGGAAATTATCTCGAAACTAACTTTATCTTCATAAAGCACTGGGTGAAATGAGTCCGTCTTGTCTACAGAATAACAACTGACTTCCCTTGTTGGTGTTTGACAGGTAGCATTGCTTTGTCACATATGCTCACCTTAATACTTACATTGATTGATAAGTATGCTATAATGACTGGCTTGCTGAATATTATAGCGCTTATTATCTACTTTCTTAATAAATCAAGTTTGACACAAAATATTGACAGCAGCACTAATCGAGTTTCTCCACCTTTTTTTCATGTTTTTTTGGCCACATCTGATGTTAAATCAACCGGACTTCTTTCTGCGGATTGATATGACTGCACATAGTCCCTTGATCAGAGCGTCCTTAGCAGAAAGAAAAGATCATCAGATAGGCTCCAGTGTAGGGAATATGAATGCCTGCTGAATAAATGCCGCACTAAGGAAAAAGACCACACCACTGTAAGTCCAAAATGACCAATCCGGATCAAGTATTCAAATAGACATATTTAAAAAAAAAAAAAACAGCAGTGGAAACTTTACTGCCATTTCATTTGAGCTATAAAGCCGAGTCTTGTACAACAATCAAACACGGACACTGAAGTATCCCGGTCTCTTAAACATTACCGCCATATACAGTACATCTAAATTATTTCCTATTTAATTGAAACCACTTTGTAGGAATATGTTAAGTTACTTAACTTTAACCATTCAGTCTATAACCTGTAAAAGTAATCAACCGTTTGGAAATGTCCCATCATTTTCTACTTATAGCTCGCAGCTGTTCGCCTTTTGTTTCCCTTTTAAAGCTGTTGTAGATCTGCCTCTCCCCACCCAGCCGCACGAATCATAGGGGATTAGAGACCCTAAACTCCAGATTTGTATTTGATGTACGTCTGAGCCAGTAATTCACTAGGATTTTTTAATGTTACAGGACATGGAAGCATTAAGGTATTGGAATATTGGAACATATCTCGACTCCTGAGTAGGTTCGTAATGTAAGCTGTCAGTTAACATTAGATCTTTGAGTATGACTTTCATAAATCAAATATGGCGGCTGGCTGTATTCATTGTGATGCAGTAAATTATAGTTATTAGGTTTTCTGTATGAAGTGAAAAAGGTTCAACAAGTTAGGACATAATAATTAAGAATAACACAGCTGGAGCAAGATGGTGATTATCTGCTTTTGACGTGTTTGATGTGATTTGATTTACAGAAAATATTTGTACTATTATTTTTATCCAGCTATACGTCTATGAGACTGATCTGAATCATTCATCTTAGTTTATCAGTCATTAAAAAGCAATACTTAGCCTGTGAAAAAAACAAAGAGGTACTACAAGTATATAAGAAAATCAAAATACAATATTTATGGATTATAAAGTTTCCAATAGCAGTAAATAAATATATGAATTGCATTTAAATTGAGATTTCATCATTTAATTTGTCGCAAAATTACACAGTTCTTTCCACATAATTTCCTAAAGAGCCATAAAATAAGGCATAATGAATAGCCTATAATTACCCCTATTTCCAGTCATGTCTAAGAACAGAGTGTTCGGGCTGTGCAGGTAACCAGAGAAGACCCCGCCTGTTCATTTCCCCCATTCCTCCATCCTGTTATGTTCAGCTGTAGGGCAGGTAAGTGATTTAGCAGACCTGCACACTAATCTTGCACTATCCATTCTCTCCCTCCTCTCTTTCAGAGTGCTGCTCTGGGTAAATGGGGGGCTTCTCATGTTCCACAGCAGCTGGATGGGGGAGGAGAAACAGTGTGTGAAACAATGCTTAATTCTCTGCTGCCATTTTGTCCTTGTAGCAGCATTATTAATATTGTCTGTGTGGGATTTCCCACATAATGCAGTTGTGTGGTTTGGGAATGCAAGGCTGACACACAACTCCTTCAACCCTCCCTCTGGTTGGCTGTGGTAGAACTAAATATTGAATAACAGGGTGAATCGATATTGTGGTGTAACGGAATGCCATTTTTAAACCGCAAAAGCAGAGATACTTAAAATGCTAGACAGTCTAATCAACAGAGGGCCGAATACACTTTGTCCTGTGGGCTTCACATGAACTCACTCTATATGTTAGAAAGAGTAGAGTAGGAAAATACTACCGTGTGAAAATGCTAAAGAATGGAGTCATGTCTCAGTTCAGATACTACCCCTGGTACACTGCATTGTAGTACCCTGAGAACGCTAATGCGGTGCAAGAATTGTATTGAATTTCATGCTAGAGAGCAGGGACTTTCGTGGGAGAAAAAGGTTCCTATGTCTGATTGGCTGGGCGGATTGCAAACCACGCCCCGTAAAACTCCCAAAAAGTTTTGTGAAGCCGTCATTTTATTATCCTCGCATTGCATTATTAGCATTAGCATTATTAGCATTAGCATTAGCCCAGCGCAGAAACGCAGAGAGACTAACTTATGGCAACACAAAATGAAACATGGGAGCGGTGGAGATGAGGAGGTGTCGGCGTTCTGGCGATTTACTCGGAAGGCTTCAGTAGAAGCTGCTGGGAGTCCCAGCAGCTTCTACTGAAGCCAGTCCCCAACTCCGGGGACTTCCGGCCGGGGACTTTGGGCGGCAGTATACGCCGTGAAGTGGTTTGCGGCCTGCCAGTAAACCCAAAGCAGAAGAAGAAGAAGTGACGTCAGCGGCTTCATTTGCTTAATCCTCCCCCAGGGACTTATTCCGGTGTGAACGCGATCTGTACTTAGTTCATGAGAACTAAAGAGTTCTCATGAACTAAGTTCTGTAGAATGATCGAGGGTCGAGTATCTTTCACGACTCAGGTTTATTGTACAGTAAGTCAAGACATTACAGTAGGCAGCAACAACACAACTGGCGGGCTTACTCTGAAGTAAAGCAGTCCTTAAGCTTAATGCCAGTGTATGTCCCATAGCAACGGCCCTGGTATGCCCACGCTGCTAGGCCACGAGGGAACACGGTTTCTTATTGTGTCTTTAACTTTCTTAATGCCATACTCCATAAGTATTTTATGAAAGCAATATCTCACTTCCAAATATCTGATCACATAGCTGTTGTCATTAACTCGCTAATCTTGTCAGACAATTCTGCAATTATAGAGTACTCTCCTGTTGGCTGTGATGCAGTTTAATTGTTTGCCAACGCGAAAGAGGATGAAGAAGAATACAGATATTTTTAGTTTTATGTTGTCTAGGAGTTTCACTGTGGACACAAATCTCTCCAAAACAACTTGGAAACACAACTGGAACCAAGACATTTTCACATGTCTTTCATTTCTTTTAAGAACAGTCAAGTGACATTTTAGCTGTCAGACTTGATTACATATCAATAATTTAAGAAGAAGGATTTGTTTTATTTTTTGGAAATAATAAGAGAGCAGTGTGACAGGGCAACACTTGCCTCTTGTCTCCCAAGATATTCACTTGAGAGCAATACCGGGCAAAAGTGGTAAACAAAATAACTGGAATGGTTCTTCGTATGTAAAAGACAGCATGCCGCCCTCTGTTGGGTTCAGTGTGCAGTAAATCACAGGCAGAGTGGCTGCTGTAGGGAACACAGTCTGTCAGTTGCAGTTCACACAGTTGTTCTGAGAGCAGCCGGATGGAAATGTGATCCTCCTCCTATTCAACCCTCCCATTGATTCTGTGAAGCCTCTAACCTCCCTCAGTGGGGAAGAGGGGGAGCTAGCCCATGTTAATCAGGAACACACACACACACACACACACTCTTTTTCTGTGCCTCTCGGTAGTTCCTTAATAAGTGTTTGTGTGTAGATAAGGAGATAAGGAAGAAACAAACCTGGACGCCACACAGAGAGGAGCCAATTAAAACCATTAGAGCTCAGTCTTGACTGGACTTCCACAGGATGAAGAGAGGGGGGGGCAGATGGGGGAGTAGAGTGAGGAAAAACAAAAGAGTGAGGGAAACAGAAAGACTCATTTAAATCCAGATTTCTCTACAGAGTTGGAGAATGTGTTAATATCACCTGTTTTCACACAAACAGGGTGAAGGGGGGGCGGGGCAGAGCGCAACAATTGAGCAGAGGGGGAGTGAGAAAAAGAAGGGAGGCAGGAGAAAGTGTAATGAGGTTAAGGGAGAAGAAGAAAATGGTGAAGGAGGGATGAAGGAGTAATGAGATGAGGATAAGATAAAAGGACTGCTCAAGGGGACCGGACTAACAGAAGCAACGAAGGAGGGTGAAAGGAGGGAATGGGGGGAAATAATTGATGGGGAGGGAGAGTGGAGATGGAGTTATGTGTGAGAAAAGGGGAGGAGGAAGGATCGAAGAAGAGGAAAAAGAAAAAAAGGAACGTGGGAGATTAAGGAAGAGTGATGTGACACACATGGAACGAGAGCAAAGGAACACAATCTGACAATACAAGAGAGTAACGGCACTACAGGAGTGTGTGTGTGTGTGGTGTGTGTTGTGTGTGTGTGTGTGTGTGTGTGTGTGTGTGTGTGTGTTGTGTGTGTGTGTGTGTGTGTGTGTGTGTGTGGTTGTGTGTGTGTGTCTCTGTGTGTGTGTGTGTGTGTGTGTGTGTGTGTGTGTGTCTCTGTGTGTGTGTGTGTGTGTGTGTGTGTGTGTGTGTGTGTTTCAATGCTGACAGAAAGTATTCTTTTGTGTCTCTCCCTGTACCAGCACTGTGGAGCTTTCCTATTGGCTGAGAGGATGTTAAGAATAAAGCATTTTTCAATGTGATTGGTGAGGGGGTCTAGCCCTTTCCCAGGGCTACGGTCGAATGTCCAAAAAAAGTCCTATCTCTTTACCAAAGCACTTCTCCTTAACCTCTGTGAAAAAAGTCGTAGGGTTAAGGAGAGTTGAAAGTCACCATTACTAACATGATCCATGTTTGTCATCACGTTTGTTTCTGTGAGTGGCTGAATGGTGCATACTTTAAATGACGCGAAAGAAAGTAATCAAGCTCCTTTCCTATCATTTAGAAAATTCAAACATGGCCGATTCTTAAGTACTTCAGGGTCCTTTTACTCCGTTAGGAACCTTCCCAAGAGAACAGACTATTCGACCTCAACCCAGATATTATTTTGTGTTAAACAGGACAACACAACACTGTTTTTTTTTTTCCAACAGTGAATGATCGTGCAGCACGGCTCGCCTCACTGTTAATTGCTCATCCATTACTCTAGAGCTAGATTACATACACACCAAGGACACTGCCTGGTTATTAGTGTGTGTGAGTGTGTGTGTGCGTGATTGTGACATTAATAATCATGGTCATACTCTCTGCTCTCATTTATTATACACGACCACTTGTTTTTGTCACCATCACTCCGGGGCTACATCCACCTGATAGCATATTAGGCTGTATGTGCATGTTGTCCACCGTCAGTCTAATTAAGGAAGCGTCATTTTCCTTAGACCATAAAGGACGAAAAGCCATTATAAGACGTAGTGTTACATCCACAAACACATTGAGTACTAAGGCTTCACTTAGCTTAAATGGAGGAAAAAAGGCTCATTCTTTCCTGTTGTCTCTCTGGTACCGAGGAAGTTCAAAAAGCATTGCATTAGGTCCTGTGTCCACAGAGCCTTTTGTCTGGCAGAAAGGTGCTGGCAGGGTGCTGGGGAGAGCATCCTTCCATCGAAAACCCTCCTAGTGCTTATTTTATTGCATTTATTATTCGATATTTTTACTATGTGTCACAACAGTTGTGTGCCACTTGCAATGTCCTCGTGGCTTTTATTATCTGTGTATGCCACTATATATTTGTTTGACATGGTTTTTTCACCATTACAACCCACCAAAAGAGTCTTGCTCTCACACTTTGATGAGCTAGTCCCGCTCAATCTGCAACATCTAGTGTCCACCAAGGAAATCCGCTCAAACAAATTGGCCTTTTGGTCTTTGTTATGATAGTTTTAGTCTGAAAGACAAGATTCTCCACTAATGTAAAACATGTTTTTAAAAAGACGCTGGCACACAAGAAGAGGCACTTTGGGGACATAGTAAGGTACAATATTTGACACTAACACCAATATTAATTTTCAAGTCTTTGTATATTTCTCATGTCATATTGGCCAGTTATTTTTTTTTTACATGAACACATTTTTCATAAGGATCTTTGATTATGTCATTAAATAATTATGACATTTGACAGTTGTAATATTAACTTGGCAGTGCTCTCTACAGCCAATCATATTGGTAATGTCCATGTGTACAAATTGCCTGGAATCATTTGGAAGTCTGTTCTATAGAATAACTAACCCAAAAGAAACATGGTGGACTAACTTAAACAGTAATTGTACAAGCAAACCATTTCCCCATCATCTTTGAAATCCCTTCACAACCTGACATCGCTTAAACCTGAAAGACCAAGCTCTGTTTTCCTCTTATATCCATCTACTGCCGTGGTGAAATGCTCTGTAAATGCCCGAAAGAGCTGGCAGCCTTCTTAGTAATGGTCTTTTTTAATTGGTAATTATCCAAATGTGCCAGCACTAATGATGAGAGCAGATTTGAGGTGGCAGCATATGGGTTGGGTTATGCTGGAAAATAACTTATTTTAGGTGGGTTATCAGACACACTCAGTGTTTTACTCTGATGTACACGTTAAAAGTGTTGGAAAAGCGAGTCTTTTCCCTTATTCTGACATTGGAAAGGTGTAAGGCTTCCAACCATCCAACATGCTGTTGATGGTACCTTCAGGGATATCTGATATGACTTAATATGTTTATCTTAATCTGTACAATTAAAAACAACTTTTTATGACTCAATCTTCCCCTTACCTTTACATTTTTTGATTTTGCGACTAAACATTATGGGTTGTTTCCGGACCCACTCCGATTCTGTGCTGGTTGTTGAAACTTCTCCCAAATTGCACCCAACTCTTCTGCTACTTTCTATATTGAACACTCAGGATTGTATTACTAAATATGCATAATGCACTTTATTTGACTTTAAAGCAAAGTAAAGGCAGTACAAAACTGAGTATGGGGTGAGTGCTATGCAACCATACTGAAAATTACATTACATTACATTGCATTGCATTTAGCTGACGCTTTTATCCAAAGCGACTTACAATAAGTGCATTCGACCAAGAAGATACAAACTTGAAGAAAACAGAATCATATAAGTACATCAGGTTTCATAGAGCCAAACATTTCAAGTGCTACTCAACTGGCTTTAGGTAAGCCAGTCCTTTATTAGTATATAAGTGCTTTGTTAATAGTTCTATCGCTCGAAGTGGAGTCGAAAGAGATGAGTTTTCAGTCTGCGCCGGAAGGTGTGTAAGCTATCTGCCGTCCTGATGTCAATGGGGAGCTCATTCCACCATCTTGGAGCCAGGATAGCAAACCCACGTGTTTTTGCTGATGGGAACTTGGGTCCCCCTCGCAGCGAGGGTGCAGTGAGCCGTTTGGCTGATGCAGAACGGAGTGCACGTGCTGGGGTGTACGGTTTAACCATGTCCTGGATGTAGGAAGGGCCAGATCCATTCGCAGCATGGTAAGCAAGTACCAGTGTCTTGAAGTGGATTCTAGCAGTTACCGGAAGCCAGTGAAGGGAGCGGTGTGAACAATAGTGTTATTGGCTGACATCCATGAATAACAGTACTTCTAATATCCCATAAACTAAGTATGATTTAAAGACTTAGCAGGTATAATGTAAAATGAGAATAAGATAAATTGAGTACTCCAAATAAATGAAGCTTAAAGACTTGCAGAGACCAAACCATATTGAAAACAAATATGCTACATCATTGCAAGAAGAAGCTGTTTAATGTCTTATGAATAAAGCATGGGTCCACAATTATGTAAAACTGAATGGGTTACAGGACATTTCATGTTATTGATACTTCTTCCAAACCAATGCAATAATGTCCCTACATTTAGCACTGAGCTTTACAGTAACCTATCTCTCCATAATATTACATTACACTTTCATTGAGCTTCCATCCAAAGAAGCGACTTACAATAAGTCCTTTCAACCATGAAGATCCAAACTCAATGAGCTAAACCATTGTAAGTGCTACTGCATTATATTCAAGTGCTAAGTACACAAGTGAGACCTTTTATTTGATGTATTCTTTTTATTGGCCTAGGTGCAGTGGAAACAGGTGGATGTTCAATCTGCGATGGAAGATGTGTAAATGTTCTGCTGTCCTGATATAAATGGGGAGATTGTTCCCCCATTCTTAAGCCAGACATGTTTTTGGGGTATTTCTTTCGCACATTGTTTATCAAGTGTACCAGTATTGCAAGTTACCATATCCTACTGCGGACACACACTTGCAAATAGATATGTACTAAATTAATTCAGTTATTGCTTTCTAACACCAACTATCATCTGTTGTCTTTTAGTTGTCTGATGCAGTTTTAAGCGATATATTTTGAAATGTTAGCAGAAATGGATCATGGCTAAATGAGGTGTTCTGGCCCAATGGATGCCCTTCTTCTGATTGATGTGTTAACCGGAGTCGACAGCAGTGAATGTGGGCACCATTGTGCTGTGTTTCTCTGTATGGGTGAGATAATGCACCCTCCCCATCTCTCTTCCTGGCTCTCCTCCTCCTGTCTTGTTGTGCTGTTTGTTTTCTCCTCCACCTCTCATGTTCTCCGTTTCAGCTCGTCTGCCAGTCTGCCTTTCTGTGTCTTGCTACTCTCCTTCCAGAAAGAGGACACTGTAATTATCACAGTAGCATAGAAAGCAGACCTAGTGTTTTGCTGCATAGAAGGATTTGGCGGTGCGGCCTCTTAAGACAAATTAAATAAAAATAACCCAATTTATGTTGGAACTTCAATTTTGTAAAAGTATCAGGGCATACACAACACATGACAAGACAAACAAAGAGTTGGCAACGAACAAGTGCAGCGTAAAACAAGGGCTTGACTAAAGCTTCACAAGTCTTTCTTGTGTCAGGTCATGGTGTTAATGCGTAAATCACATTTTACTTTCAACTCGTTCAGATCTAATGTGTATGTAAATCTCAGTCTTTTTTAAAGAATTGCTTACATACCCCTTTTCCACCAATGCGATTTCAGGTTCGGTTCAGAGTTTATGGCCGATTGCAAACAAGTTTTCTGTTCTTCCACTGTAGAGGAATGCGTTCACGAAAACTAGTTCAACTTGAGGCTGCAGCAAAGCAGCAACAGTTTGCGGCAACTGTAGACATTTGTGGCAGAATCAGTAGTGCCAAAATCACAATGTAGCAAGAAAGCGATTAAACGCGATATATATAACCGTTGCGCAATAATCACCACGCTTTCGTGTGGCATATTATTTATCATTCACCAAACAGTTGCGACATATATATTATGTGTGATCACATTTTTAATTAAACACGACAAAAAACAAAGTATTCTTTTGGTGTTATGGCTCTAAATGTTGTTATTGATTAGTCGGACTGGGTTCGGTGGCGAGGCTAACATCCATGTAATACAAGAGAAATGTTACATATTTAAATCCTTATTTATGGTGTTATGGTGCCTAACAGCCAATTCAAACTGAAGAACATATATATATTTACAGTATGGGGTAATAAGCATCTGTCCAACTGTAAAAAGGCACTAGAACCAAACTCATTTTAGTGGAAAAGGGGTTACAGTGATTTTATCAGAGGACATTTCTTGTCAGTCAGCAGCATTTTCAACACAGTCTCCAGCACCCTCTGGTATCAGCGTGGGGCTAGAAAATGAATATAGATATGAAGATAGATATTGTGGCAGCCATTGTGGATATTGTGCCCATTAACATTATTGGAGCTTCCCTACAGAGGTTTATTGTAATCTTGTTGTATTCGCATGCTCTCTGTTAGCTGTGGGTAATTATTTTGGTGGCTAAAGAACCGTTTTCAGCCTCCTGCTATACATTATTCTGCTGCATGTGCCAGCCCCTCACAAGGTGTATGCTGCTTCGTCAGCAGGTGAGCTGGTAGCTAAGAGAGAATAGCTGCTAACATATAGCTGTGTATTAGCAAGGTCAGAGCCAGCGGTGTGTCGGGGGTGTGGAGGCTGCCGGCTGCTGTTTGCCACACAATTCAAGGCCAATTAGCCTGCGATGAAAAGCTAATGAGAGGGTGTTTAGAGCTGACAGTAAGTAGGGCTTCTCTGTGGAGAATGATAGTGTTTTTGTGTGTCGCTTTCCCTTGTGGTGTGTGTGTGTCTGCGTGTGCAAACATTTAGCAGGCTTGTGGGGTTTCCTTGTATAGAACAACATGGTAATTATGCACTTAAGACACATTTAAATGATGTGAATTCCCAGGGATGCGGCTGTCGAAAGAACATAACTTTTAGAGATCCATTTTTTAACACTTTAATTTGTCTGGAACCAAAAAGAGTATCTATCATCACACCCTTGTAGTAGTATTGTATTGCTCAAACATTATTAAATCACATACAACTTTACTCTGAGTTATTATAGGCATCTTAAAGGTTCCAGTGACAGTGATATGTCAGTTTGACAATATTACCTCATTACACTCCACTTTTTCCCACCGTATAACATGGGAATGTAAGAGAAATGTCAAGGACATTTCAGACAAAGATTTAAAGTGTGGTATACATTTTGTGTTTGGCTTCATGTCGGTTTAAAGCTTATCATTTTTGTTTGATATGTATGTGTGTATATGTGTGTTGGACTGTATGTGTCCAGGAAGAATAGCCAGTGCTCATGCTAATGGAGATCCTATGATTTTGCTATTTTATGTTTGTTTCGTACAGTATCGCTTCTCAGCTATACGCTATACCTTTTCTATAAATAGTTCAAAGGTTAATTCAATAGTCTATCATTAATTTATTTCAAATGCAAACTAAACCCCCTCTCCAGAGCAAAGGAGCGCAACAAAATCAAGCATCAGGATTTTTAATGATGTGCAGCACAATGACAGTTTTCTATACACTCACACACATTTATAACACTATGGTGTGCTTTGAAATGACAGGCAGCAAAGCAAACAAGAGAAAATATGATTTGGCCTAAAAATAAGCTTAATTATCTCTATCTATATGGATTTACAAGTCACACAGACCCACACATTGGATTAAAACTGTAAAACATTTGCTGCAGAGTGTGATGTGGATAGATCCAGCTGCCCATGGCTTCTCTCTCTAGTAGATAGTCCTTGTGAACACTGTCTCTGATCTCAATTCTAGTATCTAAAGGGGAGAGCCACGTACCATGTACATGTGGTGCACGTCAACGCACCGCACACTGCCCTACAACCAGCCCTCAGAGCAAACTGCTACATATGGGGACAGGAATAAACTCATATGGCCACAAGTATGTGTTTGTTTGTGTTTGTATATGTGTGGTGTCAAACATAGCACAGAACACTTTTCCCAGACGCGTGTTTACGGTTGCTCCAAATTTGGAAGCCTCCCGGGTAATGTTGGATTGTATCAATTGAAAATAATAGCCGGCTAAATTCAATCTGCACAGCTACTACAGTATAATGAGCATTTTCCAGACATATGCCATTTCTTCCAGCAAACACGTAATAAGAAGCACCATAAGGGAGTAAATGGACTTTGACTCGTTGGTTGATCTTGCCGGTTACGTTTTAAGCAATCTTTAAGACTTAGCTCCAAGACATTTTGGGGTACACAGTAGTCATTTGGCAGTTAAGGCTCTGATGTTAGGCCAATGGGGTTTTATGTAAACGTAACATCCACTACAAATACACATAACACAAAGGGTGATCAAGTTTGATTTACCCACATCTGTTTATCAGGAAAACACAACAAATGCAATGAATAAAGATATTTCTTCCTTAATGTAAACCCCAATAATCTGGTAAATGTCCCAAAAAAAACATTTGTTCGAGATCTAATTGAAAACAAATGCCAGTCCCATTGCTCTAGAAATACACATTCTTTGCAGCACTTTTAAACCTTGGAGAGCATAAGATTTTTAGCAGTACCCGTTTCTATAAAATTACTGACCCTAATGGAAATAAGAAAGTGCTAGCACTCGAAGAGTACCATCCTTTGCAGCATGGATATAAAGGCCAATGACCTAAAATTATTTTCAATCCAAAACATATACAGTAGAGCATGTGTTGTGTTTTTGATTGAATAGTGAAAAACTGAACAAAATCACAAAGTGGATTCAAAGGGTTAATGCAGTGTTTTTGCATCATTACTGTGCCTCCCCGCTGGCTCTAGATTTTCAAAGGAGAGTTGTACTGACCCAGATGACTGAAACTGTTCTCAGAGACTCCCAGTAGGAAAGTCCTCAAAACTCCCACAGTGCCAAAGCCCCACATCCACCCTCGCTGACTGAAGTTGACAATAAGATGACAGTTTAAGGTCAGACGAAAACTGAAGTGTTGTTTTTGGCATTTCACTCATTTGGGTTCTAGCCGTTCTTCCCTGAATGACTGTTGAATTGCAGGCTCAGATATCGGTTTGCATTGTTTCAGATACGGTGGTTTTTGGTCACACTTTCAGAGCCAAACTTTTGTTTATCTTCAGTTAGAGGTTAAGATTGGATCAGTTCTCTGTGTACTCTTGCAGGAGCTGTGTGCATGTGATTGTAAAGTTGAAATGTGTAGATATTAGGGGTGTAACGGTACACGTACCCGTACCGAAATTATTCGGTACGGGCCCTTCGGTTCGGTACAGGTGTGTACCGAAGTGTACCGAACGAATATAACGTTAAACGTAAAAAATTGAGAACGTGAATAACTTTTTGGAAGTAATCTCAGGTGCTGCGTCGCAGCATTCAGAGTAATTTTCTCACATTGGGTTCAACGCGTCATAGAGCGAGCAAGTCATTTAATTGGATGAGAGGCATACTATGAGAGCTGGTCAGAGGGATGCGTTCAAATGTAGTCAGTAATTTGAGGAACTGTCAAAAATGTATGGCGAACGCAGATAAAGTTGAGCTCGAAAATCCTCCAGCATCATTGAAGTCTCCGGTTTGGGAACATTTTGGTTTTGCAGTTACGTACAAGGATGACGGACAAAGACAGGTGGACCGAACCAAAGCTGTTTGTCGGCATTGTTCAACTAAAATTGGTTACGCGGCTGGCAATACATCAAACTTGCACACTCTTTTGAAAAGGCATCACCCGAACGTGAATATCACCGGTACCAAAAGAAAAAAGACTGAAGTGCAAACCCAACTCCAGCTAGCATTTAAGCCTCCACTTCTTCAGACCGAGCCAAAGCTATTACAAACGCCAACTATCCTTATGTTGCAATGTTAGCAAAGCGCTACCTGGCTGTATCTGCTACCTCTGTCCCTAGAGAGGGTGTTCTCCACAGCAGGAGACATTGTTAGTGCCAGCAGATCTGCCCTTTCGGCAAGCAATGTGGACAAGTTCATTTTTCTTTAAAAAAACATGAAAATACAATGACAAGCAAGTCCTAATGTCAAACTGGCTGCTTAGGTGCTAGTACAGTACAGTTCAAATACAGATTATTTCAGTTCATCGAAATGCTGCACCTTAATGTTCATTTTATTATATTTTGTATTTATTTGAGTGAATATTTACAGTTTAATAATAATTAAAAACCCCAAACTAATAGTTTATGTTTTGTGAGTACTAGTACAGTAAAGTTCAAATACAGATTATTTCAGTTCATCGAAATGCTGCACCTTAATGTTTATTTTATTATATTTTGTATTTATTTGAGTGAATACATTATTCACAGTTTAATAATAATAATAAAAAAATATATATATATGTTTTGTTTTGTGAAAAAAAATTCTGCTGTACCGAAAACGTACCGAACCGAACCGTGACCAAAAAACCGAGGTACGTACCGAACCGAAATGTTTGTGAACCGTTACACCCCTAGTAGATATCGCTCTTCACTTCAGCAGTGTGTTATTATCTGTGTACTCACACACAGTCTGCCTATTCCCGCCCCATCCCTATGTGGTGGAAAGTGCAGAGTCATCAACATGTAGACCACTGTGGCCACAACATGGCTTTTACCGGATCAGGCCCCAAAGCCCAAAATGGCACATATTTGTGGCTGCTTACTTTCAGAACACATTTATTTTCTTCCTGAAAAAGAGAACACAATCTCAATACAGCAGCTACTTGAGTTCCATTTCAAAACCATAACTGGTTTGCGTCTCGAGATATTACATGGTTTTAAAACACAGGGCTGCAGTTTTCATGTATTTCAGGATACGGGTTATGATAGGGTCATGGTACGACGGCCCATCATTTTTCCCTTTGCACTTTCTTTTTAGTGTTTGTTTTGGTGAAGTTACACTGCTCTTCCTAGCCATACAATTATTTTGTTCCTTCTCAAACCACAGTTGGTTTTTCTGAAACTTGCAATTGACTGTTGACACTTATCTTAGTGTCCAGAGGCCACACAAGGATGATGTCAGCCTTCATTTTGGTTGCCTGGTAACTGTAGACCCCCTCCCCCCACCCCTCCCTCCTTCTAATCAATGTTGATAGTCCAATGGACAAGGAAAGGGTAAAATAAGTAGCCTGTTATGTTATGTCCTTCTCCCTGTTGCTAACCTTTTTCCCCCTGTTTCTGTCTCCCTCAGGATGGAGTGATGATGGGATGGATGTGAATATGGGCCAGAGGGCAGGCATGCGAGCCCCTCTCCTTGGCCTGGTCCTGTTGCTGCCGTTGCTGCTTTTCAAGCCACCACCCTGCTGCGGCCAGAATACCCAGGGGGGCCTTCAGGATGGACCTCACTTTGGCTTCACTCAGGCTGTCTACCACGCTATGGTTTACGAAAACTCAGCAGCACGCACCTATACCATGAGTAAAGTTAAAATGGGCATCCACCTGGCCCAGCGCTCCTGGGATGTGCGTTACAGAATCACTTCTGGTGATGACGAAGGGTTTTTCAAGGCAGAGGAGTATGTGCTGGGAGACTTCTGCTTCTTACGCATGAGGACTAAAGGTGGCAACGCAGCAATCTTGAACAGAGAGATTCAGGATAATTATGTATTGACGGTAAAGGCGTCTGTCAAGGGAGAACCCCTCCTTGAGACCTGGACTAAAGTCAGTATCCAGGTCATGGATATGAATGACTTGCGACCCTTGTTCTCACCCACCACTTACTCCGTCACTATTGCAGAAAGCACTCCTCTCAGGACTAGCATAGCACAAGTTACCGCCACAGATGCAGACATTGGCTCCAACGGGGAGTTTTACTATTTTTTCAAGGATAAAATGGAGCTGTTTGCCGTACACCCAACCAGTGGAGTGGTTTCTCTCAGTGGAAAGCTCAATATTGATGAGCAAAGGCGCTACGACTTAGAAATCCTAGCTGTGGACCGCGGCATGAAGCTCTATGGAAATAATGGGGTCAGCAGCACAGCCAAGCTTTTCGTCCACGTAGAGCGTGTGAATGAGCATGCCCCTGTCATGAATGTTGTCACCCATAGCCCCTCGTGGCTTGATAAAAACCCTGTGCATGCCATGGTCACTGTTGAGGACCTAGATGAAGGTTTAAATGGGGAAGTAGACTCAGTGGTCATTGTTGGTGGAGATCCTTTAGAGCAGTTTTTCATAGAAAGGTTTGTGGAGGGTGAGTTTGCCATCAAGGCCTCTGAGTCAGTAAATTGGGAGACTTACCCTTATGGCTGTAACCTGACTTTGCAGGCTAAAGATAAAGGAGTCCCACAGAAGTTCTCTGCCGTCAAGGTTGTTCACATTATGGTCAAGAAACGGCAGACAGGGGAAGCTACTTTTGAGAAAGAGTTGTACGATGTAAGCCTCAGTCAAATTTCACCACCAGGAACAACCGTAGAGGCTGTTAAAATCAAGCCAGAGCCCGATGATGCAGAATATATCCTGACACCTTCTGCAGACTCAGCCTTTTTTCAAATGAACACCCTAACAGGTGTAATCTCCACCACTCACTGGTTCACTCAGCTGACCCAGGATGTCTTTAATCTTGAGGTAATGGAGATAGATAGTGAGCTCAAAGTTAAAGTGAGGGTTAATATTGAGGATGCCAATGACAACATACCAACATTTGATCAGTCTTCTTATGAGGTTTTGGTCAATGAAAGTGTACTAGTTGGGACCAATGTATTAACAGTCTCCGCAGTGGATGTGGATAAAGGAGAAAATGGATACATTACTTACAGCATTTCCAGCCTTCAGCCATTACCCTTCAAGATCAATCAGTTTTCTGGTATCATCAGCACCACTAAAGAGTTGGACTTTGAATCTTCATCAGAGAGCTATGTGTTTGTTGTCAGAGCCTCTGACTGGGGGTCCCCTTACAGGCGAGAGAGTGAAGTGAATGTAACGATCCACTTGGAAAATGTAAATGACAACCGGCCATTGTTTGAGAAGGTCGCATGCCAGGGGGTGATCTCCAGGGATTTCCCAGTGGGTGATGTGATAACCACAATGTCTGCCATTGATATCGATGAGTTGGAGCTAGTAAAATACAAGATCCTTTCAGGGAATGAATGGGGGTACTTCGACCTCAACGCAGATTCAGGGGTCCTCTCATTGCAACATTCCCTCGACGCAGCCAGTCCAAAGAACGGTCTGTTTAATCTCAAAATAACTGCTACAGATGGTGAGAACTTTTCTGATCCTATGTTTGTTAACATCTCGGTATCTCATGGGAAATCTCCTCCCAAAAGTTTCAATTGCAGAGAGACAAGGGTAGCCCAAAAGTTAGCAGAAAAGTTACTCAAAAAGTCAAAAGCTAGCATGAAGCCCAAAATCGAGGAAGGATTTATTGACCTTTTCTCTGTCAATCGGCAAACACCCCAATTCGACAAAGCTTTTCCGACAGATATTGCTGTGCGGGAAGACCTAATGATAGGTTCCAGTGTTTTTAAGGTCAATGCATATGATGGGGACACAGGTTTCAATGGTCAGATTCTATTCTCTATTTCAGATGGAAACACTGACAACTGTTTCAACATCGACATGGAGACTGGTCTTATCAGTGTCTTCTTGCCTATGGACAGAGAAAAAAGGGATCGATATCTCCTCAACCTTACTATTTATGACCTTGGCCTGCCACAGAAAACTGCCTGGCGTTTGCTTACTGTTTACATTGAGGATGCTAATGATAATGCACCCCAATTTTTGCAAGAAGGAGGCTATACAATTGTCATACCTGAGAATACTGCTATAGGAACGGATGTCATCCAGGTTGAAGCCACTGACAAAGATCTTGGACCCAATGGGGAGGTTGTGTACTCTGTTTTGTCCAGCACCACCCAGTTTGGTATCAACTCTACTAACGGGATAGTGTATGTTGCTGGCCAACTCGACAGGGAGTTTGTTCC
Organism: Gymnodraco acuticeps; assembly: GCF_902827175.1. Taxonomy (NCBI): domain Eukaryota; kingdom Metazoa; phylum Chordata; class Actinopteri; order Perciformes; family Bathydraconidae; genus Gymnodraco; species Gymnodraco acuticeps. The sequence continues at coordinate 119,617 of NW_022989899.1, forward strand.
GGTATTCAACCTAAAGATCGAGGCCCGGGACAAGGCAGAGAAAGGGAGCCAGAAGTTTTCAGCAACCACTTTAAAAGTAATATTAGAGGATGTGAATGACTGTCCCCCACTATTCATCCCCAATGTCTACAAAGCCAGGGCTCTAGAGGATCTTCCAGTAGGAACTGTTGTGGCCTGGTTAGACACCCAGGACCCAGATCTGGGGTTGGGAGGCCAGGTCCGTTACTCACTAGCCAACGATTATAATGAATGGTTTGAGGTAGACAGGGCCAGCGGGGCTATTCGACTGACAAAAGAGCTAGACTACGAGACTCGGCAGTTCTACAACCTTACTGTGAAGGCCAAAGACAAGGGAAGGCCTGTTTCTCTTCTTTCTGTCACCTCTGTGGAGGTAGAGGTCGTAGATGTGAACGAAAACCTCTATGCTCCATACTTTTCCCACTTTGCCTTGACGGTATCAGTTAAAGAGAATTCCCGGATTGGAACTACCTTACTTCAAGTCACAGCCGAAGATGAGGACACTGGCAGAGATGGAGAAATCCAGTACTCCATTCGTGATGGGAGTGGGCTTGGACGATTTGCCATTGATGAAGAGACAGGTACGTTCATTCTTTACATTTCATATGAATCATGTTGTTAATAAGTATTGCACTGGGGTCGTCACATATATATTTCTTACATATATGTACTTTTCTACATATGTGTACTCTTCTAACTGTAACAGTTGGATGTTAAGGTACTTGTTAGGTTTTTCTCTTTAAAGTAAGTCTCAAGGCTCTATGTACAGAAAGGTGAGACTCTGCACTTGACTGATATTATGTCAAAGATACATGTTCTAAATGTAGGGGTGCAATGGTCGATATGGTACAAAATACAAAATATGCAGAACAATGCAATTCAAATTAAATATGATGTCATTATGGCTTATGGTTCAAATAAGCATTAATATATCTCAGCATAAAACAAGCTTTTATTTATTTGAATCACTGATTTACCACACAGCGAGCATTCTTAGTGAACCAAATCAAACACATCAAAGATGTTGCAAAACAACAGTGCTGAGTCTCAGGAGCAAAGAGAGACAAAGTAGCTGAGTGGACTGGTGATGCTATGCATTGAGAATGAATGAGCAGAGAAAAACAACCTGAACTTGAGGTTACATTTGCATAATGTGTGTAACTCAGTGAACAGGGAAGAATGCCCACATCGGCATTGCCTTGAAACCCAGCCTTTTGATTTCATGTGTGTATATTTGGGTTGTGTATTTGTGTGTGAAGTTTATATCATCATGTACACTTCTCCGTGTTGGCTCCTTTGGCCAAGCTTAATTTGGCTGTTAAAGTGGCAACACATTTATTTGCTTTAGTTTAATGCTTGTCTATGGCTCTATGCCTTCATTTTAAGTCATAGTGGTCAATGATAGTCCACGTTTTGTCTTGGTCTTTTCTGGTTAACTAACTCAAGTGAGAAATGTATATTGGATAATCAGTTGTATTCACACTTGTTTCACTAGTTTATACATTGACATGTTAAATATAATTGCTCTTTATTTTGTACCTCAAGGGTGCTCTTTGATGGAATACTTAATTATAAAACATTATCACTACCATGTGGGAAATTTGAAGCCAAAGCAGATTTGTTGTTTTGGCTTCAATTTGCCATGCCTTTACGTTGTATTCACTGGTTTTATATAGTGACTTTGGTGTTCATATGTTTAAAACTCTATACCATATACACCATCCCACCAAACCAACAACCTTACAAAAGACTACTTGCTAGACTATAGCAGCAGCACACTACAACCTGTTGCATCCACCTAGCCAAGTGTATCGCTGTGACACGTTCAAGTCATGGCCAGTGAAATTGACTGAAGACAAAATACCTAGCCACTCAACTCCCTCCCCCCCTCCCTCCCTTTTGCCAGCCCAGGCTGAATCCCTCACCTGTCCCCGATTGAAAGACTGAAGGTGGCCAATAGGAAATGTTTGACTTATTATATATCTCACACACACACACACACACACACACACACCACACACACACACACACACACACACACACACACACACACACACACACACACACACACACACACACACCACACACACACACACACACACACACACACACACACACACACACACACCACACACACACACACACACACACACACACACACACACACACACACACACACACACACACACACACACACACACACACACACACACACACACACACACACACACACACACACACACACACACACACACACACACACACACACACACACACACACACACACACACACACACCACACACACACAGTCGTTAACCCAGCGTGGTTGTCCCAAGGTGATGAACAGGAGCAGAGTGGGGGGGGAGGATTTATGGCCCTTGTTAGGCGAGCCTTGGCAAGCCCCATAAATCAACCCCAAGCTGCTGAGAAACACTACAAACACAATTACGACTTAAAGATAATTACTCTGGCCTTCACACACACTCATATGTACACACACTCACAAACGCACTCATATCCTGACCAGCTCTGTAAACCATAATGTTGAACATTTATGTTAATGGAATCTAAACTTGTTAATAGGGGCGGGGCTTGGTAGGACAGGGTGGAGCAAGCAAGTGAAAACCACCATGGCACTGTGTGAAAGGCTACAATAGCTGTCAATCAGACAAACAATCCTTAACCTCAGTCAAAATGACCGATGATGTAACCACATCACATTTCACTTAAAATAATTGGACCTTGCATATTGGTAATACTCGCGCATATAAAAAAAGCTAGCAATGTAACACTGATTGGTACTTAACGATGTGTATTTAGCCTGATATCCAAAGCAGACTGAGCACATTATAACAAAATCTCGGTAATTGATAGTCCTGCATACCAATGTAAGATTTGACTGGCTTCTATATAGTCTTGGCTGGTAGAATGTGCTTCTTCTTATTGGCCAGCTGAAAGAAAGATGGTTTAGAATTGTATACCATCTGCAACGGGGAGGAAATGTAGTGAAGTGTTGCCGTATGTGAAAACTTAAGGATGTTAAACACCAGAAGCACAGCAGGATTAAGACCTGCATTTGACTCTTTATAAACTCTAGGTACTTTATTTTCCTAACCCCAAGTTGCCTATCCATAACCATACTGTAATTGCATTGCAACAGATACTGTAGAATGCACACATTTAGACATATTAATCACTAGACAGGGTTTTGCAGATATGCAATATTGGTGTACTTCTTGGATGGTACGATTTTGGCAGGAGATGATAGGATCTCTGGATTATCCCTTGGTCTGCATGCCTAGAAAGGAACGGGGAGATACAAATCTGTCATTCACAGTTTCTGTGATGTGTTTAGTCTGTGTAAGAATCACCACAGTTTTGCCGATGGGGATGAACAGGTCTCTGTGTGAGCCTTGAAAGTGCACGGGGTAGGTCTTGTCCAAGGGTCGGCTATGGTTCTGGAGGTTTAATGGGTTGGTGGTTCGATCCCTAGCCCCAGAAGTCAATATGTCGATGTTAGGCAAAAACTCAAACGTAAATTGCTCCAGTCCCAATGTGTAACGGTGTCTGATTGTGTGTGAACGTTAGTCTCCTTGTTAGGCACCTCTGTAAGTTATCTGTGTGAACAGGTGAATGTTGTGGTGAGTGATATGTAAAAGCACTTTAAGGGGTTGCAAAGACTAGAAAAGCACTTTATAAATGCAGTCCATTTACTGTCCGTGTCAGAATCACCAAAGTATTGCCAAAGGTGATGGGCAGGTATTGGGTTAAGCACACAGGCTAAGTCTTGTCCAAGTTGTACAAAAACTGTCCAAGTGAGAATTACCACACAGCAGGTGGTGCCTTGACTTCCAGACGGCGTCATCTGCCAAAGTGTGATGCGTTCCTTAAGCTCTTGTGTTGTTGCGAATGGATACTGGGGACTAGCATAGCAGTGGCAGCCAAGTTCAATATGCCATGGACCACTTGCAGGGATTTAAAGAAAATGAACACTATTTGCAGCCGCAGAACAAATATCCCAGTGCCAGCCTCCAAACGGTTTAACTGCATCGATCCTCTTGCTGCGGATTCACCTGGTCTCCCCCGCCTTGAGCTGAAAACCTCTTTATTTGGTGTTGAAGTGTGTACTGCTCACTCTCTGTGTAGGCGTTTTTTTCTTTGATGTTTCGCAACCGAAAATAATGAGGTGGTGGGCGACTTAATGCTGTTGTTATGTGGGTTAATATAGACGTGTTGTAGTCTGCCAGTATCTTCTGTAACTGAATAGGCTTAACATTAGACACCCGCCTTTACTTCCCACACACACATACACACCTTGAAAGACTAACCTTTCCATATCGTTCTCCTTCCCGCTGTGTTCAGCAGGAAGCTATTCACATCAAGACTCTTAATCACAGTGTCACCTCTCCCTGGGAACTGCCTGTGTTTTGGGAGAGAAGCAAAGGAAAGAGAAGGAGCTGGAGAAGAATTTGTGGCTCCCAATTCTACAGTGATTAATTTCTAACAGGCAGGGAGGCACGCAGCTTTGTTTTCCAACAAAACGAGCATTGTGAAGAGCCTCAAATGTGCAGCAAGGAGTTAACATAGAGGCACACACACACACACACACACACACACACACACACACACACACACACACACAACACACACACACACACACACACACACACACACACACACACACACACACACACACACACACACACACACACACACACACACACACACACACACACACACACACACACACACACACACACACACACACACACACACACACACACACACACACACACACACACACACACACACACACACACACACAATGATTGAAATGCATTTGGTTGAAGATGGCAGTGAGTGTAGCAGTCATACTGCTCTTCAGTGAACTCTTTTCAGTGATGCCTGTGGAGGATTGATAGATATTTAAAAAAAGACAGGGTCCTTATTATTTCATATACTGCCTTGACTTACTGAATCCATGTCGACATTACATAATTAATGAAAATATTATAGTGACATTCTGTGAATATGCTAAAAACTGTAAATAAAGTGACAACTGCACATAACAGCCCAGTGTTTGAAGAGTTCAATTATAAAAACTCTTCAATAGGAGCCATCACTCTATTGAATTCAATTGTGTGGTTCAATTGACTGCACTGAGAGCACTGCCAAACATATCCCTCTTTTAATGGTCTACATTGTTATGAGCACTCCCAAAATGCAACTTGCCTGAAGGTGCTGTAGCATTGTGAGGTGCTCAGGGATGCCTTTTACACTTTTTGGCAGGTAAAGTCACTTCATTATAGTAATTCAAGGGAAGCGTTTATTTGTTTCCTGTATTTATAGTCGAAAACAATCACTTTGCAGTTTGTTAGGTATGCAAACACAATCATGTTATGGTTTTTGAGGATTTGAATGTAAGAAAAACCCTTGAAAACAATTGGAAAACCAAACCATGTTCCAAATTGATGTGTGTGAAAACAGCCTTCCTTCCTGCCAGAGCTTGTTTCTCAGTGTCAGCCAGTGAAAGGTTCTTTAAAGAGCGCAGCATGATGTTGGACCATCAGCACACACTAATCACACACTCTGAACATTACGCAGAGCTGCTCTCCTTCTGTTGCCATGATTAGTGAATTAATGACTGCATTTATCATAATTGCCGTCTGAGAAGGAGTGTCTTTTTGAGTACTCTGCTACAAAGAGGTGTCCGCTGGGATATGGCTAGGGCCTCTGCGTATTGTATTGTGAATGTGTATTATATCAAGACAATTATTCCAAAATGTAGCCTTGGGATTGAAAATAACAACCGAAGACACACATTCACAACCACTGTTTCACACTGAATGTGGACTTTCTTGAAGATGGAGATGTTTAATGTCAGTAGTAGTTGCTGTAACTTCCTGACACTTTCTCCTAAGCCTTTGGCCATGGAGGGTGCTGCTTGACGCTAATGTGGTTTAATGGGCTTGACACACAGTGGTGTCAAAAACCGATGAAACGGTCCTGTGGGAATGGGCAACAATTCAAGCAAAGAAATAAGAAAATAACCTGATTTGAAAACAACACATACCTGTACTGTATGTACTGTATATATATGTCTATATACAAAACCTGGGTATGCTCCCCACACTATGGCATACATAGGACACAAACAGAGGTTATGGTTGATAAATAGGTGAACGTTTAAGTTCACAACGTCCAATAATAAATAGAAACACTGGATGTAATACCAGGGCGGATCACCAGAAATAAGATCAAGCACTCATGCATTTAGCTTTGATTTCCTCTGACTATCAGTTAAAACTATTATTATATTTAACCAGGAAGTGGCTTTCCTTTTTATTTTAACCAATGCTTTATATCTTCGCTGCATCTCTTGCTTCTTTTGGGCTGAGGTTGGCCTGCCTGTGGAGAACACACACACACACACACACACACACACACCCACACACACACACACACACACACACACACACACACACACACACACACACACACACACACACACACACACACACACACACACACACACACACACACACACACACACACACACACACACACACACACACACACACACACACACACACACACACACACACACACACACTGAGGAGAAACATAACATTGGTAATGATAGCCTGCGGTTGCCCTCACTGCAGGGGCAGCCAACACACACACACACACACACACACACACACACACACACACACACACACACACACACACACACACACACACACTGGTCCCGGTGGTGTATAATTTCAGTGACAGAGCAATGCGGCTTGGAAAGCAATTAGGATTAAACCTGTGTGAATAGCCTACACACCTCTTGCTCATCACAAAAGACACACACACAAAACAAGCATGCATTCATACACACACACATTCAGAATGTATCGTCAACACTGCCCTACAACGCTGCGTCCTTACTTCACCCACAGAACAAACAATACACACACACACACACACACACACACACACACACACACACACACGCACACACACACACACACACACACACACACACACACACACACACACACACACACACACACGCACGCTTATTATATCATTGTGTTCCTGCCATCAAACACAAACCTTCGGGTATGGTAATATGAATCAGGGAGCTTGAGACGTGTATGTGTGTGTGTCCTAGTTTAGAGTTACATAATAAAATAACAAACTGTTGTGATTCCCCGTTGGACTCTAAACTCATTAAGTGTAAGATCTAATGAAGCAAGTATTTTGAGAGTAGCTCTGAGCTACACAACAACATGGAAGATCTTTGACACAAATATCCTTTTTTTATTTTTTATTACGGAATATGGGTTGCTTTTTAAGGTCATCCTTTGATCGGTCTATTGGTTTGTTTAAGGAACGGAAAGGGAGCACAGTTTCATGGAATCTGCTTCCTGTATGGCGGGTCCATTTTATTAAGGATGTAGTAATCTATGTTATCTTTCTCTGCTTCCAGACTAAAAGAGCTGATTTCATTTAGAGTTATTTAGGCCCTGCGTCCTGGGTTTCATCAACTATGACAGTGTTATCTTGACAACACATCACCGCTTGTGTAAAACAGACTAGCCTTTAATCCATCTACTTGAACTACTTTATAATTTTTGACATTGTTGTTTCACCATGAACACAAAGCGGAAGATTCTTGCTCTCACACTTTGTATGGATGAGCTCGTCACCCATCAGTTTGACATAGAACTCGAAGAAATGGGCTTTTAGGTGGTGTTATGATTCTGAAACCCACTACAAAAAACAGCTACTCCTCCCATGTATACAGCGACGCCATTAGCGCAATTCTGAAAATGTAAAACCATGTATTAAACTCAAAGCACTTGGAAGGCCACGCAAATAAAGACAGAGCACTCAGAAGAAATCATCTGGTGCAGCGTTTTTTCATCAAGATGTCCGCCTACGACATGTGCTCTGAAATCACTTGAAACAATTAAAAGAACATGCTGGCACCAAAAAAGTACTCTATGTGGATACAGGCCCTTGCAGACACCAATAGGTCTGGAAAATGCTTGCAGTCAATGTTGTTTAGGAAAGACATGAAAATCCATTTCAGCAAACCAGTTTGAGTTACACATAATGAGCATCAAAGCCTATCAGATGCCCAAACCTGTTAGATTACTGGGAGACATATGTAAGAAGAGACACTTACCCACGGGGTGTTAACAAACTATTCTGATCTTAATGTGTCAGGTAAACAGGTACAAATGCTGCGTTTACTTTGAAAAGTGACCTTTAAGGAAGGTGTTCTTTCACTTTATTTCATTAGCTGCTGCTGCTGCCATTTGCCAACTTTATGGATGGATTCTGGGATATATACCAGTCTCTGTCCCTCTCAGACCCTGAAGACGGACAGGTGTACTTTACCTTCATCGTTAAAGGCTGTCTGTCAGCCTGAATCACAGGGGTTGGGGCTGGCCAGCTGGAAAGTAGCTAGGAATTGGCTAGCTGTGAAAACACGTTGTTTTCCTAAGGAGGCCTCAGAATAAAACAATGTATGTAAACCAGGTTACCCCTATATTCCCAAATGATGTGCTGTAATTTCACTAATGCTAATGCTTCTACCTGCTGCTCTGCAAACAATCAATGTGCCCAGCCGATTGGATCCGTGCTCTAAAGCCGAGAGATCAGATGAAGTACAAAGGCTAATTTCTCTCCTGCTCCCCTCTTAAATGCTCTCTCTGTTGCTCTCCATCACTGTCAGTGTTAACACACACACTGCAGCTTTCATCTCATCCATTCTGATGGCCGCTCTAACAACTATCAACTTTCTTCCACAAATGTGTGAGTTAGATTTTGTCAAGGCCATCTCAGTCTGCCTGTACTGGGAATGAATTCAGCCAGATGCTGTGTCTCAATTTGGACATTTTCTTTATTACATGTCATGCTCTTAACACTTGGGCAGTGCGTACATTTTGACCGGGCAGTGTTAAATCAAAATGGTGGCTGTGGCTTTATCTGAATGGACGATTCTGCTGTTGGCTCGTATGTTTTTGAAAAAAAAACATATGAAACATTTATTAATAATAATAATAATAATTTCAATTTTTATAGCGCCTTTCAAGAGACCCAAGGACGCTTATTGGTAGAGTTGTGTTCACTGGAGCAAGCACTTATTTTCTCTGGTCGCCATGATGTGGGAGAACATCGGTTAGGAATCACAACCTTTCAATAGGAAGCCCAAGAGGGAGCCCATTGTGCCAACAAGTCCCACAGGGGAGCTTATTACTCAGGCATGGAGGTACTGGAGGGTATATATGCTGCAGTGAGGTGGGGTCAGAGGTTAGAATCAGGTGCAGGGCAGATGTCTTATGCCCAGCAGTTATCAGGGTACCGACAGGGTGTTACCTTTTAAGCAGATAGGAAATGAAAGAGAAAGCTGGAACTGAAATAACAATGATTTCTTGGAATTTTAACGGAACTAGAAATATTTGAGGATATTTTTGGTTTCTTGCCATTTTATTTGATAATGTATCAACCAGTTCTAATTATTCATAAAAACAAAGTTGGAGAAATTGGAAGTTTCGACATATAAAACAATATGTCCGTTGAAAATAGAATTAGAGAGCAGCACAGTGGTGTGAAATAACTCTGTTGTTGTTCTCATAGTTACTGCTGTGAAAATGTCAATTATAATTAATGTATCAATCCAGAATGTCAAGTTAACATTTTAAAATGTGACATTACAAGTCTAGGATGTTGAGCTTCAATTTTCAAATGTCGAGGTACAATTCGAGAATGGAAAGTTCAAATACTAGCTTGTTGATTCACACTTTTAGAATGGAAAGTTACAAGCTAAGAGTATCAGTTTATAAACTGTACATTTGCAATCAAATATATTTCTAACACGATTGTGATTGCCCTTATTGCCCACTGATAACATTCCTTGTTGTTAACCTACAATTCTAGAATGTTGAGCTTCAATTTTAGAATGTTGAGTCAATTCTACAATGTCAAGTTATCATTCTATAATGTTAAATTACAAGTATAGAATGTTGAGCTTACATTTTTAAATATTGTGTTATAAATCTAGAATGGAAGCCTAAACCCTACAATTCTAGAATGTTGATTTTCATTTTTCAGAATGTAACATTTCTGTCATACTGAACAAACATTCTGATTTGTACTTCTGTCAAAGTACAAATCTTAGGATTTATATTAAAATTAGTTTATTTACGAAATAAAACAATATTTCTGTTGAAGATAAAAGTGATAGTAGCACAGTGATATGACATAACTGTCGTTGTACTAATATATTTAGTTCTCTGAAAATGTTGATTATAATTACTGTAAGACTCCAGGTCAACATGGAGGAAGCGTTGAGTATGCAATAGCAGCATCCAAATTATAATTGCTAATGCGATCACATCATAAAACAGGAAGACTTTTATTACCCCACCCTAACCCCCCCCCCCCCCCCCCAGTAACCTGGCTGTCATAGAACCCATTCAGGCATGGAGTGTTTACCTTCTCTTTGGGTCATGGTACATAGATCCGTCCGTTAATCCTCCCCCAGGCTGCATCTCCTCTTTACATTTAGCAACTAGAAAGCGACAAAGCCAGACTGCAGCTCTACAATCTTCACAAACACACATCTGTTGGCAGGCGTGATGCCCCACATTTGTTTTGTTCCCTTACACAGCAATCACTTATTTTGGACTAACAATGCAAAAATGGTCTTGGCTCTACTTTGAACAAACAAAAGCTAAAAGATTCCGTTTCCGTTTTAGTCCTTTATCTCATGTTCATACTTCGTTACTGCCTCTACTCCACAGGTCTACAACACACTTAGCTCACTCTCTCTGTAAATCATCTGTTATATCATTAAATATCTGAGAGAGAAAGACATTTCCATTTTATTGCTTGGTCTTTTAATGACCCACCACTACAAATTACCATGGCAACAGCTAATTAAAATGAAAGCCACCAATCAGGTTAGTTACCTTCAAAGAGTAGGAAATTAAGGTCAGGTAAAGGGGAATTAAAGTGTGTGTATGAAGGATTAAGTAATTCATGTGATTAAATTAGCTTTTTAATATATAAGCTTTCTTTAATGAATATAACTGTTCAGTGACCTCCCTTTTGTGCATCAAGCCTAAAGGCAAACAGTCTTTTTACTGAAGTGAACATTGTGTTTTTGAAAGGATAAACGCCAAACAAAATGGATTCAGGCAGAATATCTGTTGGATTTTGGATTATGTTACATGTACATCTATCTTTCAATCAAATCTGACTTTTGGACTTAACACTCTTGGGTTATTAAACAAGTGTGGATAGAGATAGAGATAGAGCTTTATTGTCTCCCTTAGGAGAAATGTGTCTTGGGCATCGAGATAATAAACATAACACATTCAGGTCAATCAGTCATAGATACAGAACAGAGATCACATATCACATGGCAAACAAACAAACAAGAAACATGCAGGTACAGCACTTTCCCTATTGCACATACATACATCAAATATTGCATGATTAGAGGATACACTGTTTGGCATAATTACATTTTTGGTTTAGATATTGATGTCAATGTTATGAATGAGGTTTCCACCTCTTAAACCCGGCCCCCCCGATACCGGGCGGAAAAACACGTCACTGCAGGAGACAGCGTCTGGGTGCTTCTTAATATTAAAAAACCTATGAATGTCTTCTACTCAAATAACGGGAAAAAACTCAGCAACCTAATGATATGAGCCATTTTTACCGAAACAAAACACAAGTCTCACAAGAAGCGTTAGCATTAGCCCTTAGTGAAAACAGGCTGATGCTACTTCCGGTGCTAACTAGCAAAAACGATCTTTAAAACTTAATATGTTCGGCACAAACTACATATCAGCTGAAAGCTGATACTCCACAGATTATTTTTATATAAGTATCATCACTGTAGGACACAAACTCACTGAGCGAGCAATAACAATAAAGCATAACAATAATTATGTCTTACCGTTGCTGTTTTGTGATCAAAAGTCGTGTTCAAGGGAATAAAAACGCTGCTCAAGGTTAATCCAATGTCTCTTAGTCACTTTAGAATTTTTCCTGATAATCCATCATTACATTCATGGCCGCATCGTAGGTATACAGTTTTGCAGTCCGGGTTTAGGCGTTCTCACATGCTGTTTACGCAAGCATCTTTCTCCTTGACGTAAGTGTAAAGCGGGATTTACTAACTCCCCCTCAATTCTATTGGCTCCAAAGTTTCAAAAAAGGTGTCAATCACCCAAATCGACCAATGGGTTCCAGAGATAGGATCCTGCGTAGTATGAATAATGCCAGCAGCGGCTGCTTTACGCACAGGCGTAGCAGAAGCAGCCCGCACAACCGCTCCAGCACAGCAGCAACGAACACAGCGAACAGAGAACACAGCGAACAGAGACAACAGCAGGAAACCCTGATTAGGAACTTCAGGAAAGGTATGTACTCTCTCTGTTTGTATCTATTAGTTGTGTATTTGGTGTAATCTATAGTAATTCCACACTCGCAAAATACAAAATGGACGCCGCTTTGTTGTTGTAGCGTTATCGTTCCGTGAGAAACTAAAACAATGGCAACATCATGTTGGTGAACGTATAAATAGATTAATTGTATTTCGTGACTATAACACGGCAGTATATAAATAAAGCTGTATTGTATATCAACCCAGTATATATATGTATACTGTTATTCCACACACGCCAAATGGATGCTGTTTTGTAGTTCTACAGACATTGACTATTAGCAGATTATAAATAAAGCTGTATTGTATATCAGTCTATATATATCTATATATATATATATATACTATAGGGTGTGTGAAATAACAGTATACATATATATATATATACTATAGCGTGTATGAAATAACAGTATATATATGTATACGGTTATTTCACACATGCTATAGTATATATATATATATGAAATAACAGTATACACACATATATATGTATACTGTTATTTCACACACGCTAAATGGAGGAATTATTTCTGATTTGAGTTACATTTTTGAAAGTAATCAAAGTTTTTTCCACATTTGTTTTCACAGTGATGAAGACAAGTATTAAATGGCTTCTGGATCACAGCCATCAACATCTGCCTCATCCGAGCTACGACGTACATCAGATCAGCATACAGTTGCCCCAGAGCCATCAACATCCAAGCTACGCCGCCGGACGTCTGCACCAGTACTAACTCAGCCTCCCTCTGCATCTTCTGATTCAGTGGACAGACTGTCAGGAGGAAAGTGAAACAGGCTGGTGTGTGGAAGACTAAGGTTGTTACCGTTCCTGACGCTGTGGTGGACTACAACAGAAGCATGGGCTGCGTGGATGTGTCCGATGCTTTGATTGGGTACTACAGCGTTCGCCACAAAACCATGAAATGGTACAAGACCTTTTTTTTTACCATTTTCTGGACATTGCAGTGGTGAACAGCTTCCTTCTCCACAAGGAGCTGCACAAGATGAGGGGTGACCTCGGCAGGACGAAGCCACACACCCAGAAGTCCTTCAGGGAGCAGACATGAGAAGTATTATGGGGAAGATGCCACCGCGCTCAGGAGGTGCTCTGATTCTGGCAACAAAACGGTGAAGACCTATCTACTGCACTAAGTGCCTGGTGCCTCAATTCAAAAACACTAAACACATTCAGGTTGTGTACATTTTTTCTTTTTTGCCAGTATTTACAAAAAAAATGCTCGTGGTGTTATTTCGGTTTTAGTGTCGTTTTTTTGTGTTATTTTTGAAATAAATCTGCTCAAGACAAGAGACAAGTGTATCCTATGTTTCCTAATTGTTATTGTGTAAGTAAACCTTCCTAGAAGTGTTAGTCGGGTGATAAACATGTAAGGACTGTGGCAAAGTACACAGACACACACACACCATTTACATACAAAAAAAATGTAATTTAAAAATAATTTTTTTTTTAAAACACTTGTATTTGGATGGAATGATTACATGTAGTGATAATACAATTATTTTTACAGTATGGTACCTGAAAAAGGTCAAATGGCACTGATGGTATCCAAATGTGCCCAAATGTGCCCAAAGGTCAGTCTGCCTGGACTACTTTTAGCTAAACCTCTCTAAAAAGGTCAAATTTAACTTGTTTTGCCTCAATCTTGATACAGGGTACTTATTATATGTTATACTTTGGATTCCTAAAGCTTTTAGTCTACTATCCCATCATTCAAGCGTAGTTTTCACTATAAGTAATGGGTTTTTTTTTAGGCGGGGGTAAGAATTTACCTTTTTTTACTATGTTCCATCTGAATTTACTCTGACTGAGAAATATCTATATTGATTCTGACACTTCTACATCCAACTCACAGATGTAACCTTGCTTTGATAAAATAAATTATTCATATAACCCTTTTAGAAGTTAAGTTATAGTCATTTGTTTTGGGCATAGCATTTTCGAGCCTGAAACCTTAAAAACAGGCTCAGGGCTTAAGAGGTTAGGAACTGCCTAAAATACTGTCTCTTACCGTTTCTCTGAGAAAAATAAACACATTTTAAGCAATGAATTGTGCCATATAGGATTTGGAAGTTACCTTCACATGATATCTTAATGCAGCTTGTTCATGGTAACTACATGTATGTTGTTTAACTAAACAAACCTCCAGTCATTGAACGTCATTGGGGTTTTCCGAATCTGCCAACATTATTGTCTAGCATTAGGGTTTTATATATTTCAATTTCCTATTGGTTTTCAAAATGCATCCTGTTGCGAAATGGTTGAGTAAAGTTAGGTTAGGACTCAAACTCAAGTCCCACACACAGATTAGTAAAGGTAAAGAATCATATGTTGGTTGTTGATCAAAATGGGGCCAATCCAGGCAACTAAGTCCAAACATCAAATTACATTGCATTTAGCTGACGCTTTTATCCAAAGCGACTTACAATAAGTGCATTCGACCAAGAAGATACAACCTTGAAGAAAACAGAATCATATAAGTACATCAGGTTTCATAGAGCCAAACATTTCAAGTGCTACTCAACTGGCTTTAGATAAGCCTTCATAAGATTGCAGCGAGCCGTTTGGCCGATGCAGAGCGGAGTGCAAACAGGTATGAGCAGGAAGTTAGGCAAAAAACTATAAAGGGTGGAAAGTTAGGATAACGAGGTGAAAAAGGCTAGGCAAGGTGGAATAGTCTATTATACACTAATGCAGAGAACAATAGCTAGAGGATTATAAAATGTGATGAGGACATTGGGAGCAGGTGGGGGTTAAGGGGGTGTGTGGGGGTTAAGTGATGAGGAACACAATGGGTACTGGACATGAAGGAAGTGCCAGGAGCCTATATGCAGATAACAGATGTAAAAGGAGATCATTTCATTAATTGAACCCTACCTTTAGATTATATTGTGTTGGGCCAGGAAAATATTTGCTTTGTATCTTCTTTGTGCTGAAACAATACGCTGAATTCTGGTCCTTGGAGAACATGCTCTTAGTAAGTGCTGTTTTATTGGGTTAGCTTGGTTTTTTTCTTTGTTTAGCTTAAATGGCGCTGCTACATGGTATGGGTGCGTCCCTCTGACACAAGCTGCAGAGAGCACACTACAGATAAGATTTATCTTTGCATTTTGTAAACAGAATAGCCTGTGTATTTTACATTGGGGACGTATTCTGATCCTTACTTATGTAATTGTACTACCTGTCAACCGAAGAGACAGCTTCACAATGTGTATTTACAGTAGTTGCTTTTCTCCCAGTATATAGACCAATGGATGTATTACATTTTACCAGTGCGACTATCATTTTTTCCCCCACACAAGCAGTATGTAGACAACGCTCCTCCACAGTATAGTACAATGCCCTGAAGGGACTTTAAAGGTAAGGGGACTAAAGTCTCCAATGCTCAGTTAATGCCAGTAAGGTTGTAATGTGATAAACTGCAGCAGCTCTGCAAACTGGACACTTTTTGTATCTCCAGCAGATATAAGGTAAATGACCCTGTCCAAAGGGTTCAAGGCTTTTAGCGTATATGCACCACCTCCCATTTGCCTCCATGGAATGAGTCCGAAAGCCAGAAATGAGTTAGCAACTTAGCAATTCCAGTCTCCCACATCTCGAAGTCAATGTTTTTTTTAATAGTTTTGGATAGATTCCTTAATTAAGGGTTGTGGTTTAAACAAGCTTACTAGATTTTTATGTTTTGATATACGACATAAAATACATTATTGATACCCCACCTGTGGGTGTCTTAAGCTTTTACATGTCTTAAAAACTATGGTTGCTAATAAGTGGTTAAATGAGACTACTAACAGCCTCACGCTGACACAAGTGCGCCGTTAGCTTAGCGGTGGTGACATGAAGTAATATGACTATCATGTAGTTTGTTATAAGCATTATTAGCTATTTACTTACCAAATGCATTTACGCTTCCTTTGGGAGCCCTTAAGATGCCCTCTCTTTTGCACTGGGTTAGAGGCTTGAAAAACTAAATACACACAGCTATCCACAGGAGCGACTCTTTATAATGAACATTATCACAAATCAAGCCTTTTCATTACCAACACGCCCTTTCTTCAGTCCCTTTTTTTTAAAGGCTTATTTGTTATTTTTTCGTTGCTGCACCGTACATTTTTGCAGAGCACCAGGAGAAGATACTTGTTCCTGTGCTAACCTTAACATCACTCCCCTGCTGTTCCTCTCCCTCATGCTGATAGAGACATCTCCTCTCCCCACATTGTGGCCCAGCACTTTATCGCTCTTATACTAGTAGACTAATGCAGGTTTTCCCTGTGGGGTCTCAGGTGCTAATCCCTGCTCTTAGCTGAAGGGCTAGCTGAGGACTCATTATAGCGACAGGAGCCTGATAACGGCTTCCTGCTGCTCATTGCTCACTAATAGCCTCTCCACAATCTGACGCGGCGGACCCCCCTCACACCTACAGCCTTCCCTTTCCATGCAGCCAGTCGAGATTCACCCATTACCTTGCCTACCTCCACATAAGCAGGTGGCTATTTAACCTATTTTATTTGTTGAAGTTTGGTGGTGGAGCTCTGCTCTCACTCTGCTCAGCGTCCCCTCTCCTCTGGCCTTTGCAGAATGATGAATGAGATGGCATAAAGAGCTGACTGTGAAACAGGCTGAACCAATCCCTCTACAACCTGAATGTTTTTCCTTATTGACTTTATTGTACTTCTAAGAATCTACAACACACACCAGCACAGGAGTGTAGAAAGACTGAAATATTATCACAGTGCCACTAATCATATGAAGAGAGACACATACACTATAACATCTACATTTGAATATGTCTACAATTACAGGCCAGACTGCCATGGAGTCTGTTGGCATGGATGGGCATGTTTGTTTAACGATGGCAATACGTTCCATGAGTTATGGAGTGTATTATACACTACACGTGTCATGGCCATCATATAACCTGATATTGGCTCTATGCTGTTTTCTTGCTAATGGAAGCGTTCTAGCTAGTGGTGCTTCCTCATTGCATGTTACTTAAGCTCCTGCTAGATCTGTGGCAGTGGGCACTGGATATAAAATGCACCGGACTCACTGATTGAATTTGACTAGATTACGTCATGTTGTGTACAAGAATACTGGACATTTCAGAGAGGCAGGAAGCAAGACATCCCATCTGTTCAGCACCAAGTCAGGGTATACTTAAAGTGCCTACTAGTCTGCAAGTCTAAACGCCAACTCAGCAAAACTGTACCACCTAGTGTTCCTAAAGCTCAATGGTCAAACCATGGCACCAATTGTCATATAGTAATGGCCACTGGAAAAATGATTATGGGCAATCAGATGGAAAACAAGCACTGGGAGTGAGAGCTCACTAGATCTGTTACATTGTGTCTGTAAGTGGAAGACAACTAATCATAAAAATAGTCCATATTTATATATTTGTTCAGCACTTCAAAAGGTTCCAAATTGACTTAATGGTAAAAGAAACAGTGAAATCACAGGCCGGCTGCAGCCCAGGTGGAGGGTTGTCTAATCAGAGGGTCAGCGGTTTGATCCCAGGCCCCTGCAGTCAACATGTTGATGTTTCCCTGGGCAAGACACTTGACCCAAATTAGTCCTAATGGCATGGCCAACGGTGTGTCGATGTTTGTGTATGTTAGTCTCTTGAGCAGGTGGCACCTTGTGTGGCCACTCTGCCTCTGTATAAATGAAATGGTGATTGCTGACTTCTAAAAAGAGCTTTGCGACTTTGCAAAGACTGGAAAAGCGCTCTATACTGCAAATACTGTCCATTTACCATTTTCAACAATACCAGTAACGGTTACAGTATAAAAGAATATGCCCAAAGACTCTGGAGCGCCTCATGATGTCTTCACATGTTGTGTTTCCAAAGTGTATTGCCTCTTATACCAATCACTTAAAGTGATGACCAGTAGGAGCACAGAGTGCCCTTCAACCATGATCATGGAGTCATGGGAGACAGATGATGTTTTATTTCATTCCTGGGAACCTGTAACCATCAGGTCAGAAGCGTAAAACCAAATGAATAATTCCTGTGGGTGTGACGTCACTCTGCACACATGTGTATGCTTCTCACCTACTCTCTCAATCACTCACATATCGGGAAGGGAAAACATGAATGATCCATTGGCCAAGAAGGTGGCGTCCAGTGATCATCATGACGTCTTCTACCCTTAAAAAACATCCCTAGTTATATACAGACATCTTGGATGTTGGTGCACCTGACTGTTCACCTTTGTACTATACGTCACAAATTGTAAAAACGGCGATATTGTCCAATGTCAGGTGAGTGTACTGTGATATTACAATATAAATGAAATGGCATTGATTACTGTACACTATAATGAAAGAAAAAAACTTGTAAAAAAAAAAGTCCGATGTTCATCAAGTCTTCATCATTATGACTCGTTGATCAACTGTGAATCTGACACAGCCACCATCTGAAGACTTGTGAAGAGATTGAAAATATAAAGTGACATAGGTTTTTGGTGTGTTGTTAACTTGAGAGGTGGATCTACCTGTCAATTTCACCATGTAGGGGTTGGGGATTGCTTGTTCAACACGTCACAATTGCACTGCCCCCTTTCTTAAATAGCGAAAAAATTGCACTCACAAATAGAAGGCTTCTTTTTTTGTCCAATACTTTGTTTCATGACCAGAAACCTATAGAATTTATGAAGTTGACATCAGCCTCACCTGTACTTTGTGATGAGTGCTCTTTTATTAAATGAATGCTAGTGTAAGCAAAGTTAAGTAAAAAGGTAAATATTGGACTTCTGAAGAAAATCGTGTACATATCGCCAAATTACAAACATATTTTCTTTGCACGGCCTCACAGGGCTGCTAGCATGGCTTTGCACTTTTAGTAGTTTTGGTTCCTCATGGTGTTTTGTCGCAGTGGGAACCAGCTCTGTGTGTGAAAGCTCTTACTTTCCAAGCCACACCTTGTGTTTGAAGCTGACTTTCTCTGTGTCTGTAACAGTTTCCATGGGTATATTCTTCCTCCGTTGTCCTTTCCAGGTGTTCATATGTTGGTGTGTTTGCAGTGGGATCAGCCAAGCCCTTGACTTTTGGGGGCATTGTTCAACTCAATGTTTGAAGGTTTGTCAGCATTGCAGTTTCCTGTCCTTTCGGCTGAAGCAGTTGAATACTCTGTTTACTAACCAAACCCATGCATGTGACCTTTTCACAGTTTTTTTTCAGAAGAAAAGGCTTGGTTTGACTTGGTCAGCAGAGTAAAGTAAGCAGAAATAAACTCTATGGTCATTTCTCAACTCTGCTGATAGCTCAGTTTATAAAAAGACAAAAAACCAAGGAGAGTTGTTGAGCCAGGCACACTGTTGGGTCAGCTTGGGCTGAACACCTTGGGAAAGGGGTGGATATCTCAAATATGAACAGAGTAATTCTACATAGCTCTGGAATTCCAGTAAATAACCCTAACCCTAACCCTATCCCTAACCCTTGAACATTTGCCATAACGTTTGAAATAATAATATGTTATTTTATGTTTCAAATAACTGCTGCATCTTTGCTTGAATATGAGCATCTTCGGGGGCCTAGATACTGCAGGAGAACTTTAGGTTAGGCTAGGCATCCTAGACCTCCTCTCTCCCACAATATATTTTCTGTGTTTAGAGCATTTATATACTTCCCGACAGTAGCTGATTTGATCAGGTTATTCAACTTCTCCTGCACTTTTGCTATTGGTGACGCCTTCAATGCTAGGTAATTGTCCCATTATATGCATTGGAATGCCTATGAGAAGAATAATGGGTATGTTTTCCACTTCACTTCGCCTTGGCAAATTAATAGGCATTAGTGTTAAGGTATTTTATGATCCGTTCTCTATGAGTATATGTGACCTTGTCTGCATAATTGAAGCTGTATATACAGTACAGTATGTTATGTAAGTTATAAACACGACAACACAAAATAAGCAAACATGGACATATGAATACCATATTACTGTGTAGAGGGTGATTGAACATTGGCTAGATACATCGACAGGAGTGTTTCGCCATACAAAGCCCATTATAGGTTCAATTGAAACAGTAACACAGACCATTTTATTGTCTGAACTAACACAGATATAATGGCATCTCCGAACAGGTACACTCATCACTTCACGACATGTACATTAACACATGCACAGTTTTAAAGAATTAGTGAAGCAAAATACAGCAGATACGGTTAGGAACTTATTCGAAGTTCATTAAAGTCCGATTACAGAAACTACTCTTATGCTCACACACACACAAACTCACTCACCACTAAGTATTGGCCTCCAACTTTAGCCGTGCAGTAGGTAAGAAATAAAAGACAGTGAATGCCTGTCTATTGAATTACAAGAGGCCTCCACTCCCTTGGATTAGTGCAAATGCTAATCACTGCCTTAATTAATCTTCCCCTAATTCCCAATTAAGCCCTAGACTCACTTTGTCTGGCTCGTTGAAATGCACTTCTCCAGATACCCAGCAGCCCTCAGGTCAGTCAGGCTCCAGAGCTCCTGCCTCACTGCAGCTAGAAACAAGAATTCAGTTATTACAAATGTCATTTTCTCAGAAATTCACTTTAAACTTCCCTGTTTAGCTGTCTGTTTTCTTGGCAAGTTCATTTAAACCGTAACATTTTCTTGGATCCTTGTCAATAAATCATATTTTAATATACTGTAAATTAGAGACAGTGTAGAAGTCGGCCTGTGTTTTAATGTGTTTTTCTAATGTCCTTCTAACAGATCCAAAGCACTATTTATATTGGCATCAGACATGATATTTGTTGTGCTGTGTCCACAACAGATTTAGAACATGAAGTCCATTATTAACTTGAAAGCAGTGCAGTCGAGTCTGTGGACCTGAATCACTTGGCTCGTAGCTCAAAGACTCTAACACACACACCATATTTCCATTCTGTGTCACACAGCTTTCAGTGATTTTGCTGCAGCAATGCAGCAGCTCGGCTTTGTTTCTGCTCTGAGCTGCGAGGCAGCCGATTGGTCGGTGAGGCACCCTCTGTCAAGGTCTGCAATGTGTTTTATGTCTAGCACTCCTGTGATATTTGTAGTTAATTCCACACTCTTAATTGGAAGGCAGGCTTGTAAGCAGGAGTTGGGCTATTAGAAGCAATTTGGTAGCATGGTGCAGAGCTATTAATGTAGTGCAGCAGAGGGTCCAGAAGAAAGCAGAGATGAATGAACGCAGAGGTAGAGAGAGCACAGCACAGGACAACTCTGAATTAATTACAGCTAACCTTGAACATTCAAATGTCCCACAGGACAGGAACAATAAAGCATGCTTCATGTGTGTTTGTGTTTACGTGTGTGTGCTCATGTGTATCAGAACATACTCTAAGAGGTAGAGAAATATAGTGTGTATCCTGGCGGCCTACCACCCACTTTTCATTTCATTTTTATTTGTCCCGCTCATGGTACGCAAAACCAAATGTACAATAATTGCCAACAAAACACCATTGAGCGAAAAACAGACATTGAGCGAAAAGGAGCAGGGAGAAGAATAAAATCTTATGTGACCTGCCCCTTTCTAAAAAAAACAAAATAAATACAAATAGATGGTCTGCCCTTCATAATCATTTTTTTCACAGCCAAACATAACAGTATCTTAGGATACTAAGAGAAACACAAAAAGCTTTTGACTTGAAAAAACTTTGAATGTTATCAGCAGATTGGATGGCTGTTATCAGTGGTAATCACTCCCATATATATTGGTTATACACACACACACACACACACACACACACACACACACACACACACACACACACACACACACACACACACACACACACACACACACACACACACACACACACACAGGAAGTTTAATTCAGGGCTTAATTCGGGAAGTAGAGGGACAGGGATACAGTAGCAATGACTTCTCTGAAGTCATCCTGGAAGTTACAGCTGCATGAGACCACGGATACTGACGGGCTGTCAGGAGAGGGGGAGGAAAAGAGAGGCTCCGTCCTCCATGTATTATTCTTATATTCTTACATAGAGTCGTTGTTCATTTGTTTTAAAGCTCAATAAATAACAAAGAAGACCTTTGACCGGCACTTTTCTAATTTTGTCCAGAAGATTTCAACTTTAACGGACATGTTAACCGGCGAAACCCCACCTATGCTGCTGAATCCAGCGCGGAGAATAAACAGAAGGGCAACCATGGTCAAAAAACCAGGTCAAAGCTCAGAGGGGATCGTTGCTTCTCTGTAGCGGCTCCCAAACTGTGGAACGCTCTGCCCCTGGAGATCAGACAGGCCTCCACACTGCCTGCTTTTAAATCGCTTCTTAAAACCCACCTCTTCTTCTTAGCGTTTTAACATTTGGCGTTTCAACATCTTTCAGTGCTTTTTTGCATTTAAATTGTTTTTTGTTTTTACTTGTACTTGTTTTATGGTGTGTGAGCTGAGCTGTGTTACTTTTTTGTATGCTTTGTTTTATCTATTTGCCTGTACAGCACTTTGTTCTGGAGGTTTAAAGTGCTTTATAAATAAAGTTGTATTTTATTGTATTGTATGGCAACCATGCATGCGCGAGAAGTCTTCTTCACTGCTTTTGGTGTATTTTGTGGCGGAAGTATAGCGCCACTTACAGGCCCGGCACATGTACTACAGCGTCTCGTGTGGACGGACACGTTTCTGGTGCCTATTGCGTGTGGGCGGAAGACTTTTTTGATAAAGATTTCGGTTTGTTTTCGTTATCGTTCCTCGTGTGGCTCCAGCCTAAATATATTGTGAGCTTCTCCAGTAAAGAATGGGACTAAATGGCTAAGAGCTTAACGCTAACATGCTAAAGGTGTGTGTGTGTGCGTGTGCGTGTGTGTGTGTGTGTGTGTGTGTGTGTGTGTTAGTCAGCAGCACTCATGTGAAAGCCAATGAGAATTTGCATGGAAAATCCTCTATGATGAAGCTCGGGTTAGTAGACAATACAGCAAGTAAATTCTTCCGTCGGAGTTGGCTAATCAAATGGCTAACCCCCCCCCCACACACACACACATACACAAGTAATCAAACTAGACACACACAAACCAGACACATACATGCAAACACTTCTTTCCACACTCCATATCGACCCAGACAGCCCACCGGAGAGCAGACACACATATGATGTGGGAGGTTGCAGTCAGTTTTGACTAGACTTTCCGCTGGTGAGGCATCACATTATTACATCACGTGTTAATATTATAACAGATAGCTTTTAGTCACACAGTTGTACAGGCTGTGGTCTGGCTGGGACTTCACTCACCCAGTCTGTTTTTTGAGTAAAGGAAATAGAGTGCTTTATTAGAATGTGTGGTGGGCTGCTCGCTATCACTCAACACCACATTTACATCTCCATCATTTAGCCACCTCATCAGATCTCCACACATTGTCAGTTTGAGTATGTGTGAGAAATGATCTGTAACTTCAGAGTAAAAACAGATGAAGGGATTTCAAAATGAGACCTCCTGCTGTGCAGAATAATTGTTGGTATTTATGATTATTCACGGTTAAGTGATACACACAAAAACAAGTAACGGTTACAAGTGGGAAACATCAATTAGACTCTATGGCTAGGCAATAAAGGATGCAAAGCAACAGGTTATAAACTATTATAAATAGCAGCAGAGAGACGATTAAGTATGACAGCAGGGTGATACTCACAACTTGTCCCTTAGTTACTTCACTGCAACTAGCTCCTTTAGTTGTACAGTAGACAAATCAAGGTGTTACAACTTACAACATACTAAAGCATTGAGAATGTACAACATCATTTCCTTAGGAGAACACGTTTTTTCACATAATGTTTCACACATGCAGGCAACCAATTCATTTTTCTGTTCTTTTTTTGTTGAAGTCTTTTTATTGGTTTAAACTTTAAAGCAACAAAAAAAGGAACAATTCAGCTATTACAGTGTCAATCAATACATGCAATGGGTGCAGAAATGGAAACAACTCAAGCAGATGATGCAATGAAATGAAAAGATAATTACAAGGCAACCAATTCCTCTCCTCCCAAAAGACCCCTCTGGTTATTCGCGTAGGAACTACTTTTTATCAAATAAAAAGTCCCTATAGAAACAGTTGACAGGGTGTTCTCTGGGATTTTTTAGAGCAAACTGAATATACCATTCAACAAAAAGGAATTGCTAATGCTGCAGTGAAAAACATGACTTTGCTTAGCACTGTTGTCTTTCACTTGGTGTGTTCTACAGCCAGTTCTCCAATGTCTCTCAGCCGTATCTGGATAATGAAACATTTAAAAGACTTAAATAATCTGAACACTCATTTTGTCTTTTTTCAACCAGGGGTGATCTACACCACCGACATGTTGGACCGCGAGACCAAGGACTCCTATTGGCTGACAGTGTATGCCAGCGACCATGGCGTTGTGCCTCAGTTCGCCACCATCGAGGTTTTTGTCCAGGTGGAAGATGTTAACGATAACGCGCCGCTGACCTCAGAGCCCCTGTACCGGCCCTCAGTGCCTGAGAACTCTCCACGGGATGTTTCTGTGATCCAGATACAGGCCCAGGACCCCGACGCAACCCCCCCTGCTGCAGCTGACAGGCTCAACTATCGCATCGTCAGCGGCAACCCGCAGAACTTCTTCACCATCAACACCCGCACTGGTGAGTAACGGTGTGCATGTCACCCAGGAGATTGCTGTTTGTGTCAGTTGTTAACCTGTTAAGCCCAGCTTTTTTTCATGAAACTGTGTCTCAGGGCTTCTTAACATTTAACAACCTATTAATGTGTCATACCCACTTAAAGGTGAGGTAGGTAAGTTTGAGAAACCGGATCGAGATACACTTTTTGTTATGTTCCATGGAATGCTCTTAGCATCCCGATAGCAATGAATATCTGAAGTGCTTTGACAAAAAATCCATAAAAACATTTCATCTGTGGAAGCCGTGGCGCTGTAAAAAGCACGACCAATCATCTGAGCCGGCTCGGCTAAAGTAACTGGATGGCCTACCTGCCTGTCAGCCTTCCATCTGTGCACAAACTTATCTCGTGCCCTCATTGGTCATGTGCGCGTTCGTGTGTGTTGGAGGAGGGGCTCTGGAAGGAAGTGGCAGATTTTTTCCGGCTGTGTATTTTCAAATTCTAGCGCACTCGAGCTGGTTTCTCCAACATTAGCTACCCCACCTTTAACGGGAAGAAACTCAGCTAACTGACGATATGAACCATTTTTAGCGAAACAAAACACAAGTCTCGAAAGAAGCGTCTAAATGAGCCCTGAGCAAAGAAATGCTAACACACTTAGCACATAACCCACAGTATAAATTAAGGATGCACGATATTGTTTTTTTGAAACCGATACCGATAACTTCCTGCTTCTCAAGACCGATAACCGATAATAATATCATATATATATTAAATGTACCTGTAGTTTTTGCACACCTGGTGGTAAAAAAAAGACTAGTAGTGAGCAAATGACATGAGCATTACTACTATGAACAAAACAAAGCCAAGAACAGTTTTGACTCTTCAAAGTGACCATATTTATTTTCCCAAATAAAGTGCCTTTTTCAAAAGCCTCATCGATAGGTAAAAGCCCCGGTGCCTTTGCAGCTGGCTTTGGATTCGCCGCTAGTTTAGCAGCGCAGGCGTCTTCGTACGCTTTTAACACACCATCGTAGCGATGGCGATGTTTCAGGTGACTAATCAGGTTGGAAGTATTATAGCTCGTTGCCTTTTTCCCTCCTCGTGGAACTTCTGCATTTGTTAATACAAATAGCAAGCGAACTATCTAACTCTGAAACTTTGAAATAGTCCCATACTACCGGCGACATGTTTGTTTACTGTCCTGGCTTCACGGCCGCACACCATTTACGTCACAGCCAGGCATGAGTTAGGGAGCGCTGGATTTGTGAAAAACTCCCCTCTTCCTAAACCACTAATACCACAGTACTGGCAAAACGGGAGGAGCCGAGTGAAAAACAAGCGCCCCTCATCCCAATCCACCCACAACGCAGTATTTTTTCTTTTTTTTTACCCAAAAAATATATTGTATATTATCGGGGCTATTAATACTTTTATCGGGTTTATCGGGATGACATCATAATTCCTAATATCGGACCGATAATTATCGGGCCGATAATTATCGTGCACCACTAGTATAAATACTTTATTACTTATCGGATCTGCACAAACAAGATATCAGCTATATAGCTGAGATTCCACATATTCTAGAGGTATAAGTATCATCACTGTGCGACCAAAACTCGCGGCAGCTGAGGCAAACCCAGACATCACACAACATAGCTTTACGGAGCCAAAACGACAAATATGTCTTACCTTTGCTGTTTTTCTGATCAAAAGTGGTCTTCAATGGCATTAAAATGATAAAAACGCTGCTGAAGGTTAATCCATAGGTTAATCCAATGTGTCTGTGTCACTTTGAAATGATTACTGATAATCCATCATCATATTTATGTCAATAACGGAGTTTTCATATTAGCTGCTATGATAGCTACGAGAGTGTATGACAGCTTCCGGTTTTGGGCATTCTGGCTCATTCACCAATGGGTAATGTTTAGATGGATTTTAGGAACTTCCCTTTGATTCTATTGGCTCAAACGGTTAAAAATAGTTGTCAATCATCAAAATCGACCGAGCGGGGCCAGAGATAAGGAAAATGCACCCAAATGACCCCAGAAGTTGTTTTTCTAAATCTCTCTACAAAGGTGAAATATCACTTGTTTTGCATCAATCTTGATACAGGGTACTTATTATATGTTATAGTTTGGATTTCTAAAGCTTTTAGTCTACTAACCCATCATTCAAGGCTGGTTTTCACTATAAGTAATGTTTTTTTTTTTGGACGGACACAATACTTTACATTGTTTTACTATGTTCAATCTGAATTTACTTTAAAATAAAATTGATTCTGACTTCTCTAGATCCAACTCACAGATGTAACCTTGCTTTGAGAAAAAAGATTATTAATTTAACCCTTTTAGAAGTGAAGATATGGTCATTGTTCTGGGAATGTCATTTTCGAGCCTGATACCTGAAAAACAGGCTCAGGGCTTAACAGGTTAAAACAAAGTATAACTTCACTTATACTATTACCTTTCTTTTGTCAGGTAACCTACATACTAAACTAACATATTTTAACCATCACCACAATCTTTCCTAACCAAGTAGTTTCATAGTGTAAGTAAAACTACATAAACCCACACCCACAGACCATGAGCATTTCAATAGTAGAAACTGTTTCCTTTGAACACATACAGTACATTTATTTTATGTCTCGAGCCGAAACCAATATGCTTTCCCTGGCACTTCCAGAAGTTTTGCTATGCGTACCCTTCGCGACATAGTTTGAAGCGAAAGGAACCAGACCTTGCCCTTGGTATTGTATCATTAAGAAGTGAAGTGTTATGAGAAAACTGTGAAATCTTGAACATTTGAAATTCTAGCATGATACTAAACAGAAATAGACATGCACTAATAAGTTTACAATCCAGGAACCAATTGGCTATTGGCGGAGGACGTCAAGCCTCCAGTAGCAACAAACAATCTTTTTAGTGTCCGGGGTAGATTGTGGATATTTGGTCCAAGAGGTTCTCTTCGTTTGGCGTCCATTATTTACAGTCAAATTAGCAAATAAGATCTCAACATCATAGCTGGAGCTTCGGGACAATGTCTACGTCGAGATGTTTCATAAATAGCCAATTAAAAAGCTAATTAAAACGTACATAGTTGTCAGATGCATCTCACTGCTCTCCACACAGACAACAGACAAAAGTCTCTTCAACCTTAAATGTTCAATAATACTTGGTCTACAAACAAAAACCAGAATGTTTCTTGTATCAAAATCTTGCCCACAGAGTTGCAGTATTGGCAGATATATGTTCATAAAGACAAATACGTTTTTCATTGCCAATTTACACTTTAATGCTTGCTATAAAGAAGAAACAAAAATAACATGAACAGATGGATAGACAGCTCAGAGCTGTTGTTCTACACTTTAACTTAAAGCATAGGATCATGACATAATAGCTAGCTCAGTTAGTATTCATCTAATTTGCACGTATGAACAGTCCTAAAGATGTCAGGACTCCAGCTCTAGTTTTCTGGGGTGTCTGACGTTTCCTCATTACTGGCATTCAGTTGTGTGATGATAACACTACAGTACATACATGTAGTTATAGGGACTAAGAGCAGTGCGGGAAATTGTACAATAATAGCGTCTCTATAGTGTGTGTTGGATGAAGTAAAGGCAGGGTAGAGAAGGAGGAGAAGGCGGTTGCCGGGAGAAACAAAAACAGCAGCTGCATCGTCTGAACACACACATCCCCTCGCACGCTGCCTCACACAGTTTGTTCTGCAGATAAGGTGGAGAGGGGGAAATATAATTGGCTGCTGTTATATTTATCTTTTCTTTAGTCGAGACCTCCTTGCTTTGAATTCTTTTCCACCCATTTGTCTCAGGCTACTGCTCCTCTCTCTGCCTTTATTAAAGTGATTCTTGCACTTTGCTTTTTTCTATTGTCATCTCTTATCTCATCATGTCCTCCCTTTCTGTCATTTCTCATGCTCTGCTTTACTCCGACTATCTCCCTTCTTCTCTTGATAGCTGCTTCCCGATGTTTATAGCTGCGAATCCGTCTCCTCTCTCCGTCTCAATGGCAGATGTTGAATATTTGATTTAGTCGTAATGAAACTTTGATGAGGGACTGCAGATCATCCATAAAGCCTGCAGCACTCTTCCTCTCTAACCGTCACGTTTGTTGTTAACTTCCTCTTTCCTTCTGCCTGATTGTCTCTCTTTGGCTCTCGGTTTATTCATTTATCACTTCTCCTCTAATTCTAATCCCAT
The DNA here is from genome assembly GCF_902827175.1 of Gymnodraco acuticeps. Lineage (NCBI taxonomy): Eukaryota > Metazoa > Chordata > Actinopteri > Perciformes > Bathydraconidae > Gymnodraco > Gymnodraco acuticeps. Next base: position 148,916 of record NW_022989899.1, read on the forward strand.
CTCTGTTACGGTGGGAACATAGAAACCCTCAACACAGTCCACTGGGATGTTATCAGGTTTGGATGGTTACTTAAAAAATGTATTCAGTTGCAATTACAATACAAAATATGTAATCAGGAACCTAATCTATGAAAAAATAATGTTACCTGATTAATCTCATCAATATCAAATGAAATGCAAACAAAAAAAAGACCAATTTAAGTTTAAGGAACCCAAGATATTCTCTATAAAAATGTGTTACTTGCTCAGTGGTTTTTAAAAGACCTTAGTCTTTAGAACACCTTCACTAAGCAAATCCAGGAAGTCATATCGAGCAATAAAAAAGTGCACGACTCATATAGTGCAGGAGAAAATATATAAATGAAATCTAAGCAAACACAAAATGCTCCAATTTAGTTGAGTTAGTATGCACACTATTTTGAGAACACATGGGTTCTTTATTTTAAAATTCATGTAACATTACAATCCGGCTTTTAGCCCCATTTGTTAGAAATGTAACAACAATCTGATTAAGTAACCAGTTAAGCCCCCGGTACCGGGGGGCAAAACGCAACATCTTGCAAGAAACAGCGGTTGAGGGCTTCTTAACATTTAACAAACTATGAATGTGTCATACCCACTTAACGGGAAGAAACCCAGCTATCAGACAATATTAACCATTTTTAGCTAAACGAAACAAAAGGTTAATATCAAGCCTCTGAATTAACAAGCGTTAACAAGATTCCAGAATTATAAGTATCATCACTGAGCGATCAGAACTCGCGACAGGGGAAGCAAACCCAGACGTCACGACGTAGCTTTACGGAGCAAACACGGGAGAAATGTCTTAACTTTTGCTGTTTCTGATCAAATGTTGTGTTCAATGGCATTAAAACATTAAGAGCATTAAGAAATAGTGCTGCGGAAACACGTTATAAAATGGCATTTAAAAACAGTCGTTAAAAAGCAAAGACAATAAAATAAGCATAAAACATGAATAACAAAGATATAAAATACATGAAAAACCTGTCTATTAAAGCCCCCCCGAGACCTTTTTAAGTTTCCCAGAAACTTCCCTTTCTTTTTTAGATTTCCTGTACCTCGGATTTTAAACACATTTGTTTAAAATCGAATGCAGTTAGAGTTGAAATACACACATGAACAAACAGGACCTTTACAATTTAGGCCCGAAATGCAAACCTGGATAAACACATGCATTATCGAAGACGTGTTGGAGGGAAGGGATTGGCGTAGTTTGGCACCCTTGAGCCGTTGGGGGGCTCAGTGCCTTGCTTAAGGACACCCATGCAGTGCCTAGGATGTGAACTGGCACCTCTCCGACCCTGATTGACAATGTGACTCATATGTACTTTAAAGGGCCCATGTCATGCTTTTCCGGTTATTACCCGTCCCCTTGTGTGTTATGAAGGTTGTTCTGCATGTAAACGGTCTGCAGAGTCACAAACCCTCAAAGTACACCCTGTAGGGAGTAAAACTCTAACACAGAAAATACCTGTCTATGCTGCCCCGGAACGCCTCCTTGGGGATTTCTCTTTTTTCATTGTTTACTTCTTGGGTACAGTGACGTATTTCGGGGATAGTGACGTAACGTAACGTCCGCGAAGTCGTTACGTTTGGACCAATCTGCGGACTTCCTCACACACACACACACACTGCTGCGAGGAGCGGGACACTGTGAGCCGGCTCACTGGTGTGGGGTCGGCGAGACAGCGAGATACCGCGGACCTCAGCCTGGGCACACACACAAACTCCCAGCTAGGTGTGTGTGTGTGCCCAGGCTGAGTTCTGTGGTGTCTCGCAGACGGCCACTGGGCTCACAGGGAGGGGGGGGGGCTTGTTGGCAGGAGATCCAACAAGCCGTTTAGGACAGAGAGTGAATACACATACTATACAGAGATGCTGTTTGAGAAACCAATGTGAGTTTGGAAAAGTGCACAATCTAAATGTATTTAGTAGATCTCAACAATGAAATTATGATCAGTAGAAATGGCCTTGACATGGGACCTTTAAATTACAACCTTATCTTACATGGCGTCAACCTGCTGAATTTCATTGATCGACTCATTAATGAATTTATATCTTCATTTATGAGCTGGTTAAGAAAAGATCGAGAATGCCAGGACTGTCAATCTTTGGTAGATCAAAGAACTGAAGGATTACTTATTTTCCCTAAGGATGTTATTTTGCTTCCTGAACAAAAGGAGATATGGAAGTAACCATCATTTATTTCTAAAGGGTGAATCCCTGACATCCCAGACGTCATTAGTGTGTATAGCAAAACGTTGAAGAATATGAATTGAGTCCGTGGTGCCATCACTTTGCGTCATTGACCTTTATAATCCTCTGCCATCTCCTCTCTCCATGCATGTTTACTCTGTAAGTAAATTGTAGGTATTGTGGAAGCCTTAAGCCTTTCATTCATCACACAAGCTTCAGTAATCCTATCTATATGGTAATCAACACACAAACACACACATTGGCCGATGTGTACCATTGTTGTGTTCCGGTTGTGTTTTAGTATTCCCACCTCATCACCTCCTGTCATTTCTCTATACCCTACTTACCAGCTTCCTTTGTCCCTTCATGTCTTCTTCATGTGCTGCATATATTCCGTTTCCCCATGTTCTTAGCTAAATTCAATACAAATGTGGGATAGGGCGGTGCGATTAATCACATTTTATTTTCAATTAGGATTCTGGCTTCCAATGATCATGAAAACAAGATAAGCCAGATAAACAATTTAGTACGCCACATTCCGTTTCTCAATGATCTCGTTATGTCTGTGTTATAAATCCAGCTGTCACCCTTTTTTGCCTTGTCACCACCATTGATATCTTTAAAACCAACATGTTTAGTGTTAGATTGTTAAACATAATTACTAGAGCACAACATTCTTCATAGATATAGCCTGTTAACGTTACTTTTAAAGTGCACCAGAATGATGAATCTTGCCTTAAAGGGGCCATATTATGCTTTTGGGGGGCTCTCCCTTCTTTTGAGTGTGTTATATGCCATGTTGTACATGTAAATGTGCTGCAAAGGGTAACATCCCAAAGCTCCCTCCAGAGGGACTCTCCCACACACTCCCCCCCTCCCTGAAACGCCTCCATTGGACTCCTTTGTTTACTTAATTAACATAGTGACATCACTATCTAACACTGGCTCTTCTATTGGCTAGTGCTCAAACACATTGTAAGTGATAGGCTAAGGGGTGGGGCATATCTAAGCAGTTGACCAATCACAACAGAGCTAGTCAGCTAACCAATCAGAGCCGACTGGGCTCTGGTTTCAGACAGAGGGTGAAAAGAGGTGCTGCAGCTTTCTGAACATTAAAGCATGGAGACATGTCCCAGTAGAGACAGGAAATACAATGATGAACCTGGAAAGGGGCATAAAGGGGCCCCTTTAAAGCGTCTTTCTACATGCATATAATAAATAATATTTTTCTCAATATTGTTCACATCAATCTATAATGTTTGTGATTCTGGACATTATTGACCATCCCTAATATGGCATTTAGTCTTTTGCTGTCAATATTACAGCTACCATTTTTAAATGTTTTATTTATGGGAGACCTCCATTAAATCAGCAGCTTAGCTGACCCAATTAAAGTAAACAATAATTGGAACCGGTAGGTCCCGCGTCGGGTCTTTGATGCAAAGACCAGAAAATAGCCAAATCTTCATGGGAATTTCATATGTATTCCTGACTCCTTGATAGGAATTCCTCTCTTCTCTCCGCCCTCCAGCTGGTCGCTAATTGAATCTCTTCAATCCTCTAGATGATTGGTATAATTAGCCAAGATATTCTGAATTAAATGTCCACTAATTCATTACTTATAGAGCTTTGAACTGCATTTAATGGCCTTCATCAGCAAATGGAGATTGCTCCATAATCACCATATGGCCTAAGTATATACAGAACCATGCTTACATGATAACAGGATTTTGGTGAAGTTGTTAACTCTTGTCAGATGTTCTCTGGTGACAAATGTCAATGTCCTCCATAAACTTATTATCAAAAGTTTTTGGATAATTTTATTATTTTTCAGCAACATTTCTGAGGAGATTTCAAACGTTTTTTATCCAAATTTGCCAACATGTTCCACTATTGTATTATTATTTCCACAGTGTTGCTGATAGTCATGCATTCTTTTTGTCAAAGCTGTTTGATATTCACCTTATAAAGCCTGATTACATATAGCTCAGTTTTATAAACTTGAATACACTACATTTTAGAACCTAGGGAGATTAAGTCATTGAGTGGTTGAGGTTTAAGCAGTTTTTCATTAGGCTTATTGAACAGTGTCAATCCAATGCATCCCAAATATGTCACTGTAACATCATTTCAACTTTCATAATGATTTCACTCTGTTCCCCGCCTGTGGGACTCATAAAGGAATTCTGATAAACCGACTAGTATTATACAACAGAATTTCTATTTTTTGTGGTTACTTTGCAACAGCCAGGTGCCTATTGTGTAAGATGTAATCAGTAGTAACCACAGTGCATCTGGAGTATGTAATTGCCCTTTGACAATATGCGTCAGTCATATTAGAGAGTGCAGATGGAACACATACCTGCAGCCTTCAGATGGCTGTACAGAGAGTTAATCAACTGAAACTGAAGGCCCTCAGGCAGACTGCTGTGATGACAGATGTTGGGAACAATTTGATATTCAAATATTCAACTTGACTTGATTTGTTCTGGATATTTACACGTGTCTCCTGGTTGAAGGAGTAACCAAATCATGAATTATGGGAGTTTTATAAAGGTTGCTGAAGGTCGGTCTAAACCAAATAGATGGATCAAAATAGCACATGGAGCCCTGGAACCCACAAGTAATTATATAGATGGAAAGTAAGGCTCTGTGTCCACATAGCCTCTTTTTCTGGCAGGAAGGTGCTGGAAGGGCTTTTTTTAAACGTTTCTATGACAACGATAACTTGACAACATATCACCACTTTCATAAGACAAACCATCTTCATCCCCTTGCCATTTATCTACCTATTTCATCTACTCTATATTGTTCAACATTGCATTTTTCTCCATGAACACAAACCTGACTTGTGTTGCAAAAAAGATTACATTAATCAGAATCAGCATCAATCAAAAACCTATATCTGGTGTTTTTATTTTTCACCTCAAATGTGTTTTTGCTACCACCCTTGCTTTCTTTTAGGAGCCATTATTTATTGTCACAGCCTTATTCACCTGCTGACTCAACACGTTTGTGCTGTGGTCAACAAAATGGTTGACCCCAACGCAACTAACTATGTCTTAGCGTCAGCATGGCTACTCACTGCATTGTAAGCAAGAGGAACACAAAGTCACTCTGATTGGTGTCTTCCGACCATATGTTGATGTTGGAGTGTTTATGCCAGCGACCAGCACTGGAGACAAATTTGCCAATCATCCCACTACCAAAAATAAATCAGGGCCCCTAGGAGTCTGGGCTATTGTGGTAGTTACCTCCTTCACCCCGGTTTTTAATACAAAACATACATTCAAAGTATAAATAAATGAAAAACAGGCAGACAGCTGGTGGACAGTTTGGATTGGACCAATATCAAAAACTTTGTAAGCACTGGTTTAAATTGTTGCTCTATAAATACACTTTATTCATGTTTAAATTGCTCTTGACCATGAGTGGCACAGAGACAACATAATTGGCCTAACAGAGATGGAGGGGGGCATGGTGAAAATAGTCCATCCCATTCAAAACTGTATTTGGACCCATGCACTTTCAGGCAGAAGCTCTGAGTCTGAAAGGAGGATTCAGGTGACGAGTAGCATGGGCCCAAATGGGATTAAGCAGGCAGAACATGTCCACAAAACAGCAAAGGTCACTAAAAGCAGGCAGTTAGATACACGGCTGGAACTATAGGAGCTACTTTTCTACCGTTAAAATGCAAAGTCTGGAGAATAACTAAATGCTACAGGGTAAAGACATGTTGTCATGAGGTGAGTGGCCAATGAACACACTAAGCAATGTTGGTAATGGCCGGGACGGAACTCGCCTACTTACAGTTTGAGGGCTAATGATTGGCATTTCTCTGCCGTTATTTCTAAAGATGATTGATTCTTCCTCCCTCTGATTTGCAACCAGTTTTGTGACAAGGGGTGAGGTCATTTTGTGACAAGGGGAGAGGGCATCTCCAAACATTTCCCACATAGCTGGTTGTAAACCCTAACCCTAACCCAATCTGCTTAACCTAACCCTTTAACTCAGACCTGCCCACTTTGTATCAATTGAGTTATCCTATGATTGTTGCCAAAAGTGTGGTTAGTGTGCTAATATGCAAATCAGGGGGTTACCGGTTCAATCCCATCCACTGCAGTCAACAAGTCAAAGCGTCCTTGAGCAACATATGTTACACCAAATTGCTCCCCTTGGCATGTCTGTAGTATTGAAGTATATGTTTTGGACATGGACCTGACTCAGACATGGTATGTAAAATGTATGTATGTAATTGTGTGTGTTGCGGACATGATGCATATCAATATTGTCAAGTGTTGATTAGGCTCAAGTTAGACAAACGTAAATGCAGCCACTTATCTTATCTTCAATACAACATGTGGACCGTAATAACTCATAACATGCCATGATGCAACTCAACAATATGTAAGGTTGATGGTGCTTTTTATTTAGGTTGCTGTCGGGGGGAATTTTACAACAGATTATTTATGTGTGTAAGGCAAAGGAATGAACTTGTCTGAGTGTATTCTATTTTCGTGATGCATGCGTGTTGTAGTAATGCACATGTGTGTCTCGGGGGCTTGAAGTATATATTCATTCGCCCGATGTTAATATTGTGTGTGTGTAGTTTTGTATGTGTGTAGTTAATGTTGTGGGTTTTGGGATGTGTGTACTGTATTGTCATCTGTGAGTTTGATGCTTTGACATAACAGCTATATACACACAAAACGACAGTAGTTTAAAGGCTGAGTGTTCATGTGTTGTGTTTGAGTGCTGTCACATTCCCTTCCTTGTTAAAGCTAATAAATTGGCACTAACAGATGCAGGAGCTGCCGTCAATTGCTCCTGGCTTGTTAGCATGTCAGTCTGCGTGGCTAATGTAGCATAAAGCCCAGCAGTTGTGTTCTCATTAATCAATAGTGCTTTTCTCTTGATAGTTAAGAGTGCATTTATGACTAGAACAGTCCACAGCTTAGCAGTAAGTATAGAGTGTGTCAGCATTGATCAATGTTATCAACAGGTTGGACCCTGAATGTGATGCCTGGGGTCAAACTATGACAGATACAAGGGCTCAAGCCTTTATGGGGCCCAAAGTCAAATGTGTTGAGGGCCCCACTGCTAGAGGCCTGGCCATTTGTATTCAATGCGCATCATTCATTGTATTTCAAGGTGTTCCATTCTGCATCAAATGCTTTTGTTGAAAGTAGGAGGGGCACCAAAGGGAGTAGAAGAAGAAGATTAACGAGTAGCAAACTTATTAAGCTTATGAGGGATAGGTTGGCAGTACTCATGTACGTTTGTAATCAGGAAGACTTCACATGCCTGATGGAATTGATCAGTTCCGATATTGTCTTCAGCCTTCCCATTTATTTCAGCAACAAACTAAAGTTCTTACCGTGATCAACTCTGGAAATACGATTCCCGCTATATTTCTGATCTAGAAACCATTTGAAATCCACAAACCAAGCGACGGTACTACTGATATGTCAAATGTTTCACATTTTATGGCAAATATGGTTCACTTCTTTTTGTGTTTTTGGTTTATCTTTAGATGGAAGTATATTTTACTAATTATTTAGGGGCTCTGATATAAAATGATAATAACAGTTATAACTTGTATCAATCAGAAGGATTTCACTCCTCTAGAATTGTGAAATCACGTTGGGTTAAATTGCATTCTGTTTATCTTGTACACCTTATGGCAAACAAGTAACCCAGACATCAGACACTTGTTCCCTGGAGAATCCCATCAGTGTTCTGGTTCTGCCCTGGGATCTCCTTTTTTGTTTGATGTGTCAGAAATAACAGAAAAGTTGTCCTGTTGTTCAGATGCTTGAACCACTACAACTTCTGAAATGTGATGAAGAGTAGCTATACTTGAAACTCTTTCAGAATGCCTGATCTCCTGATATTTAACTCAGACAGCCTGGCAGGAAACTAATTGTGGCCGTTTGGCACGATCTCCTTCTATGACTCATTACCCAAAACTAAAGACCATAAGCAAGGGTTGGAATTTAGATTGGCCATAACAGCAATACAGGTGATGCAGCAACAATTCCATCTCACCTTCAACCCCAAAAGCCACTTAAACCTTTTTACAAAGAACTGTGACTCACCCCCGACTCAAATTCTGAAATCAGCTGTTTTCATGAATCATACAGACATACTGTCACAGTACTGTATGTGTGTGTAAATGTGTTTATTAGTGTTGATTATCCCACCATTCCTAAAGTGCTGCGAGGCTCTGTAGAAAATTGTGAAAACCAAGCGCCCCCAGGAGGACTTTGGTTAGCGACTGCATTAAGCCATAAAAGTGCAAATAGAAACATATTAAACAATTCAAAATAAAGCTGGGCCATGTCCACTAACAGCCACTAAGGGACATCTGTGTATTACTTCTTTCTCGACACAGAGCACTTTTCTATGCCATTATGTTACCGGTGATAGAAAAAAGGATGAAACACATCGCAGGTGTATCCGTGTGTACAGTACAGGTGTCTGGAGAGGCCAAAATGGGCCACCTTTTAAATGAAGACATCTCTTTGTGTCTCGGCCAGTCCAAACCTGGACTTGGTTCCAAAGTGTTCATCGAGCATGCACATTTAATGGAGCTTTGACTCTTTCATGTGAGTTTTTCCAGTAGCATTGCTACAGGCACTAAATATAAAACCCAAGATTGAGCGGCACGAGCACATCCATTCATCATTTTACCGTGGAATAGCCTCAACTTTTAAGTGCGAGGGCAAATGCATCGAAGACCTGATGCAGAAATGAAACTGATATCTATATTCTCTACTAACATGTAATGGTATTTCCCTTCTCCTGAATGGTTTCTTCCAACAGAATAATCTCTCCCTTCATCTAACCTCTCTCCCTTTTTTAAAGCCCTCTTTTTAGTTCAAGCAGTGAGGTAGACCTGTCACCACCTAACAGCCAGTCAGGGCCAACACCACATGATGTTGTGATCTTCGGAATACTACATATTCACTTTGAATAATATCTCAAAATTGCATTGGTATCTCCTTCTGTGTCTTTCTCTCCCTTCTCTCATTACATGTAATTAGAAGGAACCATCGTGTCCGACACCCACAACTAATTACCATGTCACTTTGCTCATTTGGCTTACTGGCACCTCAGTGTGTGTGTGTGAGTGTGTGTGTTTTTTTTAATTGTTTCCTCTTCTGTTTTCTGTCTCAGGTCTGATAACTACAACTTCAAGGAAACTGGACCGTGAACAACAAACAGAACATGTTTTAGAGGTGAGCAAATTGTGACGTGATGTGAGTCTGTGCACGCACTACATTCAACAACATCCAGTGGATATCTTATTGATAGTCTATGCGGATACTGGATATTCAATAGAACACTTTTTTTGTTTCTGACCAGTATGGGCTCAGAACAGTCTCATAATACACACATGCACACAGAAGGATTCACACTTATATTTCATGATCAACAAAAGGATCCACACTTGTGTTTTTCAATGCACACACAAATGTGTTCCGTTTCATATACATGTAAATAAAATACAGAAAAAGGTTTTACATATGTATTTCTGATCCTCACATATTTGTTTTTTGTTTTGTTGGAACTGCTACCCCCGCGACCCGACCACGGATAAGCGGGAGAAGATGGATGGACATATTTGTTTTCCGTTTAAAACCTCTGAACCTGCAAACACAAACCGCTTTCTGTGCACGGATCGCTGTGCATTCGTGTGTGGGGTTTTTGAGACTCCCCTGACGGTCAGCCGATTCGTAGCCTACTTGTAATTTTTTCTATCTATAGCCAATCAGATGTCTCCTTCATTCTAAGCCAATCACATGAGCGCGCCCCCACGAGGGTATGATTTATTGCGTTCATGACACTTCATATACGCATTTTGCGCTGTCCAGAGCTGGGTTTCCGCTAGGATTTTTCCTTGTCGGTCAAATGTCCGAACAGAATTTATTTTACCGGACAAATTTGAAACTTACTGGTCATGTTTCAATAATAAGAATAAGAATTGTGTAGCAGAGTTTCCGTTAGCAGGTAATTACCGGACTATGACCGGATATGGCTAATAACACGGGAGTAACGGATCCTCTCTTTTCCTTTCTCCCTCCCCCTCTCTCCTGACAGCCCGTCAGTTTCTCATGCAGCTCGCTAAACAGAGGGCGTGGCTTCAGGTGATCAGAGCTGCGTGTCTCTGTCAGACTCAGCAGCTGATCTGATCTCTCTCTCGCGTCCGGTTATACTTAACTCGCGTTTATGTCCATATCGATCAGATCCAGCTCTCCTCATCGGCCTTTATAGAGAGCACCGATCAAACTATTAAGAGTGAATATCGGCCGATAATGACCGGCGGGGCTCCCCCCGTTGACAGTTCACTGGCTTCGTGTGCACTGATCGATTAGGCTAAGCTAACCTGTAGCTGCTCCCTCCACACTCACAACAACTTCATACAGACATAAATAAAGCAGCTGTATTCGCCATACAGGAAACACACATTTAAAACGGTTTTGCCTGCCGTTGTTGTGTACACAAGCATTCATCAATGGTTCGGAAAGTGGCGCTGTACCTTAATAATATAAAGGCTTGTATTTGCGTGCATTTCCTGTTCGGAAAGTGGCGCTGTACTGAGAGTGGAGGGTGTCCTGAGATTAGCGCCTGCAGGCTCCATGGAGCTGTCAGCTCCGGACAGCGCAAAATGCGTACATGAAGCGCTACATCATGAACGCAATAAATCTACCCTCGTGGGGGCGCGCTCATGTGATTGGCTTAGAATGGAGAAGACATCTGATTGGCTATAGATAGAAAAAATTACAAGTACGAATCGGCTGACCATCAGGGGAGTCTCAAAAAACCCACACACGAATGCACAGCGATCCGTGCACAGAAAGTGGGTTGTGTTTGCAGGTTCAGAGGTTTTAAACGGAAAACAAATATGTGAGTAGCCTATCAAAAATACATTCTGTATTTGGAATTTATTTAGGCTACATGTATATGAAACGGAACACATTTGTATGTGCATTGACAAACACAAGTGTGGATCCGGAAATACAAGTGTGAATCCTTCTGTGTGCATGAGTGTATTATGAGAATGTTCTGAGGGAGCCCATAGGCATAGATAGACCATAGGTGTAGTGCTGCCGGAGCGGAGGGCACAGAAAGATCACTCCGGGAAAAATGTTTTTGCTAAAGTTCACTGTCCACACGCCTATTGTTAACATCGCAACCAGGGCAGCACGGCTGTGCCCAGAGTAAAACAATTGTTAAACCTTTTCAGCTGGAAAAAGGCTATTAAGATAAGATTAGATAGGACTTTATTTATCCCGAAGGAAATTGTTGTGCCAGAGTTACAAAAATACAATAAACACAGCAGCATAATAATAAAACTGTACACTAACAGTGCAGTGAAAATAGCAATTAAATAACTACAAGAAACATACACGGTCACTCAATTAATGTCAAATACTGTGCAGTGGCGAGCAGTATTTAGTATAGCAAAAAAAAGCAGTGGCAGATACGTAATGTATATACGTATTATGCCTCCAATTGACGGAATATGAAGCAATAACCAAGCATCTGATGTGTTTCCGAGTGGTTATAATGAAGCAGCTTGATGTCATTTTAAGCAGATCTGCACGCTGGCATGGCACATCTCAGAGGCTGCACGTTTATCATTCTTTCTCCCTCCCATGCTGCAGGGATTTCATGACATGGCGCTTGTTATTCTGGAAAGCAGCTGTGGGCAGCCAGTCCTCTAAGAAAACAAATACATTCGGTCAATGATCAATGCAAACTGGTTTACTGATTGTCCTGCTGTGTCCATTCTGGCTGGAGAGTATTAAGTGACAGTGGTTACATTACTTTCCAAATCACAGAAACAAATAGCCCTACGCCCCTGGTACTGACCACCATATATCCTATATGATGTCACGTATTGAAAGATGGCATCAAATTGCGGTCGGACCTGCAGTCATCTTGACCTATTCTTTGATTCGGCAGTTACAGATTTGACCACATTTGTGCTCTCATAAGGATGCTTATGTTCAGACACTATTCAACATCTGATATTTTGTACATGTAAGTTCATTTATGCATGCATGACCTTTAACATTTCCCAAGAGTCTTAAAGGGCCCATGTCATGCTTTTCCGGTTATTACCCGTCCCCTTGTGTGTTATGAAAGTTTTTCTGCATGTAAACGGTCTGCAGAGTCACAAACCCTCAAAGTACACCCTGTAGCGAGTAAAACTCTAACACAGAGAAGACCTGTCTATGCTGCCCCAGAACGCCTCGTTGGACATTTCTCTTTTTCCATTGTTTTATTCCTGGGTACTGTGACGTGCCCATACCCAAATGGACCCATTCCGTGGAGCCGTTACGTTACACACACACACACACACACACACACACACACACACACACACACACACAATCTTTTCTCAGCTGCAACTCCGCCGATTTCTCTTCCCTGAGACGGTGGGACGCGGCGAGGCTGTGGGTGTGTGCTCGGGCTCGGTTTTGCTGTGTCTCGCAGACGGCCACTGGGCTCACAGGTAGGGGGGGGGGGGGGGGTCAGGAGCTCCAACAAGCCGTTTAGGACAGAGAGTGAATACACATACTATACAGAGATGCTGTATGAGAACACCAATGTGAGTTTGGAAAATTGCACAATATAAATATATTCTAGTAGACCTCAACAATGGAATTATGATCAGTAGAAATGGCCATGACATGGGACCTTTAAAGTCACAAGGAGTCAGAGCTAACAACAAACAGCCCCCCCCCTCAACCCCCAATCCTGAGGCTGCCACACACACACACACACACACACACACACACACACACACACACACACACACACACACACACACACACACACACACACACACACACACACACACACACACACACACACACACACACACACACACACACACACACACACACACACACACACACACACACACACACACACACACACACACACACACACACACACACACACACACACACACACACACACACACACACACACACACACACACACACACACACACACACACACACACACACACACACACAGTGCCCTCTGCTCTTCGCTGTCCTCAGTGAGGTTTGCATTAGCTCGGTAATAGAGTCGGTGTGAAAGCGGTGTGCGTGCGGTGGTCTCTGTTAGACAATAATGGGAACCTGTCTCCACTCTGCTCTAGCGTGATTAGAGATAAATTGTGACACTGGCTTTCACATGACTCATAGAATCCAGTGTGTGTGTAGACTGTGTGCTTGTGTTGTGCATGCTGTTTGTGTATCTGTGTTTGTTGGCTGTGAGCAAACTGGGGACAAGCGACAAAAACATGGTACATTGCGCTTTCGTTTTCGCCTGGTTCGTGTTCACATTGACGAACAAAAAGGATTTAAGCGGGCAAAAACCTGAGATTATTTTAAGCTAACCTGACAGCTGTGGTTTGGAAGCACTAAGCACTTATCGTCATAGCGTCTTTTTCTGGCAGAAAGAAAGCTCAACATTCATACAGCAACATCCAGGGATCTGGCATTGTATACCTATTTGGGCTACTTGAAATTAGTTTGACGTAATTTTTTCTCCATGAACACTACGGAAAATGTCTGACTGTTGCTATGAGTTATAGTAGAAATCTTATGATCGGAAGGTCAGGGGTTCGATTCCCATTCCCTGAAGTCAATATGTCGATGTATCCTTGGGCAAGAGGCTTTACTATCAGTTGCTCCCGATGGAATGGCAGTGTGTGAACATTAGTCTCCCTGAGCAGGTGACACCTTGTATGGCAGCCTCTGCCTCTGCATGAATGTGTGTGAATGGGCGTATATGCTGACTTGTAAATGTAAAAGCGGTCTGAGAGGTCGTACAGCACTATATAAATGCAGTCCATTTACAAATTGCTCTCACACTTTGTATGAAGGAGCTTGTCACAGCTCAGTCTGACAGCCGGTCGATGATCTTGTACGGAGATAAAAGCTCAACACTCATCGGCAGCAAAATCCAGTGACCGGCGGCCAATTATGAAGGTAGATATGGTGCAAAATGCGAGAGCTTGTAAAACCTGATGTGAGCACTTGCAGAAAATAAATCTGAGCTTGTGTGCATACATGTACACTTGAATAAAATATCCACGTAACTGTGAACCAAATCTGAAGTCACAGAAGGAAAAAATGTTTTTGTAGCTTGTAGAAAAAAATGAACTTAGTGATGAAATGTTCACTTGCAGAATTGTTTTTTTTTTTTTAAATATATTTTCCATTACAACTGCAACTTGGTTATTACAACCTCTCAAATCAGTCATTACAACTTGACGAATCTGCTCTGTGGCAGTAATTCGACGAATCTGCGGCCTTGACTTTTGCTACACTTCTTGCGATGAATGTGTAGCAAAAGTAATTTTCACCTGTAGATGTGGGGGAGGGAGGGGGGTTGGAGCGAAGGGGCGGAGCTATCAGAACGACGAGATGCAAGCTCGGGTCAGTCACACACCTATTGTTGCCCATTTCACACGCAGCTCCCGTTTTAGCTCCGTGCTTCGCTCACAACAACAACAATGGGGGACTGCGTCGGGTCGATGATCGTGTTACTTTTAATCATACGAAGCCAGATTCAATTAAATAACTAGGCTACTTCTCCAACCTTATACTTTTCTCCAGAGTGCCGTGGTTTGTGGTCTGGTTGCCGTGGTACAACAAATAGCGTGTGCGTTCCATTTCCTTCTCGTCCATCGAAAACATGTTTCGTGCGGCACTGGAGCTATCAGCCATAAGAGGGGTTAGCGATAAGAAACAATAACAATGTGCCTACATAACTGTCAGTTGCAGCCCTAGCATTAGTATTGGTTATAGTAACAGCTACAACATTAAAATACTTCTAGGCAGATTGAGGAGGATAATGAGAGAATGAACAGAGGGGCAGAAACATCCATCTGAATAATAATAATAACTTTATTTGTATCGCACCTTTCATACAGGGGATTGCAGTTCAAAGTGCTTTACATCAGTAAGAAATAAGATATACAATCAGTGTAAAATAAGCAGCAAGAGCAAAGCATAAAGTGGGATAAAATAATGCAGATATATATATATATAGTAATCCCAACAGGCCACCTTGTTTATGGTTTGATTCAGTTTTACATTACATTTATTTGATAACTTCAGTTAACTTTGAAGATTCCGAACACTACAAAATATAATCAAGACATATTTTATCATGTATTAGCCTATAGTAGAAAGTAGAAATAGTTTGAGTAGTTTTTAGTAGAAATATCCCTTACAATAAAGGCAGTATAGTATGCCCGTGTGTCATCTCCAATAAATGGCTTCAACCATCCTTTAAACTCAGGGTTTGATTCCCACTCCTTTCTGTACTTTTGTGAATACAGTTTAGACTGTGACATGATGACCTACGTGGATGTTTAGCTTGTCACAGAGAGGCACACACACAGTGGACGAGGTGATTAAGTGACTGAAGCTGTCTCGACGCGGGAGAGTGTGGCTGTCTCCTCTCTGCTCTGACTGCAGCTGAGCTGCTGCGGGAGGCAACTGTGAGTCGGCACGCCTGTGAGTACTATGGGAGGGCTGAGGGGCCCACGGCAGCTCGTTAACTGCAGAACAATACGTGAGTCTCCAAACACCAGAAAAGTCCCTAATAACACCATTACAAGTCGTTAGATCAGTCGTTAGTCACTTTTGACAAAAATAAGTAGCCGGAGGGTTTGGAAAGCCGCCAAATTTAACGACAAAGTCGCCAAGTTGGCAACACTGGTCTGTGTCTGGTCTGTGTGTGACTTCTTAAATTGTTTGTTTACGTCCCTCACTTCCGTTTCGCTTCTGATTCGCTAGCTGAACAGCCAATCAGAGTGATTGCTTGGTCCGACTGCCTGACCCGATGCATGGCCGATCATCGGGTCAGGCAGCCCAAATAAGGCGTGTCACGGCAGACGGTGCGGGACACACCAACCTGACTACGGCGCCGCGAATGCCCGACAGCCTCTGACGGCCTCTGACTCCCAAAATTGGGTTGGTGTGTCAGGGCCTTTACAGCGGCATGTACCGACTGCTGCAATGCTGCTCGTCCACTGGAGTTTATTAACTCACAGCAGCAACAGGCTGTTAAGTATTCACTGTCTGACTGTCACACAAGCAGCTGATCAATATCCCCAATTCCCAGAGGTGGGGACTCGAGTCACATGACTTGACTCGAGTCATACTTGACTTGAGACTTGCTTGACTAACATTGATAAAAGACTTGACTTGACTTTGACTTGGTATTCATGACTTGAGACTTGACTTAAGCTTGAGATAGATGACTTGAAAGGACTTGACTGTTTAAAATTAAATATTTGCGTGATTATAGCGCCATGCGCGCAAACCTGGCAATCCACTAGAAGGCAGGAGTCTCAGTTAACATGGCAGCCGCTAGCGTTACTCCACAAATAGTCAAATTTGGATTCAAGGATTATGTTGTCGATGACGCTAATAAGAAGAGAACAGCGGTATGCAGGGTCTGCAGCATAAAGATCAGTGACAGGACCACCACAGCATCCAACTTCATTCGTCACTACAAAAAAACCCACAGAGAAAGGTGCGTGCATGCAGTGGTGTAGTGGGCGTTGGACGCGGGGGTACGCCGTACCCCCACTTATTTGGAGCACAATCTGTTTTTTAATAGTCTAATAAATATAAAATCATTGCCAGTGTTATCAGTTGCAAGTGTGTATTTGTTGTAATAATGACAAAAACATAATACATTTCACAGTAATTATAATACAAAATAAAAACGATTTCCTTAAAGAATTATGATTCATCATCACCCCGCGGCGAGCTGGGGGTGGCGAGCCAGCTCACTGCCCGCCGATTTTGCGGTAGCTCTTTCCCTCAAGAATGCTAACGAAAAAGCTCTATAATGGCAGGCAAACATTTTTTACTTGACTTCTTTTCTAAAAAGAATATAATTCACAAGAAGAAAGAGGCTAGCAGCACCGAAGCTACAAGTGAAGTTGCTACTAGTATAGGCCTACATCACCAGAAGAGCCGCCTAAAGACGTGGATAATGCTATCACTAACGTCAACGTTAGCTGCGCTAGCAACGTTCCGCTGGCTAGCTCAAGCTCACCTTTCCCAGAGGTATGGACGGAGGAGATGTGGCGGAGGAAACAAGAGGCTACCAGTGGATACACTGCAAAGCTGGAAAACTGGGCTGCAAAGTTTGTTCATCCATTTCGGATTTATCAGTCTTCAAAACGCAAGGTGTGTGTGTGTGTGTGTGAGAAAAGCAGCGCTGTCTGCTTATTTGCAATGTAGGCTAGGCCTAATCAGAATAATTTCAAGTCCAGATCATCGTCTGCTTAGTTGCAATACTGTAGTTTATGCAATTTAGGCCTATAAATTGTTTATGTAATTTATATGCCAGTGTGTCCATGATGTTGAGTCTGTGTGTGTGTTGAGCGCAGCGCCGTCTACTTTTTGCAGTACAGCAACTATTCTTTCACACACACATACAGGTATTGGGCCGAGCGCGACACCGTACTTCCGGTCTGCGCCGTTTTGCGCAAGGTGCATGCAGCCGTACACCGTCTAGGTGTTGCTAAGCTTCCTGTACTGACTATCATAGTCTATTGCCTTAATCAATATCTAGTCAACTCTAAAATACCACATATATGCAATGGCATGATAATATTATTGTGACAAGTGGGGTATTCACCTGGTGTTTCCAGAAATTAGACGTAGATGCAGCCAAAATCGACGAAGGCCACTGTCGTTTTTCCATACATCTGCAGGCAGTCTGTAACAACCCACACAGCTCTAGTTTACGCTGGTAACGACCTAAAGCACACCCCTCAAGTCCAGAGATGTAATCCGAAGACATGCAGCGATTTCTTCGGTCGTTAATTCAGAAAAAAAACCTACTGCGCTCTGCCTGGCTAGTTAGCTAGCTGTTTATATTTGCACTTCCAGGATATTAGCACCTCCAGGAAAATGGCGCATTTATATATATTTATATGGCGCGTGTTGCATTGTGGGTAGCTCGTGACGTCACTGTGTGTGAAAGAATAGGACTAAGCATGCCGGTAGTTTCTTTGGGCCTGTCTGCCCGTGTTGTGAGTGCACTTCGCACGTGCGCACTTGTGTGGCATTGTTTGGGATTACCTAATTAAAATAGCGTCCCCCCAGTAAAAAAATCCCCACTACACCACTGCGTGCATGTGTTGTGTTAGCTAGAAAGCTAACGTTAAATTTAAGCTACGTTAGACTTGGTTTCAAATCGATTAAGCATTGCAAAGAGAGGACAAAACGGTACATGAACACTACAGGGTTCGTACGGTCATTGAAAACCTGGAAAAGTCATGGAAATTCAAAATGCAAATTCCAGGCCCTGGAAAAGTTATGGAAAACAATATTTTTCCCAAAGTTTTGGAAAAGTCATGGAAATGTAACTAAAGTTGCGTCAAATATAATTTACATTTTTATCTAATCGCCGAAATAATCTGCGGTCGCGAGCTGTTATGTGCCATCATAACGCGCATGGTGTTATTTTTTAATATATGAAGCGCGAGCTGTGTGCTCGAGTCTTCCTGCCTGTCGGCTGAACTCTGCTGCTCCGGGATGAGGGTCAGCTACATTATCTACAGACTGCACCGCTGGTGAACAGCTGTTAGAACGGGCCGTTCAGGTGTTCAGAGCAGAGCGGCAGAGCGTGATGTGAACTGAAACGTTTTTCTGTTGTAATATTATTTAAGGAATCGTTGAGCTAGCTAGCATACATTGTCACTATCTGCTAACGTTAGCTTTAGCCTTCGATTTTTTCATAGGCTATAAACAGAGGTGGTATAAGTATAGATATTGTGCTAGAGTAAAAGTAGAAGTACTCGGATCTTGTACTTAATAAAAGTATAGTACTCAGATCTTGTACTTGAGTAAAAGTAGAAGTACTCGGATCTTGTACTTGAGTAAAAGTAGAAGTACCAGAGTGTAGGAATACTCTATCACAGTAAAAGTCCTGCATTCAAAATGTTCCTCAAGTGAAAGTAGAAAAGTATTCTCATGAAAATATAGTGAAAGTAGCGACAGTAAAAGTAGTCATTGTGCAGATTGGTCCATTTCAGAATAATATATATGATATGTTTTATAACGATTGATCATGAAAGTGTTCTCAAAGATGGTAAAGGTGCAGCTAGTTTGAATGACTTTGTATACTGCAGCTTGTGAATTTACTCCAGGTGGAACTAAAGTCTGATTTAACACTTGATTATATTTCACACCATTCATCCACATCTGTGAAGTAACTAAAGGTATTAAATACATGGAGTGGAGTAGAAGTACACCATGTACCTCTGAATTGTAGTGGAGAAGAAGAACAAAGTAGCAAAACATTGAAATACTTAAATAAAGTACAAGTATCTCAAAATTGTACCCCCGTATAGTACTTGTTGAGTTTATGAACTTAGTTACTTTACACCACTGGCTATAAAGATAAAAAGACTAAGCCTTGCACAGAGGCATGAAAATACATTTTCAAAATGCTCAACAGTGCTGCCAAAATTATAAACTGACTGCTACACAATTAAAATAAATGCTTTTATATATTTCTATTAAATGTGACTCTTTAGTGTTTCTGTTATTATTACCTGCTGCTTTAGTTGTTCTGACTGCTAAAATCCTGTTATTCCTCATTTTAAAGCCGATATTCCGTGGGTCGGGGGGGGAGGCTCGGGTCCTTGTCACCTTTTTCATACCTGCTGAGTTTGCATCCCTGACTACAGTTGCTTCAGCGTGTAGAAGCTAGTAAGCCTACTACTTGATTTGTTTTAGATAGGCACAACATGTTTCATATGCAGACCTTATTTTCCTGTTCCATGTTCAAATAAACCATTTTCAGTGGTCATTTTTTTTTGGTCATGGAAAATTAGGTAAAGGTCATTGAAAATCATTGGTGAAAAAGTGTATGAACCCTGACACTAGAACCGCCAAGGGATTCATTTTGACTAACCCTGATACTGACGGGCTGTCAGGAGAGGGAGAGAGAGAGAGGAAAAGAGATGCCTCGTTTATTTCCCCTGTGTTATTATTATCAGAAGTTACTGTAAACTTTTGAATAATGTAGTTCATCTACTTTTAGTAGATTGTTTAAATGTTTTAATGACGTTGTTTTTGTTTGTAGAAGTGCATCATTCCTTGATTTATTGTGTAAATTAATCTTTTTGATCTGTTATGATGATAAACTGAAGCAATTTCAAGGAAATTATGAAGAGGAACAAATTCAATGATTTGAAATGATATGTAGGTGCTGACGCTAGGGCTGTGCAATTAATCGTATTTTAATCGCGATTACGATTATGGCTTGCGACGATTATGAAAACAGCATAATTGACAAAATACGATTATTTAGCTGGGTGCACTTCGCCCCTCCCTAAAAGCCCACTCGGCCACGTGGGAGTGACATGTGTTGTGAGTGTTCAGATGTCAGAACAAGAGCAGCAACTCGTTAAAAAGAACGGTACAACTATTTCCACTATTTGGAAGTACTTTGGCTTTCACGAGTCCGACGTGGAGCAAAACAAAGTACAGTGCAGGATTTGTTACCAGGTTGTGTTGGCACCACACGCTAACACAACCAATCTCTTTAATCATCTGAAATACAACCACAAAGTGCAATACGACCGGGCAATAATACAACAAAAAGCAGACCAAAAAGCAGATGCCGCTCGACTTCATCCACCACATCATCACAGTCATCGATTCAGGACGCATTGTACAGAGCAACGGCCTACGCGACGAGCTCGCAGAGACACAGAGATATTACAGGTGCCATTACATTTCACATCGCTAAAGATATGTGCCCAGTTAGCACTGTTATGGCCCCTACACACGGCGGCGTGCGTTACCGCTTGGCGGTGGGCGTGTCTGAAGCTTGGGGATTTTTTACGAACAACGCGACCAACAACCAATCACATGAATGTCCCGCCCCGGACATACAAAGCAAAGCATTCATGCTACATCCATGCTGGCTAAATATACTGTCTATGCTTGCTAGCTGTCCATTCAAACGAAGTACACTGGATATAAACTCCCCAAACAGGCGAACACCTACCAGTTTCACCCACTGTCTCTGCCACCTCCCCCCATGCCTGGCTCCTCTGGTTTGTATCCCTGTATGTAAAGAGGGACTGGTCATATAGTACCGCCACGATCATTTTCTCCTCCATTTTTTGACATGGGAAATAACTGCGGTCTGGCTCTCCCAACATACACACGCTTTGATTGGCTAGCGCTTGTAATGTCAGATTTGCATACGCGGGATTTGATTGGCTGACGCCTCCGTCGAGGCGGCAAAAGTAGAACATTGCTCTACTTTTGCAGCGAGCACCGCGAGAGAAGCTACGCTTTGCTCCCACAATGCAGTTCGGCGAATCGTGACGTCACCCCATTCAAAGTGAATGGACAGAAGCGTTGAAGCGGCAACGCACGCCGCCGTGTGTAGGCTCCGTTTGTGTCAACACGTTGGACAAGCGTTACGCGATGCCGTCTCGGTATTATTTCATTCGGTATTATTTGACAAATGCCGTGGGGAAGTTGAGAGAGATGTGGCTTCAGCTGACTACTTTGCCACCACAACGGACCTATGGTCTAGCCCAGGGGTGCCCAACCAGTCGATCGCGAGATGTGTATAAAAACAAAACAACAAAATTCTGTTTTATCGTTAATGTCCTGTAACATAATCTTCCTGTGCCAGAATAATGCACTTGAACGCATCAAAGCTTTGTGATTGGCCGGCGTCACCGCTGTGTCGGGGCGTGGCTGAGGGTCTTCAGTACAGGTGGCAATATTGTCACCTACCTGCGCTCATCTCTGAAACCAGACCATGTAAACAGGCTGGTGTTTCTTGCAAAAAATCTTTAAGAGATGACATGAGCAGCCCTACCAGCATTTGCCATGGTGGCCTAAACATTTTTATTTGGTCTTAAATTGTAGTTCAACATTTATTTCCTGTTACTTCTGGACCATGACGGTGGGCCAGCCTTCAACGTTTAACTGAGTGGAATATGTTGAATATGTTTTACCAAAATGTTGGCTATATGTTAAGGAGTTTTCAGTAGGTTGTGACAGTGCACTGCAACATGTTTGATTTCATTTATTTTGGTCTAATTTATTTTTATTTATCATATTAATATATGTTTAGTATGGTTTTGGAAGTGTGCTCCAACATATTTGTTGATGTTGTTTATTGGTAAAATATTATTTGTTTTAAAGTTCAATAAACGGTCAATGAATAATCGTCAAAATAATCGTGATATCAATTATTGACCCAAATAATCGTGATTATGATTTTTGCCATAATCGCACAGCCCTAGCTGACGCTGTTGGCGGTTCTAGTGTTAACAGACATTTAAATTAAATATGTGTAATGGCAAAAGCCATATATGATTTTCTTACCTGGAATTCTGCCTTTTTGAACAGACTTTTTGAGTCCTCGCTATATTGTCTGCAGTTCTAGGGTTAATATGAATCTAATATGATTGTCATCGGTCTAAATTAGATTTCAAATGATTAACTGTGTATGTAATGAAGATCATAGTGTGGGTTGAATCCATTTTCATAACCACTGTCTTTTAACTGATTTAAATGCGGAAACTGGGCTTATTCATCAGAATGTTGTATGACTTGACTTGACATCTGATAGCTGCTATAATACAAAACCAAACGTCTGCCTGCTCTCCACAATGATCAATAACAGCGAACGGATGGTCAAAGTAAGGTACAAATAAACAGAATCACACGAAGCCTGGTTAGTGTTGCCTGACTTTATAAAGTGTGTTTTTTTACAAGTGTGTGGTTGCGTTCTAATCACTTTGCTCAGCGCTTCTGCTTGTTTCAACTTTTATTTGCCATACTTTCCATAAACTGTTAGCTCAGGTTAATCTCGCCCCTCTCCGACGTAAGCATGACGTATGTATGCGGTTCTTGCCTCTAGACCGACACTTTTTTCGAGCTTGGTAAGAACCGGTTTTCGGGGAAAAGAGCCGGCTCCGCTGCGGCGTGAACAGGAACGGTGAACGGTGCCTATCAGGCCTATCAGGCTGCAGATTCGTCGATTTATACTGCCACAGAGCAGATTCGTGAAGTTGTAATGACTGATTTGAGAGGTTGTAATAACCAAGTTGCAGTTGTAATGGAAAATATATTTAAAAAATATCTGCAAGTGAACATTTCATCACTAAGTTCATTTTTTTTTCAAGTGCTCACATCAGGTTTTACACGCTCTCGCATTTTGCACCATATCTATCTTCATACCAATCTGCTTCCACAGACAAGTTTCTCGGGCTATGTTATGATGTTTCCCTCTGAAACATAAAGACATATATTTTGTACAATTTCTACAGTGACACCACCTACGCATCAATCTCCCCATTGGAAACAAATGTAAAAACTTGCTAACGCTCAGATAAAGATGCTTTGTGGAAACAGGCTCTGAGAGATGCTTGAGGCACTTTGTTAGGTCCTGCGGTCCTGCCTTGAGTCTTGTCATGCTGCTTCCCTGATGGCTTCCACAGGATTGTAGCTGACATCCTCGTGGATTCATCTTCTTATTACAGACACATGCATTTCCTAACATTCGGTCTATATGCTGTAAAATGTATTATCTCTTCGATTTACACACGGCATCTATTGCACGTCTGTCCGTCCTGGGAGAGGGATCCCTCCTCTGTTGCTCTCCCTGAGGTTTCTCCCATGTTCCCCTTAAACTGTGGGGTTTCTCTGGAATTTTTTCTTGTACGATGTGAGGGTCTAAGGACAGAGGGTGTCGTTTTTCTCATACTGATATTCTGAACAATCTGTGCTGTTGTATTTGCTGTAAAGTGTCTCTACTGTAGGCTATTTGTATTATATGTACAGCACTTTGGCTCGACCAAAAATCGTTTATAAATGTGCTATATAAATAAAACTTGATTTGATTTGATTTAGGACTGGTTATGTCAGGAAGCTGAGCCAGAGTCGGGTTGATTACGGCAATACTGCGTCATTGTCTTTTTCAGTCATTTAAATATATTTTCTAACCCATTGCAGCCGCTGATTCTTTTGTATTGCCAGAAGCTTATTTTGATACGATATGCAGCAGTCTTAGCAAGAACTTGCAAACATTGTTTTTCTTTTACCACTTAATTTTCTTTTTGGCACTGTCACAACTGTTGGAGTTCTCAGAGGCTGAGCGTGAAGCTGTGTAATGAAACATTGATTCGGCTCTTTCGGCTGAAACTGGGTTACAATAACGAATGGATGTAATGCCTGTTTTGTCTTGACTCCAGTCTAGTGCCTTGACATCAATTATCTGTGTTGTTTTCATTTTATCCTTTGATTAATAAATTGAAAACTGATTTTGGCTCTGGTTTTTCACGGTCTCTGAAGATGCTATATTAAGGAGCTGACACACAACATACATGTTGTCGAGTGAAGGGCATCACTTGTTTTTTTAATACATAAAAGGTAGACACATTAATGTACACACACACACACACTACCATAGTACTAAGAGCTTTTAAAGAATAACATGTATATATCTTACTCTATCTTCCTCCTCCTTTCTCCCATTTCCTATGATTATGTTTTCTCCGCCTGCTTTTCCTTCTATAGTCAGTAATCTTGTAAGCCAGGTTGGGGATAACTCTTTCTTCACAATCACTGCAGTTCCTCATGTCTGGCATTTTCTAAAATGACAGATGGTATTCGTAAATGAAGCCAGCCATGAGCACAGGGGAAATGAACTGCTGCTGTGTCGTGAATCAGTGACAAGCTGCAAAGTGATTGCACTTCTAGCTAAATTAATATAAATTTAGGACACAGACGAAAAGCGTGCTTTGTAGCTTTCATTGGCTAGCTCCGCCTCTCAGTGATTACCTTCTTTATCATTTCAGAAGAACAAAAGCAGAAGTAGCTTTCTAAAGAAAGGAAGACATATTTATACATTTTCATCCTACTTGTCAGAAACGGACAGACAACAGAAGCAAATAGAGTGTGATTAGATTATATTGTATTAGATTGCACTTTATTGTCCTTGCACAAGTACTGGGGAAATGAAATGCAGTTATCATCTCAGCGGAAGTGCAGAAAAAGCAGTAAAATGTAGTGACTTTAACTTTTTGACCAACTAATGTCGCAAAATCTCTGAGAACCACACAGTTGTGGGCCTTCAAATAAGCAAAACACTTGAAGTGCTAATGTTATTCATGTATTCATTTTCATCACATGAATTAAATATGATTTAAAATGAGCCAGTTGACTGATGGAATGTATTAAAGTGCATGTACTCAAGGACTGTACTTAAGTACATTTTTGAGGGACTTTACGTCACAAGTATTTTCAATGTATTCTACTTTAAACTTCCCCTTTGCAACATTTTGCATCAATATTGTTTTTTGTTGTTTTTTTTTACTGCATTTAACCCTGTAAAGCCCAAATATAGAAAAACATTTGAATTAATTTTTTGACCTTTCAGATGTTGTTGTAGGGAGCCTCTGGAGCAGAAATGAAAGAGTTTTCATATTTTTTACGTTTTGGTAAGTTTTTAGGGAAATGTGGCCTTAGGTGGGAGCAGAATTCCTGTATTTCTACTCACATTGTCTGAATACATATATTGAACAACTAGGGTTAATTTGCAGGATTGATTGCTTACTTAGCCCCATATCAGTATAGCATGAATAATAATCACACAGTCATATTTGTTATGAATAGTCATTTATTAAATAGTAATGCAATGGTAGTCCAAAAAACAGTTCCTATCGTTGAAAAAGCACAGACGGACGTCACACTTGGTGCATTGTGTGTTTGTGTACCCTTTACTGCAGTGTCTGGAGCGTCCTCTCTTTGTCTTCACTGGAAAATGTGCGTACATCCAGTGGAGGTTGTGATCTCTGGATGGACTCCCATCACCTGAGGATGGTCTCTTCTGAGCATTCAACGGGCTCCTTGATGTCACTGTTGCTGCTGGGCTCCCCTTGCCTGAAGATGGTCGTCCTCTCTTGGGTGTTTTCAGAGGAGTTGTGTTCACCTGATTAGAACAGAATCAATTTAGATACATGTCAAAAATACATTAGGAAACAAGTAAAAAATATTACATACGGCAAATAGCAGAAATGCATTCTTACCAGGATGAGAGAGATCTGCCTGAAACTGTCTCCTGTTCAGGATCTCCTGCTTTGCCATCTTTAGAGCTCTGCAGTCCCGCTTGTAGAGGAGCCAGGCGTTGATCACAGCAAGGAGGATGGTGTGCCAGAAGATGTACACGTACCAGCGTCGGGACTTCATGGGGAAATTGTATTTGGCCGTAAACGAGTCCAACAAATCCACACCTCCCATGTACTTGTTTTAAGTACCCACAATGGAAGGCCTCTCAACTTCTACATAGGTTTTGTTGGCTTTGTCCCAGCGTTGAATGTTCTGCACAGGGTCTGGTCCAGCAAAGGATGAAACAAGTGTGGCCGCTCTGCTGTCATACCATTTGACAGCACAGATGTTGTGGTTGGCCTCCACTCGGATGTCAAAGCTTCCTCTCCCTTTTTTCTTCAAGCTCTTCTCCTCTTGAAGGTTACAGTTGGGTAAGCGCACCTACCTGGCTGTTCCCACATAATGAATCCCACAATCAAGGAGCTTTACTACCAATGGGACACAGGTGAAGTAGTTGTCTGCGTAGATCTTGTAGTTCTGACCTTCTGGAAGTGTGGAGGCAAGCTTCATCACAACATCACCTGACAATCCAAGTTCAGACTAGGGATGCTCTGATCGATCGGCCATCGATCTCTATCGGCTGATATTCACTCTCTGCCGATCGATCGGGGATCCCTATAAAGGCCGATCAGGAGAGCCGATCACATGACGTAAAATACATGACACTTTTCTCTGTGCACGAAAAACAAGCTCGCCAAAATGGCTTCACCAGTCTGGCAGTATTTTAAGGTGTCTGAAAAAATGACAATAAAATAGCAGTATGCAACGTGTGTGAGGCAGAAATCCTGCCTCTTGTTTGTGGAAGCGCCAGTAAATGAGCCCCATTAACTGAGTTTTAAATATCACTTTAAATGGAAGATCCCCATAGCCCCCACCCACTCGATCGGATCGGCGATCAGCCCCAAAATTGGCAATCGGAGCATCCCTACTCGTATCCCATTGACACTGCCTTGGTACACATCAAAGTCACAGATCATTCCAGAGATTCCAGTTCTCACCCACACTTTGAACCCCCATGGGTGTGGCTTTCCTCGCATGTATTGCTTGATGCTACTAAATTTCCCCTTGAAAGGAATCACCATCTCCTCCACAGAGTTGTGTTCTTCTGGTACCACCTGCAGGCATTTCTCTCTGAATGTATCAAGCCAGTGTCTGAGTTTCCAGAGTTTGTCTTTCTTTTCCATCTCTGACACTGTCAAGTTGTTTACAAAATGTAATGATGTCAACAGATATTGGAATCTGTTGCGTGCCATCACATCAGAAACAGGGGAATACCTTGTGTCTGTCTCCCAATACATACGGACTCCAGACATTTGTACTAGGCCCATCTTCAGGTACATGCCAATCAGTTTCTCAATTTCCTTTGTATTTGTGTTGATGGATGTTCCATTCTTTTGAAAGCTGTACTCATTTGTGTTGGTTACCAAAGCCCGAATCATGTCTTTTGACACAAACTTCTGGAAGTACTCCAGTGGTGTGTGGAGGGAAATGACATCCTCTGTGGTATCTGGACCAGAAAAGTCAATATTGGGACTGATGAAATATGTTTTCAGCCAGTCACGGGGCTTGGTGGGTTTATGTTGTTGGAAAAAAAACACTGACACATAATTATAAGTTATCAAACAGCAGGATACAAAATAATGAAAATGATCTCCACTATGACCAGCTGTTATATAGACACATTAAAGCAATAATCAATAATTATAATCCAGTCGTTTAATATATAGCATTTTGAAATGGGCCATTACCCACAACAGGCAACTTGAGTAAGATTGAATGCAGTACTTTTACTTGTAACAAAGTATTATTGCTACTTTTACTCAAGTATAAGATATTCCACCTCTGTCCGTTGAACAATTGATTATTCATTGATTATTATTTACCAATACGCTAAGGTATTTGAGCAAAGGACGGGTGGCGCAGTGGTCTGTGCGTTTGATCATCAGATCAAGGGGGCTGAAAAGCTCTAGCACGGAGCTTGAACCAGAGTTGCGTTGGTGTGAATGAGGTATAAGTCCTCTGTTGGTTTAGTCTTTCAGAGGCCTTGGGTGCCTCCTCTTTCACGTCTTCATATCCCTGAATTGAAACACATGTTCTGCGTGTGTATTTGTATTGAATCTGTCACTTCCCCTGCAGGTGTTGGTGTCAGACGGGGGTCCAGGAGCCAGGCAGAGCACAGTGTGGGTGATGGTTCAGGTTCTGGATGAAAACGACAACAAGCCCACGTTTCCAGAGAAGGTCTACCAGGTGAAACTCCCAGAGAGAGAGCGCAGAAAGAAGGGCGAGGCCATCTATCGGGTGTTCGCCTACGACCGCGACGACGGGCCCAACAGCGACCTCTCCTACAGCATCGTGGACGGAAACGAGGACGGGAAGTTCTTCATCGACCCCAAGACTGCAGTGGTGTCTTCACGCAAGGCCTTCACTGCCGGGAGCTACGACATCCTGACTGTACGACAACCTTTAGCAGTTATTAGGAAAATGTCAGCTACATTACGAACAAAAGTTTGACTTAATATCTAAGTATCGATATTGTGGTTATGATCTCATTTCACCTAAGCAGACATTTCCAGAACTAGAATCATTAGAATCAAAATACTTGAGTTATCCCAGTGGAAATGGGTTTTTGTTAAATGAACTCAAGAAGTGAAAAAAAAGATAGGCATTAGATAGACAAGATAGACATTAATATAAAATGTCCAAAGAAATATCAAATAAAATAGAAATATAATAAATATAAACTCAAGAAGTTAAAATAAGGGGGTGCAAATAGAGGTTAAATAAAATAGACATTAATATAAAAGTAAAATGTCAAATAAAAGATAAAATATATTAGATTCAAAATATTTACATATAAGAAGTTAAATACATTTAATTCTTAGAAATGTTGATGCTTCTTTATTTGTTGTTTCAATAAATGCTTCAATCTCTCATTCCTGCTATCCAGGTCAAAGTGACAGATAACGGGCGTCCTCAGAGATCCTCCACGGCTCGCCTGCACATCGAGTGGATCCGTCGACCCCCCCCCTCCACGCTCCCCTTGCTCTTCGATGAGCAGTTCTACAATTTCACCATCATGGAGAATGACAAGGTGTCAGAGATTGTGGGCGTGGTCTCCCTGCAGCAGAGCTCCGCCCTCGTGTGGTTTGACATCACAGGTAAACACCCCCCTGTAGGTGAGGGCGATCCTCTATCAGCCGGTGGAGAGCTGTGTGTAGTGTGAGGTAGGGCATGGTGTGTGTTGGTGTGTGTTTGAGGTGCTGCTCAGATACTGTGGCCTTGCTGCATGATCTGTTATGCTCTGCCCATCCCAGTCGCCACGGTGGCAGCTTCTCCAGTTGTCCGGTCATGATATGGATTGAAATCGCGACTGATCAAAAAGATCTTCATGTCGTCCTGAATCTATTTTGAAGGGATGTTCCCTTTAAGGGATTTCATCTTATTTATAAGTATATTACTCTATGACTCATTTAGTTCCTTTCATAATGTCTCTGCTTAGAGAACCCATGGGCTCTCGATACATTCAGACACATTTTAAAGCCACTGTGACATTCTCCTTTAAATGGGGAAATGCCCAACATGGCGCACTTAAATCCTTTGAATCCGTCAAAGTTCACTTTCACCCACTTGAAAAGGCTTAACAAGATTATGTCATGCCCAGTGCGCTAAGCTCAATTCTTTACGCATTATGTATGTTGACGATTCTGGGGTTGTAAAAGTGATTAAAGAATTCTAATAATCAGTACTTTTGATTATAATTCCATTAGTTTCTTTATATGTCAATATGTACACAGAGTTCCCCAGCCTTGATGCATGCACTGAGGGCTCTCTGGGCCCACATTATCAGTTAGGACTGCAGTCCCCACAATGCACCATCCGTTTTCCCTTTTGTTGTCACTGAGCAGTGACATGGGTGTGTATCCAGCTGGAGATACCTTCTGGCTCGTGCTTCAGGCTCTCCATTGCTTTATCTTTTCTCTCCTCCTCAAGATGTCTCTGTCCGTCCCTCTCTCCTTCCCACTCCTTCACTTTAACTAGTATTAATGAGGCCATTCACAACAGGAGAGAGACTGCATCATTCCAATGTGTGTGCAAAAGCAACAATGCAATATGCAAAGTGACATTGTAAGTATTAATATGGAACAAATATGTATGTATACATTTGTAGTCATGCATAATAAATACATTCAATTAAATCATTCATATTCATGAATTGAATGTGAATGTAAGGCTTATGCACACTTATATAAGTGCAGTTTTAAGGCGCGTTGAAGAACAAGAGTATATGCATAATAGATGCATTGATCAAAAAAGTCTGATATTTTCATCATGATCCTGTGTCTCAGTCATGTGTTGCATGTGTTATGTACAGGCTCAAAGAAAAATCTATATATTACATTAATACAACAAATAGTTCAACGTATAATATGTAATATTTCCGCTTAGAACTATATCTGTTGTTGAGTTGTGTTATAACTTTCATACCAATGTTTCCCTACATTTTTCAAAGCTAGAGTAATGTGAAATATTTTTTATCAAATGTAACGGTGTGCTTCTTCGGGCCCCCGATGAATCAAGCTATCAGTAAAACAAGCTAACGTTAGCCTTTAGTTCGTAGCCACTCAGTCCCGGGGAAACACTGCAAACAGACCAAAACATGTTGATTGCGATATATAAAGGGTGTTTACTAAAGGTCACTCTGTCTTAAGAGAAAAAGAAAGAACATTTCATGTCCATAACATTTTTTATTAAAAGGTGGGGTAGGTAAGTTTGAGAAACCGGCTCGAGATACACTTGTTGTTATATTCCATGGAATGCTCTTAACATCCGATAGCAATGAATATCTCAAGTGCTTTGACAACAAATCCATAAAAAAATGTCATCTCTGGAAGCCGTAGTACTGTAAAAAGCACGACCAATCATCTGAGCCGGCCCGGCTAAAGTAACTGGATGGCCTAACCTGCCTGTCAGCCTTCCATCTGTGCACAAACTTATCTCGTGCCCTCATTGGTCATGTGCGCGTTCGTGTGTGTTGGAGGAAGTCTGAAGGAAGGGGCAGATTTTTTTCGGCTGTGTATTTTCAAATTCTAGCGCACTCGAGCTGGTTTCTCCGAAATTACCTACCCTACATTTAAGACTTCGTTCCTCAAAAATGTGCATAAGTGAAGTTAAACCCATCAGAAAAAAATATATTTTTTAATTGGCTAAAAGGACAAATGTCCCTAATAAGACATTAACCGTGTTGTTTTCCGTAGAATTCATCATAGCATTAAATAGATAGAGGTTCACCTCTTTAAATCTTTCTCTGTCCTGTCTCCTCATCTCCTCCTCTCCATCTCCTCCTCCTCCTCCTCCTGCTGTCCCTCTCCCTCGGGCCTCCCTGTCTCACCTTCTCTTTCCTCTTTCCTCTTTCTCCTCAATGCTTCATGCCTGGAAGGTCCCAGGTCTTTTCGTGAGATGTTCTATATTCTGCAGAGCGCTTGTGGCAGGAACTGTTCCTCAGAAGGTATCTCGTTTCCTATTTCCTCTTCCTGCTGTCCTCTTTTTTCACTTCCTGTCCTTGTTTTCCACCATATTTGTTCCTTTTCCTTGCCCTTTTTTTCCGGCGCCCATCACCTCCCGTGCTTCTCATTGATGCTGCTGACATATTGAGTAAACTGTGTGTGTGTGTGTGTGTGTGTGTGTGTGTGTGTGTGTGTGTGTGTGTGTGTGTGTGTGTGTGTGTGTGTGTGTGTGTGTGTGTGTGTGTGTGTGTGTGTGTGTGTGTGTGTGTGTGTGTGTGTGTGTGTGTGTGTGTGTGTGTGTGTGTGTGTGTGTGTGTGTGTGTGTGTGTGTTAGTCAGCAGCACTCATGTGAAAGCCAATGAGAATTTGCATGGAAAATCCTCTATGATGAAGCTCGGGTTAGTAGACAATACAGCAAGTAAATTCTTCCGTCGGAGTTGGCTAATCAAATGGCTAACCCCCCCCCCCCCCCCACACACACACAAACACAAACACACATACACAAGTAAACAAACTAGACACACACAAACCAGACACATACATGCAAACACTTCTTTCCACACTCCATATCGACCCAGACAGCCCACCGGAGAGCAGACACACATATGATGTGGGAGGTTGCAGTCAGTTTTGACTAGACTTTCCGCTGGTGAGGCATCACATTATTACATCACGTGTTAATATTATAACAGATAGCTTTTAGTCACACAGTTTTACAGGCTGTGGTCTGGCTGGGACTTCACTCACCCAGTCTGTTTTTTGAGTAAAGGAAATAGAGTGCTTTATTAGAATGTGTGGTGGGCTGCTCGCTATCACTCAACACCACATTTACATCTCCATCATTTAGCCACCTCATCAGATCTCCACCACATTGTGTGTGTGTGTGTGTGTGTGTGTGTGTGTGTGTGTGTGTGTGTGTGTGTGTGTGTGTGTGTGTGTGTGTGTGTGTGTGTGTGTGTGTGTGTGTGTGTGTGTGTGTGTGTGTGTGTGTGTGTGTGTGTGTGTGTGTGTGTGTGTGTGTGTGTGTGTGTGTGTGTGTGTGTGTGTGTGTGTGTGTGTGTGTGTGTGCGCGTGTGTGTGTGACATTAATGGACTACATTGAAGCCAAGGTTCATTGGTGGGCAGAACGGTTTGGTAAAAAGGTATCGCAACCTTTTTATCTGCTCCCATGGCAACAACCACCGGGGTTACCTGGGTGACAGCTCTGTCTAATGACCTGCTGTTAGCAGCACCTGTACACACACTCCTTATGGAATGAATGCATGCCTTCATGCAGCACTTTTTAAAGGCAGGTTCACAGGGGCACACTAGTCTCCCTCTCTCTGCTGACCCATTAGCTTAACAAATGGCTGCAATCCACTGTTGGGCAGCA
Organism: Gymnodraco acuticeps; assembly: GCF_902827175.1. NCBI lineage: Eukaryota > Metazoa > Chordata > Actinopteri > Perciformes > Bathydraconidae > Gymnodraco > Gymnodraco acuticeps. Next base: position 182,221 of record NW_022989899.1, read on the forward strand.
GGTTTGGAACTGAAGAAGACAACACAGCCTCCAGCATCAAACACACAGCGCTTAAACACCATCGTCAGCAGAAACTCCCGTCCGTTTAATCCACACCAACTCTGAAATATGTGCCAAGATTGCACTCTGCTGACCCTAGTAAAAAGAAAAGTAAAAAATACTGGGAAGTGGAGTGAATAAAATGCAGAGGGGTGTGTTGGATGTTATAAGTGTAGCTCTTCTGTAAGACTGATAAACAACAAACTCTTCAAAAAGTTGGTGTTGTCCTCAGGATTGGCTAGAGAGAAAGAGGAAGCAATATTTTCTAAGCAGCGTATCTGAGAAAAAAACGTTATAGATGGAAAGAATAGATGTGCACATACACAGAGAAATACACACATTTAAAATGCAAAATACAAAGAGTGCATAATACAGACTACGAAATATAGCACATACACCCACACAGACCAACCATACCTTAAAACACAATTACTAATTATTCTGTTGAAATTACAGAAGCTCTGAAAGGCATAAAACCTTCTGCTGATCCAACTGATTTTCTGTCCTGAGTTTATTTGAGTGTTCTTTTGATGCAATACTGATTCTGGCCACAAGAGGCTGAAGATTCAAGATGCAAGGCTTTATTGTCATATGCAAAGATTCTACAGTGTATCAGAATCAGAAATCCTTTATTATTCCCACAGCGGGGACGTTTACAGTGCTACAGCAAAAGTTGAATAGCAGGTAAAAAAAAAGAGACATGAAATAATCAAAAAAATAAAGCACACATTAGTAATAAAATATAAATAAAGACAAAATAGTTCACAACCATGGCTCAAAGATGAGTAGCAGAAATTTAAGTAACCTGATTGTCATAGATAGAATTTAAGTATTGTGACCTTAAAGGGCTTGGGACATTTATAAAAATAAGTATTTTCTTCATTAAAGTGATTATAGCGCCGTACAATTGCAGATATATTGCAGATGTATACCTGTTATTGAGTAAAAGCATTTCATATTAAAGATGTCATCCATGTTTACAGTGTTAACAGGAGCTGCTAGTAACTGCTAGCTAATGTAGGTGCAAAAGTGTCTCACTGCATGGATGACAGGACAGCAGCAGGGTGGAGGTTAACTCTGATCACACTACGTTATTACTAGCAGTGTGAGGTGAGACATCACCATGTTCAGTGGTGAGAAAAACTGTCCATCTGAACCAATGAGAATGAACTTGGCCTCAGACAGGCAGTGGAAACTCATTTTAGAACTGAACAGAGGCTTTTTTGCCTCCCCCTGTTTTGCGGAGTGCAGTGTTTTTTCTCTCTGTAATTTGGCCGTCAGCAGGCGGGAGGCTATTTCCGGCCTCAGTAGGATTCTTGCCAGACCCTTTTCTTCTGTATGCCCTAAATAAGGATGATAAGGTTGGAGGGCTGACGTGGCTGTTTGAAGCTGCTCGTCATTAATATGTTATGGTGCACACAGAAACATGTCAACATTGCCACATGTACTCTTCTGTCTGTTTGAATACTGAGCAGTCCAAGGTCAAATAGGAACCTTCCTAAGCAAGAAAGGCTAACAGAGTGAAAAGACTCCGGAAGAATCAACCATGATAAAAGCTGTTCAAATCATTTAGATGTTAGGAAAGGAGCTTTATTGTTTCCCTTGTTATCTCCATATGAAACACCGGACCATCCTTTAAGGCCCTGTCACACTGTCCCGAAATTGACACCCGATGGACACACGATAAAGGAAATGTTCAAATTCGGCTGTGATCGTAGCAACATCGGGCCATTCGTGAGGGCATCGTAAGCCATCGTATGACCGCCGGTGGAGTTTCTCAGGCTCCGGCAGCAACTTAGTGAGCGGCAACTTCGTAAGGCACTCGTGAGGACATCTTGTCAAATCGTGTCATCTTCGTGTTATCATCGGTGCCATCGGGCATTCGCCCTCACTCTGATCGGGGCGAATGCCCGATGGCACCGATGATAACACGATGCCCTCACGATGGCCTTACGAAGGGCACAATTGACACACGAATTCAACACGAAAATGAACCTTCGCAAGGTCCTTCGGCAATTTTTTGGCATGCCAAAGATTTTGCCACCGCTCACGAAGTTGCTGCCGGAGCCTGAGAAACTCCACCGGCGGTCATACGATGGCTTAAGATGCCCTCACGAATGGCCCGATGTTGCTACGATCACAGCCGAATTTGAACATTTCCTTTATCGTGTGTCCATCGGGTTGTTTTATTGCACAACAAAATCATGTAAACATATTATGTAAATAACCCAATTTGTGTTCTGTGAAACTAAAAAGGATATAATATATTATTTTGAAGGACAGTTGACAGGAAGTTGTTGTTGTTATGGAAACAACATTACGGAGAAAACGTAATATGTTCTACATATAACGACGGATAAAGTAAAGAACAAAGTCTGAAGATATCAGTACAGTATCATAGTACTGTAACACAATTGTTTTTGGTACTTTCATTGCAGTTGTATGTCTTAAATGTAATGTAAATGTTGCCTTCGTGTGTGGTTCGGGGCCATCACAGTGTGACAGGGCCTTTAAGGCCCTGTCACACTGTCCCGAAATTGACACCCGATGGACACACGAATATGGAATTGTGAATTTCGCACGATGATCTTAAGCATCTTAAGCCATCGTATGACCGCCGGTGGAGTTTCTCAGGCTCCGGCAGCAACTTCGTGAGCGGTGGCAAAATCTTTGGCATGCCAAAAAATTGCCGAAGGACCTTGCGAAGGTTCATTTTTGTGTTGAATTCGTGTGTCAATTGTGCCCTTCGTAAGGCCATCGTGAGGGCATCTTGTTATCATCGGTGCCATCGGGCATTCGCCCCGATCAGAGTGAGGGTGAAGGCACCGATGGTAACACGAAGATGACACGATTTGACAAGATGCCCTCACGAGTGCCTTACGAAGTTGCCGCTCACTAAGTTGCTGCCGGAGCCTGAGAAACTCCACCGGCGGTCATACGATGGCTTAAGATGCCCTCACGAATGGCCCGATGTTGCTACGATCACAGCCGAATTTGAACATTTCCTTTATCGTGTGTCCATCGGGTGTCAATTTCGGGACAGTGTGACAGGGCCTTTAAGAAAGGAGAGGAGATAATGTTGTCCCACAATTCCTTGTGCCCACAACAGTTTAACCTAACTTTTACTAACATGACCTACAAATGTTGAAAGCAAAACCTACAGATATTAAAATATATATATTTCTAACGGATTCAAAGCCGATGTATTGCAATGTCCGGACATCAATTAGATGAGTGCAGACTAACCCATCGATGGAAGTGAACACACACACACACACACACACACACACACACACACACACACACACACACACACACACACACACACACACAAACAGTAAGCCTTGGCTAAGTGGTAATGACTGTGTTCATAAATTATTAGAAAGATTTGCCATCGAGGAATCCCTTTGAGCCTGCAACACCTGCAACACACACACACACACACACACACACACACACACACACACACACACACACACACACACACACATACTTTTAATTAAATATGGCTGGTGAGATGAGTATTAATGCCTGATAACAAGCACAGCTCCACCTCAAGAACAGCTTATTCTATTCTACCATAATACTGTGACAATGGTAGTACAGTTGTAAGTATCTCTATCCTAATTGTGAGATACCTTTTGTTTTATTTAAAACAATAACTCAATCAAGCATGAGACAAAATAACCTTTTATGTCACAATTATCCTGACCAACAATAACAATATTATTCCAAAAAATCTTCAGCATATGCTTAAAACTTATAAAGTGATGTCATGTTAGCTAGGACTAGGGTTGCTGTGTGGGATTAGGGTTTTCGGCTTTATAAGAATTTAAGCAAGGATGCACAAGTAGAAATATATTTCATCATGTGTTTTAAAAAAAAAAAGTAGTTAATTTCCCAACTGGTGTGTTTCCGTGCCTTGCTTTTCTTATTGCAGTTATGGTAATTTGCACGGTTTACTCATTAACATTTCTATATTGGGTTGGGAGTGTCCTTTGGCCTTCAGTGCAACAAGTGTGCAGTGTGCAAACACACACACACACACACACACACACACACACACACACACACACACACACACACACACACACACACACACACACACACACAGATGGTCGCTTGCATGTCCAGTGCTAAAGCTTCATTGTGTTGCAGTGAACTTGTGCTTTTAAGTGTTTGTTTGCAGGAGTTTGGAGAGTTGGTTTGTGTGTGGATTTTGTGTGTGTATGTGTAACGGGTCGGGGGGTTAACCCTGTCAGCAGCCATCCCTCCCTCATTTATATCATAACACACTCCCAAGGAAATTCAATGGAGAGTGTGGGCAGCAATGGTCTCCAGTCACGTGCAGTAGGCAGAGCACCAAATTCACCCCTGTGCCATATTTAAAGTGAAGACGCTTCTGCATATGAATGAAAACCATCGCTCCATAAATAAAACTGTCTGTTGTGTGTATTCACATATTCATCCCACCAATGTGTATTGTCTGTATGATTGACACTTTGTGCACCTCCCTCCTCTTGTATGACCTTCCTCCCGGAGCAGGTGGGACCAGCGACAGTGTGTTTGACGTGGAGAAGGCTGCGGGCACCATCATCATCGCCAAGCCTCTGGATGCTGAGCAGCGTTCCTTCTACAACCTATCAGTGCAGGCCACAGACGGAACTAACACTGCGTACACACAGGTATGGAATTTACAAATAACAATGGTCAATGGGCTGCATTTTGTATGAATGGACTGGATTTTAGAAAGCGTTTTTCCCGTCTTTGCAACCCCTCAAGGTGCTTTTACATATACAAGTTTACCCATTCACACAGTCATACAGAGATACCCCGTTGGCCATGCCATCAGGAGCAATTTGGGTTTAGGTATCTTGCCCAAGGACATGTTGACAGCGTGGACTGGGGATCAAACCACCAAACTTTCGATTGAAGAATGACCATCAACCTCCTGAGCCACGGTGGCCCCAATGACTAGTTCTCGTTAAAAGAATCTTATAAGATCAGTAAAGAGTTGGCTAATGTAGCCAGGACCCTAAATGCATCATTCCATTCCATTACAAACCTCCTTCCCTGTTTTTTCACACCTTGCCCTCAATCCTCCGTTCCTCTTCAGCTCGTTTTGGACAGCCAGCAATTCCTCATGATCCCTAACCGTGACAGTCTTCGTCTTTCTGTTGGGAAGTGTTTTGATCTCCTTGTTAGTCCAAAGTTCGTTGTTTGGGAAGCAGCTGCCTCAATAGATATTTTTAAGGGGCATTTAAAGACCCACCTTTTCCGACAGGCCTTTGGGTCGTCGGAGGAGGTGAGGTAGTAGCTGTCTTTTATTGGTGTTTTATCGTATGTTTTATCCTATGTATTACCTGCTGCTGTTTTATGCCTTTTATTCTACATTTTATAGTTGTACTTTGAATTGTGTCCTGTGTACTGTACTGTAAAGCACTTTGTACATCCGTGTTGAGAAGGGTGCTATATAAATAAAGTTTTACTTACTTGCTTACTCTTTTAGAGGGTATAATGCTGTTGACCTCACAGAAACAGATGCAATTTAATATCCTCTTGGAACAATTCCCAGTTTATGACATGTAAACACTTTTGTAGAGTCTCATTGGTGCCCTTAGACCAAACCTTCACAGTCTTTGTGCAGTCCTTGTTGCCTTACCAATGGATTGTAGGGGGCTTCCAGCTGTATCAGTTGTTGGTCTGTCTCCAAAAACAGGGAGGGAAAAAGAGCTGTTTGGCCCCTTCACATTGATATACAAGGGGTCCAGCATATGTTTGTAGGCTGACACAGAAGTCGGCATCGCAAGGGCTCCACTGACTAAAAGCAATGGGATTTTCCCAGTATATAGTTGGTGGCAATCACACGTTTATGATGCTTGCACTTTTGTTCATCAGGATAATCTCGACATCTTAACACCAATGTTATATTAGTTGAATAGTTGAAGCGTAAATCCAATTACCCCAAGTAAATAGCTAACGTTAGGCTTTATAGCAACTCCATGACTTCACTTTACTACCGCTAAGTTGAAGGCGGCTAATGTTCGGCGCGATGACATTAAAAGTCTAATTCGCACGACTCTGTTAGAAGTTTGTTTTGATTGTGATATGATTATGATTGAAATCAACACAGATTCTGCGTTTAAAGTCCAGCAACTAAAAGATGTGGATGATGTAACTCGCGCTTGCCAAATCAGCAGATAGTGGACTATTGAACGCAACAATGGTGCACAAGAACTCCCATGGAAGGGTAAGGTCTCAAAGCTACTGCCTTCCCCTTGATATCAGGAGTGCAAATGCATTCCTTTACAATTATCAGTTGGAGTTAGCAGAGTGAACAAGACCTCCTCCTCCGCTCTGTTTCTCCCGTCTGTCCATACCAGCATGAAGTTGGCTAGTTCAAGCAGGCTGTCTGGTATATTCCCATCAGCCATGTTTCTGTGAAGTGGAGCAAATTGAACCCTCTGTTAGCGGAGTGGCCGCTCACCGAGGCAGCCAGTTCATCCGTCTTGTTGGTCAGTGACCTCACGTTGGACATTATAGTCGAGGAAAGAAATGGTTCTCTATCCTTTCTCATCCTTTGCACCGGATCCACATCCTTCATTGGCTCCTCTGTCAGAGCTCCACCAACACATCCTGCCAATGAACACTACTTATAACCTTTGTTGACTGAATTGAGCCGACTTTGACCTTTTCATTCAAACTAACTATTGAATTTAAAGGTTTGGATAGGTTGCTTCATAAGCCTATCTAGGGGTAAAAGAGCCTTTAAGAGTCTTTACTTTTCTACTATGTATCTTCTTGGAGGACATTGTTTTTCCCTGTGCTTGTTGAACTTGATGATATCAAATGGAACTATTTAAATGATTGGCCTTCCTATGGGTAACTATAACACTGTACTGAAAAAAGTCATTGCAATTTGGAAACAAGCCAACTGTTTATTCGAAGTTACACTTATTTAAACAATAAGTACATGAGGTCAAAGTTAAAGAAAAAGGTGATTTTGTAAACTGCATTGAAATGTAAACAAATTCATCTTACCATCCACCTTAATATTCTCATTGAAATAGCTTTAACTAAGACCCAAGAGGTAACAAAGAAATAAATACACGTGTTCCCTACTGAATTAACTTACTACAAAATTCTAGAGGGGTTGAATAATAAAAATAAATACATTAAAAGAAGAACAATCCTATTCAATGTGTTCATCTACAAAGTCATATGAAACCTATTTTGTTTTCTAGACACTGTGTCAGTGAGTTGCTGAAGCGACTGCGTAGTCATTGTCGTGACCATAGTCTGTGGTGTTGTAAAACTAGATTGCAGCTGTCAATAAAATGTAATTGTATCCTCACCTCTGTGACGCGGTGTCAAGATGTTCGCTTATGATTCTGAGGATTCCAACCCGTGTCTTGGGTTATAAAGCTTTTTTGTCGTTTTGCTTTTAATCCTGTCTGTTAGAAGGATACATTCTTCACATACTGGCTTCTATATTTTTTCACAGTTTCAGACACACTCCCTATTCACACACAGATACAGAGACACACACACACACACCTGTAAGATGGGAGGAAGGCTCCCAGATGGAGAGTCAGCATGGCGTATTGCCGCCAGGGAATGTCTCCACAGTTGAGCAACAGAAGGGCGACTGCTGCAGCAGGGTTTAAATTTAGACTCTTCGCCTGGCAGCACTCGACTCAACTCCTGTCTTCGTTTCCCTTCGCTTCTCTTTATGTTGTCTCTGGATAGGAATCGGAACAAATCTCAGAGTCCTTTTTCTGGATGTGTGTAAAGAGCACGTTGTCATTTCCCTCCTCCGCGAGGTCCTACTCCTGGTCCTGCTGCCATCTTGCACAGTACTTTGTAATACTTACTCAGTATGTGTATTTTGGCAGGGATAGAGTGGGCACAGATGCTCAGTGGTTAACACTGTCACCTCACAGCAAGAAGGTCCTGGGTTTCAACGTAGCCCTTGATCTTTCGTTTTTGCTAAGGGTTTGGAACTTTCTACCTATTCTGTTGGTTTCTCCCACACCTAAAGTTGTACTTTGTGTGCTGTCATCTTAACTTAGAATCAGTTGCTAGAGAGTCATGAGTAAGGCAATAAAACACATTTTATTTTCAATAGATCCATGTCATGTGACCATATAAATCCAAATGAAAACAGCTTTGATATCGCAACACTGGACAAGAGAAACACATCTTTAAATTGGATTTTATTTTTCTAATTAATGACAATACTCTATATTAAGTTTTTTACTTTTAGCATATTTTCGAATAAAAAACAACAACAAGGTGGTCTAGGTCAATTTAATTATACGCTGCACGAGTAGAACACACCTCTTTTAAATGGATTTTAGTGTTCTTTATTTTATTTTATATGAATATTTTAGTGAAAATCCAGATTTGTTTTTGCTTCAATTTTATGTGCTGGACGAGAAGGACAATCCTCATTCAAATTGGATTGTAGTATCTTTTATATTTTATATTAATAATCTATTGAAAATTCAGAATTGTTTTCAATAGCTTTAATGTCATGTGACCAAGTCAGGTCATAGGGTTTTGCTCATTAAACGTGCCGTCCAAAAATGCCTGAAGGTCCATCCATCCATCCATCTTCTCCCGCTTATCCGTGGTCGGGTCGCGGGGGTAGCAGTTCCAGCAGAGAGCCCCAAACTTTCTTTTCCCTGGCGACATCAACCAGCTCTGACTGGGGGATCCCAAGGCGCTCCCAGGCCAGCGAAGAGATATAATCCCTCCACCTGGTCCTAGGTCTACCCCTTGGTCTCTTCCCAGCTGGACGTGCCTGGAACACCTCCCTAGGGAGGCGCCCAGGTGGCATCCTAACTAGGTGCCCGAACCACCTCAACTGGCTCCTTTCGACGCGAAGGAGGAGCGGCTCAACTCCGAGTCCCTCCCGGATGACCGAACTTCTCACCTTATCCCTAAGGGAGACACCAGCCACCCTGCGGAGAAAACCCATCTCGGCCGCTTGTATCCGCGATCTCGTTCTTTCGGTCATGACCCATCCTTCATGACCATAGGTGAGGGTAGGAACGAAAATGGCCCGGTAGACAGAGAGCTTTGCCTTCTGGCTCAGCTCCCTTTTCGTCACAACGGTGCGGTAAAGCGACTGCAGTACCGCTCCCGCTGCTCCGATTCTCCGGCCCATCTCACGCTCCATTGTGCCTGAAGGTCAACATATGATTGCCTGTTTGAAATGGCCTCGAAGGCAGTGCAAATGATTGCCATTGTACCTTTCTCCTGAAACACCCTCCCTGTTGTCTCTCCAAGAACTCTGTGTCTTTCGATGTCTTTGTTGTGTTGACACGGTGAACTGAACAAATGCGGGTAATGGCGCACAGTTACAGACTGTCTCTCCTCAGGGGTGTTCAAAAGAAAAGTAACACAAGAAATACTTGTTTGAAGAATGAGAAAACAGAATAGGTTCAAACCTTACTCTGTCACCTCTGTACGCCTGTAAACAGGGGCGGACTGGCCATCGGGACGTTCGGGACGAATCCCGATGGGCCGGTAGCCCGGTACCGAAGTGGGCCGGTCGGACCACTCGACGCGGCCCACTGCCCCACTCCGATCGGCCCACTTCGGTACAGGTGAAATTGTAATCAGCTTAATGCTTGGCCCATGTATACGAGTGAACGTGGATCGCTTTATTTAGTGATCGGATACGATCGGAAAAGCATTCAATTGATAGGTTGTCAAACTTGTCAATCTTATGTTTTCGAAAGTAGGATAATAGATTAACTGAAGGGGTTGGGCCGGGAGAGATGAGTCGTCTCTTCCAATTGGAAAGAGGGCGAGGCCCGCGAGGTCCACTCATCAGACAAGCTCCCTAGCTTCGTTTGATGATTGATCAGTAAGTTAGCTAGCGAAATTGAGAAAGACAAGATGGAGAACAGTAAAAAAAGAAAGGGTGGGGCTGAAAAAGCCAGAATGAAAAAACGAAAATTGCTACACGAAGATGCTGGAACATTTTCGAAAATCACAGAGCTGTTTAGTAGAAGGGCTCCCGCTCCCAGTCGCAGTAATAAGGAGGAGAATGAAAAGGAAGATGATGAACCACAGACCCGGCATATAATGACAGCAGGTGCAGTGTGCAGGGCTGTGTTCATTTATGTTACTGTTAGCAATAGCATTAGTTGATTGAGAAAACCGTCAAGAAAAAAGTTTAGCGATGTGTTATTGACAACCTGGACAGCCAATCAGAACCTAGAACGGGCTGCAGGGCTGGCCAGACTATTATATTGTGCATACAGTTAGATGCATTAGGATAGAGTCATATGCTCATGATATTCCAAGTTAAATTATATAATATTAATATTATAATTTTAAATAATTATATGAAATAATATTAATATTCAATAATATTAATATTCAATAATATTAATATTCAATAATAAGGACACAGAGATGTGTGGCCAATTCACTATTGCATTCATTTTAGTGATTGACATTACTGTGCATGATATTGTATTCCTTGAAGTTGTTTATTTAATACTGGACAAGTGCTCTCATAATGACTATTAGAATAATTTGTTGGTTAGACCACATGGCATTGATTGAATGTCTGAGCTGCATGTGCATTGGCACTTCTTTTTGTTTACAGCCAGGCACAGGCAACCATTTTTGACTATACCCCATTTGCTATACTATTGTACTGACTCCTACATATCCACTTTGACACACTTCACACATGACACGGACATTTTTAAGAAACCTTAACTAAAGGAAGGTTTCATTTTGCACCTTACTCCTGTTGTCCTTCTCTTTTATGTTATGGCTTGACTCTGGGGAATCTAGCCATAACAGTATACAGTATATGAGCATAGTAGATGTATCATTTATCTGTAGGCTACAAGGGTGGCCCGCATGTGTGGGTGGCGGCCCGGTGTGGGCCGGTGCGTCTGAACGTCCCGGGCTGAATTTGTGTCCCAGTCCGCCCCTGCCTGTAAACTTTGGAAAGTGGGCGTAAGAGCAAAGTGTTTCACATGACTCGATCTGACAGGCCTTTTGTTTGAAGCGCACTGAACCCCATTTCAATAGCGTGATCTCAAAACTGTTTCCTGACCCAGGAGTACAGCTGTCCACTGCTTCCAAAAACTCTAACATGTGTTGTGGGAACCCATAGAGGAAGAAACTTCCTAGAGGAAAAACAGAATCACTTGATGATGGATTTGTTCTCATTAAGCCAATACAACATAAACTCTACCTGTTAAGCCCTGAGCCTGTTTTTCAGGTCTCAGGCTCTAAAATGACATTCCCAGAACAAATGACCATATCTTCCCTTCTAAAAGGGTTAATGCAATAATCTTTTTTCTCAAAGCAATGATAAACCTGTGAGTTGGATGTAGAAGAGTCAGAATCAATATAGATTTTTTTTATTTTAAAGAAAATTCAGATTGAACACAGTAAAACAATGTAAATTATAGTGTCCGTCCAAAAAGGAAAGGTACTTATAGTGAAAACCACCCTTGGATGATGGTAAGGTAGACTAAAAGCTTTAGGAATCCAAACTATAACATATAATAAGTACCCTGTATCAAGATTGATGCAAAACAAGTGACATTTGACCTTTGTAGAGAGATTTAGAAAAACAAAAACCACTTCTGGGGTCATTTGGGTGCATTTTCATATCTCTGGCCCTCCTCTCTTTTTAACCGTTTGAGCCAATAGAATCAAAGGGAAGTTCCTAAAATCCATCTAAACATTACCTATTGGTGAATGAGTGATGCGCAGCCAGAATAACCAAGGAACCGGAAGCTGCGATACACTGTGGTGGCTATCATTAGCAGCTAATATCAAATCTCTGCTTTTAACATAAAAATGGAATGATGGATTATCAGTAATCATTTCAAAGTGACACAGACACATTGGATTAACCATTGGATTAACCTTCAGCAGCGTTTTTATCGTTTTAATGCCATTGAACACGACTTTTGATCAGAATAACAGCTAAAGTGAGACTAGGGCTGTGCGATTATGGCAAAAATCATAATCACGATTATTTGGGTCAATAATTGATATCACGATTATTTTGACGATTATTCATTGACCATTTATTGAACTTTAAAACAAATAATATTTTACCAATAAACAAGATCAACAAATATGTTGGAGCGCACTTCCAAAACCATACTAAACATATATTAATATGATAAATAAAAATAAATTAGACCAAAATAAATTAAATCCAATATGTTGCAGTGCACTGTCACAACCTACTGAAAACTCCTTAACATATAGCCAACATTTTGGTAAAACATATTCATTATTCCACTCAGTTAAACGTTGAAGGCTGGCCAACCGGCATGGTCCAGAAGTAACAGGAAATAAATGTTGAACTACAATTTAAGACCAAATAAAAATGTTTAGGCCACCATGGCAAATGCTGGTAGGGCTGCTCATGTCATCTCTTAAAGATGTTTTGCAAGAAACACCAGCCTGTTGACATGGTCTGGTTTCAGAGATGAGCGCAGGCAGGTGACGATATTGCCACCTGTACTGAAGACCCTCTCTGAAGAGGAACTTGTGGCAGTGCTGCCACATATGACACAGGAAAAAAAGAAAAGACTCTGAACCCTTTCTTTGCCATTATATAAAAATAGTGTTGCTACAAAAGTATAAATGAGGCTTACTAATAAGACAACTCAGATCTGAAGCTACACAGGAATCTGCTGCAGCAAAAGTGCAATAAAAAATACAACATTAGGCATTAGGCATTTCTTTTTATACTACTTTTATACAACAAAAAAAGGGTTTGATTCTATAATCAAACCCTTTTTTTGTTGCATTTTAGTAGAGTATAAAAGAAATGCCTTTAAAATAGCAACACTAGTTTCTTAACCTGAATTGATAATAGACTATAATCAATTTAAACAGAACAGATCTTAATGTTTGCATTCTTATACCATGTTGTACAATAATTATAATGAATAAATTCAAACAAACTCAAACTTACAGCTGATTAATAACGGTATCTAACTTGAGTTTTTATTATATCAAAAACCTGTTGAAATGCTTCTGTTATTTTTACTGTCCCCCAAAAGCGCGTCGCAGCCTCCAGGAAAGCTTCTTTCATAACTTCGCCGTCTTCGAAAGACTTCATGTGTTTCGCAAGAACGTGCCTGACACGATAAGATGCTCTGGTAGCAGCCTTGCTCTTGTTGTTGGGCCTGGTGAAAATGGACTGCTGTGCATTTAGCTGTCCTTTCAGGCCCCTCCCCTTTTGGAGCGTAGGGCAGAATTAGGAGGGAATTCCGTCTCGTAGCGTTTGTGCACTGTTTTGAAATGCCGCTCCTAAATTACCCTTCTTCAATAAAGCCACACTCGCATTGCAGATGAGACAGATGGACTTTGAATTGGAATAGATACAAAAATAATCATCCTCCCACTCGGAGTGAAAATTATATATTTTGGGCTTTTTTGCTTCTGCCATAATTGCGGTCTTGTGTGTGTGCGGACTGTCACTGCACTGCCCACTGCCCACCAGCCACGCCGGCCAATCACAAAGCTTTGATGCGTTCAAGTGCATTATTCTGGCACAGGAAGATTATGTTACAGGACATTAACGATAAAACAGAATATTGTTGTTCTATTTTTAGACACATCTCGCGATCGACTAGGAATCTCCCCGCGACCCTTCTTTTTAACGAGTTGCTGCTCTTTTTCTGACATCTTCGCTCGCGCTGAACACATGTCACTCCCACGTGGCCGAGTGGGCTTTTAGGGAGGGGCGAAAGCACACCCAGCAAAATAATCGTATTTTGTCAATTATGCTGTTTTCATAATCGTCACAAGCCATAATCGTAATCGCGATTAAAATACGATTAATTGCACAGCCCTAGGTGAGACGATCTCCCATGAATGCTCCGTAAAGCTATGTGTTGTGATGTCTGTGTTTGCTTCCCCTGTCACAAGTTCTGATCGCTCAGTGATGATACTAATACCTATATAATCTGTGGAATCTCAGCTTTAATCTAAATATCTTGTATGTGCAGTTACGATAAGTAATAAGGGTATTTTTACCTTGAGTTCTGTGCTAAGTGCGTTAGCATTTTTTCGCTCATGGCTCATTTAGACGCTTCTTGTGAGACTTGTGTTTTGTTTCGGTAAAAATGGTTTGTATCGTCAGTTAGCTGAGTTTCTTCCCGTTAAATGGGTATGACACATTAATAGGTTTTTACATATTAAGAAGCCCTGAGACACAGTTTCGTGAAAATAATTCCCGCAGGACCCGGATTAGGGTTAATAATCTACACGTATAATAATCTAGTTCTTATTTCATAGGTTTCTTTTTGACCAATTTAATAACTTGCCAAGTTCATTGCTGACATCTTCAAACATGGCAGCATTGCTAAAGACAAATCAGAAGGGTTAAGACTTCAGACTCTGCTCCAGCCTGCCTTCCTCCTCTCCTACTGGGCATGTTCTCTGCTGTCCCCAGCTAGACTGCAGCAGATCCTGACCTCTTCCCCCTGCTAAGTGCCTCACTGTAGCAGCAGCTTGTATCCTATTGTCCCTGGCTTCCAGCCCCGGCCCCTCACCTGAACCCACAGACACATTTCCACAGTTTGCATAATGCTAAACTCAGAGTTTCTGGACATTTCTGGTCAAGAGGTTTTTGTAGATTTGGGGTAATCTTATTTACCCAGGCATTATTAAGCACCATGAAGTACCTTCAGGGCCAAAGTACATCTACTTACACACTATACAGCAGCAATGCAGACCGGCTGACCACATCCAGCCAATTTCTGGCAACTGGTTTCAAATGAGAATAAAACCTGATCCAACTACTGCAACAGTACTGAAATGAAAGCTAGCAACAAATTACAAATGGACTTTCAAGTATGCATAAAACATTAATGCAAATGTAACAATTAACAGTCCAGTAATTTGGATTTCTTTTTAATATAGTAAAAAAGTAACTGTAACTAAATATCTTTCAGTAATAAGCACAACACTGGGCTTCACATTCTTGACCAAAGAGTTTTAAAAAAGAAAAAGGCATTAAGAATCACATTTTCCACAATATGTCACCTTTTGAAAATCAATCTTAGCACCTGGCAATTACATCCTAATGGGGAAGGAAAGACTAAATGCCTAATAAATGTAAATAATCAATTGTCAGATGTGTGCAATCATAAACCTATCATTTATTTTCCTTCATGTTCTCTTTGCTTCATCATACTGCTACGGCGCAGCTTCGCCTCAGGGTTTTAATGAAATAAAATGTACTCTTGCTTTAATTTCCTTTTGTGTCTCTGCTCTTGGCCTCATGTCCTGTCGCTCTCTGCCTCTCGTTCTATTTTTCCTGACTCAAGCTGGGTTTCATCACCAGTCATCTGTGACTCAGGAACTTTCCATGAGTCATGACACGCAGCAACCCGAAACACTCTGCGTGACTCCTGTGCAATCTGCACCCTGGCACACTCTCAACTCTGCTCATGATTGCTCAGTTTACACTCCGATACATCACTCCATTAGCACAACAAGAAGTGCAGTGATATGAGTGTTGTGAAGAAGAAAGCTTGTTTTTTTAACAATATGTCCTATAGTTGACCTCTCAAAGAAAGCACTACAGCTATTTACATTGACTATATAATTGAATACACTAATGCAGCAATCCTATTAAAATACATATAGATTTTTTTCTTAAATGTCTCTCGTATGAATGTTCGAAAAAGGGTAAAATAGTTGTGCAAAAATACCCTTTATGTCGCTCTCTGAGGGAAACACTTCAGCCCTCTTGACACAGCAATAAAATCTCAAGTTCTTGGATACCTGTAATGACAGACCATACAAAAGCACAAGCTCAAGAAGAGAGATTATTCCAGTGGTTTCCTGCTACTGTACAGAAATATCTGAATCCACTATAGCATGTCTGACAACAGACGTTTGTGATTAAACAATAATGGTGAAGAGATGCGGACAACTGAAGTTCCTGAGAACAGATTCCATAACCCTATCTCCTACAAATTCAGCGGTGCAGGAATGAGCACTAACTCCGTAAAAGAGTTAGCATTTTAGCCCTTTGGGGCTCCCTCATCTCGAAGTCAATGTTTTTCTTTAAATTAATGGTTGGTTAAATGCCCGAAAAAAGGTCTTTTGTTCATACAAGCTTACGGGAATGTTGCCCTCCTACCTAAAAATGTGCCACTGATGATTATATGAAGCATGTTCGTGTCTCAACAATTTGGTTGTTGGTGTACAACAAATTCGGCATTGTAATTAACATGAGGAGGAAATGTTTTTAACATGACAAAATGTTCCCTGCCAACATAAAATATTCATAACTCTGTTAATGATGTATTTGCTCATTCATCTCTTCAATTTAATTTCTCAATGTTCCAGGTTCACATCACCATTATGGACAACAACGACAACACTCCCATATTCTCCCAACCGACCTATGATGTCACTATTTCTGAAGACACGCCCCCTGACACTGAAGTGGTCCAGGTTCTGGCGTCGGACCGGGATGAGCATCACCAGCTGACCTACTCTCTGCAGAGCTCCATAGACCCCAGTAGCATGCGTCTGTTCCGCATCCACTCCAGCCTCGGTACTATCTACACCACCCAGAGGCTGGACCACGAGGCCTGCGCCCAGCACATCCTGACTGTCCTTGTAAGTGTTTGCCATTTACTTTTATTTAGGATCTCATGATAACAGCTGTGACTCTTTGAGCCATATTTTCCACTGAGAGGATCCAGTCTTGTCTGCATGCTTGTGTCAATAGAAATATGTTCTTATTTTAAGGTCATTCAGTCCTTGTTTAATTTATCATGCTGGTGGTTCCCAGACCATTTTGAGCAGCAGGCAATTAAAGGTACAAGCTGCAAGCTGTAATTATTTGTTTTGCTGCAGAATAGAGGTATGTTGGTACACAAAATTCATGATTTGATATTTATTTCCTTGGGCTCACAATTGAAATTTGTAGCAGTCAAAACAAACTTGAGGCATGAAATCAAACTTACATTTAAAAAGTATGTTTTGCATGTTCAGACATGTAGTCCTAATTGTATTGTAATTCAACAATATAAATATCAAGACATGGATGACTGAACTGAAGCAAGTTGTGTACTAAACTGAAGGTCTTGGAGATCCAATGATCACACGGTTCGATATTGTTATAATACTTGTATGATATTCAATACAGTATGTAAAGTTGACTCTTTAAACCTTAGTTCTTTCAATGGGCTTGTATTTGAGTAAAACAGCCAAAAGACACCAGTTCTGAAGCACTAAAGCGCTTCTACAGTAGTTGGACCTGATACACTAATCCTACACCAGAATGGGGATCTGTTTTATTGACAAATATCTGGAGAGCGCAGTGATTTTTTTATGTTTTACTATGGTGATGAAGAACACATTTTGATTTTCTTGCAACTTCAATAACCAATGCCGGGTCTGTGGTTATTATACTCTTATTAGTTATAAGTCTTGAGTGGATAGGACAAGAGAAGCCCTTTAAAAGAAGAAATTGTGTCTCATATGTAGAGAAGCGGGCGAGCCAGAAGCAATCTAAAAGTCTGTGCTATCATTATATTTGAACGCATACATTTGCACGGAAGCTAATTAGCATGCGGTAGCAGTATGACTAGGGAGAACTGAAATTGCAAACTGTTTTTCTGCAGTTTATATTGCGTAATAGAAAAAAATAGGAATATTATTTTGAGGTTAAACTCATTCATCTTTAGTAAGGTTTACAGGGCTATTGCAAAGATGCGGATTTCACTATCAAAGCTAAAACAATATATCTTTCAGCCCTAATCTACATTAATCAAAGGACAGGACATTGGATACGTTTATACTGATTTGCTTATCAAACACGAAGCCAACATTTTTAACAATGTGACATTTTGGGAAATGCATGTGGCAAAGGAAAGTGTAATCGCGAAGGTTCTGGTGTTGTGATATTTTCAATGTTGGTTTTGGACAATGATGTCACTGTGCACATTTGAAATTCTTAAGTTACATGATAATCAGATGGTACACTCTGTAGTGACCTCAAAGGATGCCTTTTTTTCTTTTTTTAATTCACAGGTAAAGGACCAAGAGTTCCCATACAGAAAGAACCTGGCTCGTGTGCTAGTAGAAGTGGAAGATATCAATGACCATGTACCAATCTTTACCAGTGCGCTTTATGAAGGCTCAGTCTACGAATCAGCAGCAGTGGGATCAGCTGTGGTTCAGATTACAGCCCTGGACAAAGACAAGGGCGAGAATGCAGAGCTACACTACTCCATTGAAGCAGGTACGCACCTCTGAAAGCAAAATACTTGCTCTTGTACTTTGATTTTTTAAAAATACTTTATAAATAATTACCCTACCTATTAACCACTACATTGATAGAACTGTTTTTGATTTTCCAACAGGAAACACTGGAAATGCTTTCCATATTGAACCAGTTCTGGGCATAATCACTGTTGCACGGGACTTGGACTTGTCCAGCATAGGCCATTATGTTCTTACCATCAGAGTCACTGACAATGGCTCTCCTCCCCTGTCCACCACCACTATAGTGCGCATAGCTGTCACTCTCTCTGATAATGCCGGACCAAAGTTCCCCCAGCCTGAATACCATGCTGAAATCACAGAAAACGCTGTGGTTGGGACCTCTGTCAACACAGTCAGTGCAGTCAGCCAGTCCACCCTCACTTATGACATAAAGAAGGGCAACGCAGATCGTGTCTTTCAGATAAATCAGTACAGTGGAGTGATTACTACTCAAAAGACTCTAGACTATGAGACTACAGCATCTTACACCTTGATAGTCCAGGCTACAAACATGGCTGGCATGGCCTCCAATGCTACTCTGTTGATCCAGGTAGTGGATGAGAATGATAACCCACCAGTTTTCCAGCAGCTTCACTATCATGGCAGCATCAGCGAGGCAGCACCAGTCAACAGCGTGGTCCTGAACTCAGATGATTCACCTCTCGTAATTAAGGCCACTGATACTGACCACAACCAAAATGCTCTTTTGGTCTACCAGATTGTCGAGGACACTGCAAAAATGTTCTTCACAGTGGACTCTGGGACTGGATCCATCAGAACAATTGCTAATCTAGACCATGAGACATTTGCAACCTTCCACTTCCATGTCCATGTGAGGGACAATGGCAGGCCACAGTTGACAGCAGACAGTCCAACAGAGGTCACAATACAAGTCATTGACACAAATGATTCACCACCTCGCTTTACCCAGAATGCCTATGAGACAGTACTGTTACTTCCCACCTATGTGGGAGTGGAAGCTCTGCAGGTTTCAGCCATAGACCCCGACAAAGATGTCCCTTCAGAGCTCACCTACTCTCTGACTGATGGCGTGCTGGAGCACTTTGCCATCAAACCTTCCAGTGGAGTCATCACAGTCAAAAACAACAACTTCTCCAAAGAACGTTTTCGCTTCAGTGTCAAAGTTTCCGATGGGACATTTTCCAGCACATCTTTAGTTACCATTCTGGTCCGAGAGGCTCTGGACTCTGGTCTCAGCTTCTCTCAGAGCCTTTACTCTTCATCTATTCAAGAGAATGTATCTAATATCACCAAAGTGGCTGTTGTCAACGCTGTGGGAAACCGTCTAAATGAACCATTGAAGTACACCTTGTTAAATGCTGGGACAAGTTTCATAATTCGTCCAACTTCTGGTGTGATCCAAACCACAGGTATACCCTTTGACCGTGAAGAGCAAGAGTTCTATGAACTGGTCGTTGAGGCCAGAAGGGAGCACGACCATCTGCACGTGGCAAGGGTTATGGTCAGAGTCCAAGTTGAGGACATAAATGATAATTCCCCTGTTTTTGTTGGACTGCCTTATTATGCAGCTGTTCAAGTAGAAGCTGAGCCAGGATCACCCATTTTCAGGGTCATGGCGGTAGATGGGGACAAAGGCATTAATGGAGAGGTGTCTTACTATCTAAAGGACAACCATGATCACTTTGATATCAACCAGCTGACAGGTGGTCTAAGCCTCAAGAGGGCTTTTGAGTCTGACCTGTCTAATATGGAATATCAGATGGTGATATATGCCAGAGATGGTGGTTTTCCACCCCTCTCATCTACCATAGAGTTCCCCATCACAGTTGTCAACAAAGCCATGCCTGTCTTTGACAAACCATTTTATTCTGTTTCTGTGAACGAGGATGTTGCTGTGCAGACACCTATTCTCGGCATCAATGCCACTAGTCCTGAAGGTCAAAGCATCATCTACACCATAGTTGATGGAGACCCATCTTTACAGTTTGACATTGGTTTTGATACTGGAGTCGTAAGCGTCATCCACTCTTTGGACTACGAAGCAGCATCGTCTTATCATCTGACCATCAGAGCCACAGATTATCTGACCGGTGCCCGTGCTGAGGTGGCTGTAAATGTGGTTGTCCAGGATGTAAACGATAACCTACCAATCTTCCAAAAAATGTCCTACAGGGTCATTTTGTCGGAAACAGCCATGATTGGAACTCCAGCACTTCAAGTTATTGCCGCTGACAAAGACTCAGATAAAAACAATGTTGTTCGTTACCAGATCTTCTCAGATGTGCACAACAGAACAGACTACTTTCATATTGATAGCAGCAGTGGATTAATCCTGACAGCGCGTATGCTGGACCATGAACTCGTCCAGAAGTATGACTTCATTGTCAGGGCCACTGATAATGGCTTCCCCCCATTGAGTAGTGAAGTATCAGTCATAGTTGTAGTTAATGACATGAACGACAATCCACCAGTTTTCAATCAGCTACTCTATGAGGCATATGTGAATGAGTTAGCACCCAGGGGTCACTTTGTAACCTGTGTTCAGGCCTCAGATGCCGACAGCTCTGATTTTGACAAGTTGGAATACAGCATTTTGTCAGGAAATGAAAGAATGAACTTTATGATGGACAAAAAAACAGGAGTCATCACATTGTCCAGCCACCTTAAGCAAAGAATGGAGCCTGCCTACAGCCTCAACGTGTCAGTGTCTGATGGGGTGTTCACCAGCACCGCACAGGTTCATGTCAAGGTGTTGGGGGCCAACCTGTTTAGTCCTGTGTTTGGACAGAACATGTACGAGGCAGAGTTAAGAGAAAATTCTGCTGTGGGAACCAAAGTTATACAAGTAAGTGTTATTGAAATTATTTTAGACATTTTATTTTCAATTGTATAGTGGAACAATACTAACATATAAGTGTAATTCTAAAATACTCATCTCTGCATTTACTTTTTCATTGCAGGTAAAGGCAACGGACGCAGACCCTGGAGTGTTTGGTCACATCACTTTTTCATTTGTAAATGATGTGGGAAACGACCAATTTAACATTGATGCAAATGGCCAGATCACCACTGTAGAAAAGCTTGACCGTGAGGACCCAGCCAATAAGGACATTGTTTTGACAGTGGCAGCCCAGGACTCAGGAGGACGTGTCTCTTACTGTACAGTACACGTTACTCTGTTGGATGATAATGATAATGTTCCTCGCTTCCGTGCTACCGAGTACCGAGCTTCAGTGAAATCTACTGTAGCTAAAGGGTTTATGGTGACACAAATTCAGGCTTATGATTCTGATGATGGCACGAATGCCAAAGTAACATATTCACTTTACAGTGAGGCCCATGTCCCTGTGGTAGACATTTTGGAGATAGACCCAGACAATGGATGGATGGTGACTAAAGGCAGCTTCAGCCACTTGAGGAACTCCGTTTTATCTTTTTTTGTGAAGGCAGTTGATGGAGGTAATCCAGTACGGCACTCTTTAGTGTCTGTCTACATCCATGTTCTTTCTCCAGATGCCTTCATTCCTTCCTTTAGCCAACATCAATACTTATTTAGCCTACCAGAGGATACCCCCATAGGTTCAGCCATAGGGACGGTGCACCTTAACACTTCTCCTGGGCATGCCTTGCTCTCAGCTACCTTTGCCCTGGTCAACGGAGAGACGGGAGAAAACAACCAAGATGGGATGTTTGTGGTGGAAAAGGATACAGGTGTGATCAAGCTTGATAAACCCTTGGACCATGAGGTGATAAAAGGTTACCATTTCAAAGTCACTGCCATTGTACAACAGGCTAAGCTGGATTCTGTCACTTCTGTTGATATTGAAATCAAAGTCTTAGATCTAAATGACAACAAACCAGCTTTTGAAGCCAATTCATATGAGGCCACAGTTATGGAGGGAATGACAATTGGAACCAGAATCATTCAAGTCCAAGCATTAGACCCAGACTCAGGGGCAAATGGCCAGGTAACATATAGTCTTGGGACATTAATCCAGTCAGAAGCGGAATCAGACGCATTGGTTGGAACCTTTAGCATTGACAGTAACACAGGCTGGATCTCCACACGCAAGGACCTGGACCACGAGACGAATCCATCCTACACATTCACAGTGATTGCCTCTGACCTTGGGGAGACCTTATCTCTTTCCAGTACAATCACTGTGACCGTAGCAGTATCAGACATCAATGACAATCCGCCCATGTTCCTGGAGCAACGCTACTTTGGTTCAGTTCAGGAGAGCGACCCGCCAGGCCAGGTGGTGGCTGTGCTGAACACCAGAGATGATGACAGCTCTGCTGTTAACCGTCAAGTCAGCTACCACATCACTGGTGAGTACCAATGCCTAAATGTCTGTCATTGCATTTAAACCATATGAGCAGACAAAGATGTTGATATTTAAGGATTCTACATATCCCAGGATCATATCTCATTAAGTTTTTTTTTTTTTTTTGTATCCCATCTAAGGCCATTGTTTTGGTTTGTTACTTCTTACTTTCCACATTATCTTTGCATGATCCTATTGTGTTGTTAACATTAGGAACAGTTTGTTTTTATGTCAAGTAAACGTTTGTTAAAGTGTGGTTAAGGGACAATCGTAGCTAAGGTTAGAAAGGTTGAATGCTAATTGCAGTTAATTGAAGCAATAAAAACCTGATTTATTTTAGGAAAATCTGACCCTGTAAATACGCCTCCTTCACCCAGAACACCACAACCTTCATTTAGGATTTAGACACATGGACTGAATTTGTTGGGATACTGGGCTGTGTATCGTGGCTCATCTGCAATCTAAAATGGCTGAATTGTGTTTTCTTGATGTCTTGGCCAAGTGGTTTACCCAAGCTACAGTATCAGACTTGTTGAGTGAGAAACAGGAAATATGTGATGATATTTTCATGGCGTATTAGCATTAAACAGCCTGTGACATTTACCCAGTTGCAGTTCTCTAGATGTCAATGAAGTAATAAATAGAGTAGATTTAAAAACTGCAGCACATGTAATGAAAGCTGCTTTAACCATGTTGAATGTTATCTTTTGCATTTTGAATAGATATGGAGATCAGTTGTTTTACATAAAGACATACATAAGTAATAAAGTAGCAACAAGAAAAAGGGAAGGCAAGGTAAATTGTGAAAATGCAGTAATAATCTGGAAAGTGATCAAAGGACTGACTTAGTTAATTTGCTGGCTGCTCATTGACACGCCAGGCAGCTTTAATGGAGTGAGGCCTTCCCAGGAGACTAAGACAGAGGACTACCTTGCCAACAGGAGATAGAGAGCTAATGAATGACTTTGAATCCTTCCCCTAATGGCATTGTAATAAGTATCAGACAGACAGCTCTAGTGAATGATAGACATGTGAGTGATGTGACCTTATAGATGATAGTTAAAGAGGAGGGAGGCAAGGAGGAGTTAGCTACTCTGAAGTGCAGGGAGAGAAATAAATTGTGTATATATATATATATATATATATAACAGATATATCAGTAAAACTAAGCGAATAAGCCTTCAAAAAAACTGACGAACGTGACCTTTTTTACTTTAAAGAGAGTATCAATTCATGTTCT
This sequence comes from Gymnodraco acuticeps, assembly GCF_902827175.1. Classification (NCBI taxonomy): domain Eukaryota; kingdom Metazoa; phylum Chordata; class Actinopteri; order Perciformes; family Bathydraconidae; genus Gymnodraco; species Gymnodraco acuticeps. The sequence continues at coordinate 206,110 of NW_022989899.1, forward strand.
TCAATATTAGAGTGCCAAAGCAAATCAAGACAGAATGTAGAGACACCAGTGGCGAACCGTGTCTATCACAACTGGACCTTCTGTAGACACACACACCCGCCGCTGACCCCCCCCCCCCCCCCCCCCCCCCCCCCCCTCCCCCTCCGCGGCATTATAATGTCAGTCTTTTCACTGAATTGTCGTCTTGAAAAGGGTACTCACAACAATTCCGCAACAACTTCATCTTCACCTGTTGCACTTGTCATTTCAACGTTAAAAACAATAAAACGGCATGAATTGCTTCATCGCATTCATCTAGATCCTCTGTCTCGAGCCAGTTAACTAGCGGGCCTTCTAGAATACCCTGGAAACGAGGGGAACTCTGAAAGAACACGCCCATTGGCTACAAATCAATATATGATTGGTTGATCAAACTGTCAGTCCAAACGTACGCTCTCATTCAGTGCAACAGCCAGGGCATTCGATCAAGGATGTAGAATACCTTGGTTGAAGGATATTCTACTCAGACACCCAGAACAAGATCTGATTGGTTGCTTTCTTTTCTAACACAAAACCACTGAAATGCGTAGCATGGTCCGAGAAGGACAAACAAATCAAGTAACACTGTAATATTACAGATCAACAACACAGATACGATTCTCATTTATTCATTTTATATACATTTTATTAAATTGTAGGCCTATTACATTTTATTTCTATAATTAAATCGATATTTTGTTTGTTTTATCTGAGTGTTCCAGGGTATTCTCTGAATACCTTGAAGGCCCTGACGGTTCGCCACTGAGAGACACACTCATATTTGCTATGAAACGAATGCCTCATTCAGTTTAATTTATAGTGATAATGATACTGACAGATGGGAATATATTTTATTTGAATTGTGCAATCACCTGCTCTCTTTTCACAGTATTATACATTACGCTAGATTTATTATGGGCTCAGCAGTTCCCTTGGTGATATCACACCTTCATGGAAATCAAGAAAGTGTGAAAGACAGACAAAATCCCATTGCTTGGTACGGAGGTTGCCCTTTAGGACAACATTAATATTTTTATATTACTCTTTTTATTTAACAAATTAGGAATATTTTAAACACTGCTGGTATACACTGCTCTAAGTGTTAGCATGTTGGATCTGTTTCCATTCACCATACAACAGTGGAACAATGCAAACACACCTTTTTAGTCTCATACACAACCATTTATATTTCTGTTGTAGCTGACCAGGAACTTGCCTACAGTTTTTCAAGCTTAGTTCCTTTTGCCCTCGCCATAGTGTCACTGATCAAATGTCAATTAGCCTGCTGTGCTAACATTAGCATATTATGCTAGCACTGTGCAGGTAAAAGTTTCCCTGTGGAACTTCACTTGTGGTTTTTGGTTTTGCATTATGTAAATCAATCTTAGTTGTTTGTACATACACAATTCAGCATTTAACCATCCGCACACATTCATACAGAGGCAGAGACATTCACACACCGTTGGTCATGCCATCTGGAGCAATTTGGGTTAAGTATCATGCCTAGGGACACATTGACACGTTTACTGCAGGTCAGGCTGGGAATCACAACACCATCACGACTGGTAGACGACCACATTCACCCTCACAGCCACAGCTGCCCCAGCGTAATGTGACGATATCACATATGCCACAGCAACCCAGTCTCACGGCATTTCGTGTTATAGTAACTAAATTAATTGTATCTATTGATTCGTGTTCACCAACACGATTTTCGCCTTTTTTTCGTGTCACACAGAACGATTATAAAAGAAATGTATTTCTATTGGTAGTATGTTTCGTGTCTGCACCACGTCTTTTTGTCCGGTCGGGTCTTGGAATACCAGAAGCTGTGTGGTTCATAAAAACATTTTCTTACTCAATATCTTACCCTAAGCCTAACCCTATCCATTTTATTTTAAACTGGACCTATCATGCTATATTTGAAGCATATATTGTAGGGCCATACCTATATAAAACATGTCTGAAGTTTTTTTTTCAAAATACCAAACAGATCATGCATTTTAGCCATGCCTCATTTTGCTCTATTTGCTCTTTTCCAGCCCTGTTTTTGCAAGGGCTGATTCTGCTTTTGTGGCAGACTACAGCGCCACTTACATGCCTGGCATATGTACTACAGCGTCTCCAGCGCTTTCCAGCGGTCTCTCATTCCCATGATAGGTGGAGAGTTGCCCATATAGGCGGAGCACCCCTTTTCTGACGTCAGAAAAATTCAAATAATAATCAGCTCCGTTGCAGCCCCGTTTTTAGAGATTTGGGTATGGAGGAAAAGAGAGAGGGTTGTGTTTTCTGACACTTGGTGAGTTCCCTGACACACCGGGGACACATATTCATGTATAAGAGACGTACAAAAGTGCATTTTGCATGATAGGTCCCATTTAAATTGTATAATGTCTGAGTTTTTTTTGCCGTCCGCGAGGAAAATAAATGGGACTCAGAGCCTCAGAATACTGAAATCTGTATTTTTTTGTCATCTTTTTTTCCTTCTAATTTGTTATTATTTGGTGCAGTCACGAAACATACTACCAATAGAAAACATTGCTTCTAAAATCGTTCTGTGTCAGAATACTGAAATCTGTATTTTTTAAATCTGTTTTTCCTTCTAATTTGTTATTATTTACATTGCTTTTAAAATCGTTTTAAAAATTACGAAATCGTGTTGGTGAACACGAATCAATAGATGAATTTTGTGACTATAACACGAAATACCGTGAGACTGTGTTGGCCACGAGAGGGTTAGATACTAACAGCACACAGCTGTGTATTCGGGTTCTCTTTCACACCAGTGTTTGTCAGGCTTAAAGAAGAAAAAGAAACATGGTTTCCTTTTTGCTCTGGCCTTGCAAACAAGCCAATGGGAAAGAACAAGCTTTAATATGGATTAGGAGGTAGTTGTTCACTTGATTTCATTAAGCCTTTAACATCCTTTGTAGTCTGTCAAACAAATGTGACTGTCAGTTGATCATCTTTTATAATTGCCACTGTAATAGATATACAACACTTTTTTTTTCCACTGTTCACCTTCCTAACCCATTGGTCTGTGAGAGAGGACAGTGCTGCCTAGAGATCGATGTGTGGAGGATTGTGCTTCTTCGGCTTGACAGTCCAGTTAAATGGGTCAGCAGCCCCCAGTGCTCCTATAAATCCTCAGTTTTATTGTGTAACCTTTATCCACTGCTGCAACATTAATTTCCCTGTACTGTTCACATAAAGCAGCCGCTATTATTAATTGCATAACATATGTTTTTTGTACTTCAAGAGTGCAGTGGGTCAAAACATTGTCTCTACAGTTAATGTTTGCACTTTAATATTGGCTTTATGTAAAGCCATTTGCCTAGTTTACCTATAGGTGTGTTTAGAATAAGAGAAACACCATAGGCCTACAATACAACAGAGGTGTGGCCTGAAGCCACATGACTTGGACTTGAGTGATGACTCATTACTTCACCAATTTGTATAAAGCCTTGTGATAAACTCCATGTTGACAGTCATACCTGAAATGTTTTCACTGATCCTGTGTTTGTGTGATCTCCAGGTGGAAACTATCGTGGTGTGTTTGCACTGGGTCTGGTTCAGGGTGAATGGAAGATGTATGTGAAGTGGCCCCTGGACAGGGAGGAACGCAACCTCTACATCATCAATGTCACTGCTAGCGATGGACTCTTTGTTTCCCAGGCAACGGTGGAGGTGACAGTGATAGACACCAATGACAATAGCCCCATCTGTAACCAGGTGAGGAATAAATTACCATTCAGTCGAATTACAGGGATGGTTAAAGACAGTGGCATGGGGCAGGAAGTTTGAGATGCTTTGCCAGTGTCCCACATTTATTTTACTTAGCTAATTGTGTGTGTGTGTGTGTGTGTGTGTGTGTGTGTGTGTGTGTGTGTGTGTGTGTGTGTGTGTGTGTGTGTGTGTGTGTGTGTGTGTGTGTGTGTGTGTGTGTGTGTGTGTGTGTGTGTGTGTGTGGTGTGTGTGTGTGTGTGTGTGTGTGTGTGTGGTGTGTGTGTGTGTGTGTGTGTGTGGTGTGTGTGTGTGTGTGTGTGTGCGTGCGTGCGTGCAGGCTGCATACACTGCCTCTGTTCCAGAGGACCTTCCAGTCAACAGGGTGCTGCTGAAGGTTGGGGCTACAGATGCAGATGTAGGCATCAGTTCCTGGATCCAGTACTCCTTACATGGTCCTGGATCCCAGGACTTCATCATGGACCCAGACACCGGTACTAAGCATGGCTTTGAAAGCATACCCATACTTTTATTTTGGAACTTAATACATAGTCTTTCTTACACTGAACTTGCATCAGTTGTAACCAGTGTTGTGCTAGTTACTGAAAACCAGTAACTAGTTACCATTACTAGTTACTTTATTTAAAAAGTAACTCAGTTACTTTACTAGTTACGTACACCAAAAAGTAATGCATTACTGTGAACAGTAACGTTTTAGTTACTTAAAAAAAGGGCTCCCATTAATGCCCTTATAGCCTTAATTTCAGTACCGTTATTGCATTGGAGAATAATACAATCTGTTGATCAACTTGACATGCATTATATGCAATCTGGATTGCATCGATATTAGCTGGCTTTCCATTTTTGTATATTCTTTCTCCAGGTAGTTGGAAAAAGTGTTCCGTCCCATATGCCGTGTGCCGCCCGGACATGCTATCATGCTAACTAGCTCCCTGGAAGCGGGTGACTCCACTGTAGCAATAGCCTGCATGTGTTCTACAACATACCGTGCAATGGCTTTATCGACTTTTCCCTGGCCAGCAGTCCCTTGGTTAAAATCCAGCCGCTGTTGCTTAGGTGGAGGTGGAGTGGCGTCGGCTGAGTCTCTGTGGTCTTAGCTACTAGCTTCGTCCCAGCATGTTGTTTTTGCAGATGTTTTAAGAGATTTGAATTACTGGTTTGGGCAGTAGATAGGCTCTTTGACCCGCCAGGACACAACTTACATTTAACTAAAACGTTCTTTTCTTTGTGCTCGACAAAAGTGAAATAGTGAGAATATCTCCAGGTGGAGAAACTAGACTTGAGCTCCGCCGCCGCCATGATAGTCTTGTTAGTAAACAACACAAACACGCCCACAGCCCGTCTCCGCATGTGACACAGGAAGTATCTAAGGACATTTACTCAAGTACTGTACTTAAGTACAGTTCTCATCTCTGTTCGCCTGGCTGTTGACTATATAAAAAAACTAACGCAGTAACGGAGTAACGCGCCATGTAGTAACGGTAACTGGGTTACTGAATTTAAAAAGTAATGCGTTAGAGTACTAGTTACTGCCAAAAATAACGCCGTTACAGTAACTTTGTAACGCGTTAGTCCCAACACTGGTTGTAACTAGCCTCAGTCCGATATTGAGTTAAAAGGGATAATATTCATGACTTCAGGGTAATTCAAGAATCATCAACACGTCGGTTTTTCTTTCGCTAATTACTAAATAAAGCAATAATGTTGATATAAACAAGATTTTAATGATTTCAAAATAACGCAAAGCAACGGCTGGAACTGCAGCAATCGTGATGTAACTTAACAACACTAATCGAGGTCTTTTCCATGAACCAGCCTTTAAACTATCCCTAGCAACAGTTTTCTATCAAAAGAGAGCAGATCATTAGTTCAGAATCTAGTTTTCAACTAAGCTGCCGTGTAATAACCTTAAATAATAATAATAATATTACGTTGCTTACACAGTTAACCACACATGTTATCTGTGGTGCAATTGAGTTGCACACTGTCATGGCTCTAAATGTGTCACCGGTTGTTTCTAACCTGTCTAGGTGAGGTCAAGTCATCTACGACTCTCGACCATGAGATGACACCCTACTACCGGCTTGTTGCCCAGGCAACTGATGGTGGTGGGCGATGGTGCCGTGCTGAGGTGCATTTGGACGTTACTGATGTGAATGACAACCCGCCCATCTTCACGTCGACACACTACACCGCCAGCGTGTACGAAGATACCGCCCCCAAAGCCCTGCTCACGCGCATCCAGGCCATAGACCCTGATGAAGGTGATACTGTTGTACTACTGCTTCAAATGCTACTATGCTTTTTAATAAAAAGAAAGAAACCCTTGCATTAATCTAGAAGACCAGATGGCAAATGAGGAAGATACAATTGAAAAGTTGATGGAAGCAAAAGCAGAGGCAGGTACAAAGACAAAGGGCCTAGAGGAGTAAAAAGTAAAACAAATGAACAAGGAACAGAGAAATAGGTGAAAATAAATACCTAAAATACAGTTCAAGTTAAACGTATATTGTATGACAACTCTGTGTCTGTGTAGTCTTGACTAAATTAAATACACAAATGGGAACAACAAAGGGTTCACAGGAAAATTGACAGAGATAGTTGTGGGAGGAATGAAAAAAGCGAGCCTAACACAGAAGTTCAAAACACAGACTAAAATCACTACGATTGTGTGGGATTGTCATATTTTCTTTGTGTGCGGTAGAGACATTTGGGAGTGTAGCCTTTGTAGACCTTATTCATGGACAAACACCTATTCAACACACTGCGGGAAAGCAAAAATCCCAAAAGCAGAATAGTCCCCGTTCAAATCTTACTGTACTGACATTCCTCCTCTGGCTCTGCAGCAGGTCCCGGTCGAATGGTGGCTTACTCCCTGTCTGAGTCTGCAGGAGGCTCCTTCTCTATCGATAAGTCCTCTGGCATTGTGGTCCTTGAACGCATTTTGGACCGGGAGGTTCAACCAGCCTATCAGATAGTAGTCCACGCGTCTGACCAGGGTTCACCACTTCCCCTCTCCTCATTGGTCAACGTCACCATCACTGTGCTGGACATCAACGACAACCCGCCTGTGTTTGAGCGCCGCGATCAGCTGGCAACAGTGCCCGAGGACGTGGGAGTGGGGACGGAGGTTCTGAGGGTCTACGCTGCCAGCAAGGACATCGGGACCAACGCTGAGATCACTTACAGTATCCGATCAGGCAACGAGCACGGGAAGTTCCACATCCACCCACTCACTGGTCAGTATGCTAAACATATCTCTGCAGTAGTAATCCCATTTTTGTTTATTCTTAATGTACATTTGAACATGTTCTTTTTTCATATTGTCATGAACACTGCAAGCTGTCCATTTTAGAATTTAAGAAAGTGAAATGGTCATTCGTAAATACAGTTTATTCTCTGTTTCCTGACATTTGATGTAAGCATCTGGGAATATTTGAAATAATTAAACTGGTTAAAGTCCAAGTGTGCAAGTATGTGGTGGTTTTAGAACTGTCTTTACTTCATCCAAAGCTTATCCTTTCAGTATTTTCAAAATAGAGATCCATGTGTTCATGACGCAAACTGCTAATCACTTCTCTGGGATCACATTTAGGCATTTAGGATTGTAGCCTTTGCAGACCATTTACATGCACAAAAACCTACTGTATGTAACACAATACAAGAAAGAGAAAACTTCAAAAAGCATAACAGGCCCCTTTAAAACCGATTTTCCATCATAGAGACTAATTGAAATGTTAACTTAAATTGTGATTTAGCTATAAGGTGTGTCTGTTTTGGTAGTTACAGCTCTTCTGATGTGCCAGCTAAATATGAATTCAACATTTGGGTAAGTTAGTATTAGACTGCTATCAGTAGGTACAGAACATTTTAGCGATCTAATCGGATCAGGGCAAAACAACTTGAGTGAGACATCTCTAATTCAAAAAATGACTAACACAGGAGCTTTCATTTTGGCAATATTAAACGTGGTGTAGAGTTGGAAGGTAGTATTAATGAACCTATCCCCATGTTTTAATCAACTGTGTCTGCCTGCACAGGGAAGGTAAGAAGACGCCGTTCCTTCAGCTCTTACTTTCTCTGTTCTCTTTTTAAATGTTTATGACAGTATTGGTTAGGAAGACTTTTCAGACTTAATTACTGGAATGATCTGCCAAAAGGAAGAGACAAAATATGTGAATGACAAGTATCTTAAATCCGGTGGAGGTGATCGCAGAGGGAGTTTGCGCTCATTAGAGTGCTGAGCGTCAAAGAATACTTGACTTTCTTGGGAGAGCAATGACAGGGTCTTTTTTTGTTTCTCATCCTGGATTTATATTTTACTTTAGCTTTCCCTTGAGAGATTTCATGTGAAAAAGTCAATGCTTTAGTGTGCCCCACAACTCACAAAGGTCTGACAGTTTCGCGAAAAAGAAAGTGGAGCTATATAGGGTTTAATATTAATGTCATCTCTCTGCAGAGCGTATCTTTTTTCTTTTGCCTTCAGCAGCTCTAACCTTTTTGCATCTTAACAGAAAGGAGAACTTCACTAAGATGTCATATTAAGTAAGGCCATAATGTCATTCAAGTTCAGCCTTAAGCGCTTCAAACCTTTTCTAGGAACGTGTGAATTGGAATGAAACAAGTTGACTGTGTACTTTTGTATTTATGTAGCATAGGATCTCCAGTCCATGACTAACCATAGTTAGCTTCCACAGTTATTAAGTTATCACCAAAACACCAGACAGCTTTTCTGTACAGAGAGCTGAATCATCTAGATCAGGGGTGGCCAACCAGTCAGAGGTTAAGAGCCACATTTTTTCTATGTTACTGCAAAGAGCCACATCAAACACACTGATACCGCTTGTTTCAGTTTTTTGTTTTCTGGAGACAAGATTTCAACCACGTCACTGATGCATTTTTGTGGCATTGGGATATATATTTTTTAAATCCTCTGGAGCAGAGAGAGGAGCTGTGGATTATTGTTATTGATTAATGCATCAGTGTTTCTTAGGGTAAAAAACACTAAACTCACAACTTAAAATGAAAGCGTTTAGTTTATTTAATAAAAGAGCACATGTTCAATGTGAAAAGTGACAGTAGTTATAGATTATTTGCAATTTGGTGCTATATATATATTTAAAAAAAAAAGTATATATATATTTTTTTTAAACACCTTGAATTTCAGGGGGGCGCGGGGCTCCGTTGGCGGGGCTCCGTTGGCGGGGCTCCGTTGGCGGGGCTCCGTTGGCGGGGCGCAGCGCCCCTCCAAGACAATGGCAGGGGAAACACTGGATAATGTTTAATCAACGATATGTTTTCCCCCCCTCAAAGGTGATTGGTTCACTGCATCGCAGGTATTATTGTGATTGGCTCTTGGGCCACATCAAAATTATACGCGCTGTCATCCTCTCACACTGACACCACACATACACAACATACATAACACGGGACGAAAGTAACGGAGCGATTTTATCCGAGCCCAAACAACTTTGACCGGCCAAATTACGTCAGAATTATCAGCATTCAATACTTAACAGACCTACTAAATATCAGGTTTAACTGTCAGGAGTAGCTAGTGTTGTCACGATACCAATATTTTGGTTTTGATACCAAGTCAAGAATTGCGATTCCGATTATTTTTCAATATTTTCTTAAAAAAAGGGAAACAGTCTTAAATGTAATTATTGTGCTTTATTTCACACCAGAACCATAACACAAACTTTTAAACAATGAGAACAATAAATAAAATAAATGACAAGAATTCGTATTAAATACAATTAATAAATGTCTTACAGACAGGCCTCGTGGTGTCCGTAGGCTTGCCCTCACTGTCAGAGATATCGCTAAAATACTTCCAAATTTCGCTTCTGGCGTCTTTTTTGTCAACAAGCCGAGGCGCAGCGGCAGTTGCACTCCCACTTGCAGCCATGCTTCTCGTTTTCTCACATGCTCTGGCAGCTAGCGCGTGCACGAGAGAGGGGAGGCACTTAGAGCGTGCTTGAGAGGGGCGGGACTGCAGGCACGGCTGCAGTGCAGGGAATGGAAGCAGAGCGCTGAACACACACGGCTCTTATTAAAACGGCGCTTTCTCACCGGAGTACTTTTCCCCGTCATTCTTAAAGTACCGATACTAATGAAACGGAGGAATCGTAACGTTTTTAACGGCAGGGTATCGCGGTACCTTTCAAGTATCGGTACACCGTGCAACACTAGTAAGGAGTCAGTGTCTCTCCCCCAAACTCACACATATAAAATTCGATATGAACTGAAGAGCCGCATGAAACTACGCAAAGAGCCGCATGCGGCTCGAGAGCCGCGGGTTGGCCACCCCTGATCTAGATTGTCTTTGTGCAAAGCCAGCGTTAATCATGTACCTCTCTTTTAGAATAATACTGGGAAAAGGAGGCTACTGGAAGTTCAGACTGATGTTGTATAATACAGAAGGTTTATTGAAAAGCTTGACAAAGAAAAACAGAAGATGAACAACACAAGCTAACACAAGAATGCATCAACATTGTCTGCCACCATCAAATCTGCAAAAGTCTCCTTGCGTCTGCGTAACTGATTCTTAGACTGGTCATAAACCTACTACCTCTAATGAAACATGGCTAGATTCCAAAAAAACAAAGGCACAACTTGAAGATTGAGATGCTCCAAAAGTAAAACAACGTTCTAACTGACTGGTTTTTGACTAATGTAGGAGCTGAGCCTAATACTTAAGCTACCAAGGTGTTTTAACTCGCGGGAGTCACCATGTGAATAAGATACCGTTTCTTGTGTGTCTTCAATGAAGAATCGGCAGGCTCATTTGTGGTTGTAGCATAATACAATCAATGTATTTTCTCATCATGTATAGCATATCAGTTAAAGGGGCTCTATTAAGCTTTTTGGTGTCTTCCCTTTCCTATAGTGTTATACTGTATGGGTTTGTGTGCATGTAAATGGTCTGCAAAGGCTCAAATCCCAAAGTTCCTTCCAGAGGGAGTGTCTCTCCCAAACACTGCCACCCAGCCTGAAACGCGAACATAGGGGGTTAAAAGCCATACGCCATACTGGGGTCAGACACAACAAATAATCTGATGGGACACTACTAAATACCTGTGCCTTAGGACATAGACCCCTACGGCACACACAGTAAAGGACAGACAATAGTGACGGATTGAACCTAAACATGACCCTTCATTAATATGGCTCTTCCATGGACGTCACAGCTGTTCTTATCTGCCTGGTGTAACCTAAGGCCTGCTTAAATGATTGCTAAGATGAATTGGACATTATTTGATTGTAATAAATGTATAGAAATATAATTAGTTTTAAAATGACTTAACTGTTTGAACCAGGACCTTCAGTATTTGGATGAAGTAGCTTGTGATAAATAAGGTGCATCAGATTGTACAGCTCTCAGAGACATGACTCCTTCAATTAAACATAAAACAACTCATGTTTTTTCACTAAAGCATATTTCTGTGTCTTCTCTCTCCTCACCTTGCTCAGGTGCCATTTTAGTGGCCCAGCCTCTGGACTATGAGACCTGCAGGGACTACTTCCTGACCGTGGAGGCTCGTGATGGCGGCACACCACCGCTTAGCGCCATCACAACAGTGAACATAAACCTGACAGATGTCAACGACAACGCACCGATGTTCAGCCGTGAGCTGTACACTGCAGTGGTGTCTGAGGACGCTACCACCGGAGAGTCTGTGGTCCAGGTGGGTTCCAGTCCTGCATGCTTCCCTTTTCAGGTTATTTTTAGCATGTATTGGCGATATGTCCTGGAATATGATTGAACATTCAGGAGGATACATTGTAACGTTTGAAAGGACCTTCTGACCTTTTCTTTAGCACCAATAAATAGTTCTCTTTTTGCAAAAGGAATATAAAACAGCTAAAAGGCTTTTGGCATCACATATAATATTGCATCACACTCTTGCAAAATAACGTTTCATCAACGTTTTCCATTTCTGAGGTAGGTGCTGAAAAATCTATTTTACAATCACACATTCTGGAAATCCATCTTTCAATGTCCTCAAGTATTTTAAATGTTATTACAACTGGTTTGAAACTCATACTATAACATATTACTGTCATTCATTTTCACTGTTTTGGTCACTTTACATTTTGGAGGATGGGCATTTCCATATACACCTCTCCATGAGCTTTTCTCCTGCACCTTATGCAAATTAAGACACAACGTACCCTGAAAAAGGCTCTAGAAAACCTTGGTTATGTTGTTTGTTCCACTTCAAGAGATGTATGTCTTGTTAGCTAGACTATCCTCTTTTTATATACACTTTGTGTTTTTCTCTGAGAAGAGATGTGGTGAGACGAGTGGTGGCGAAGTCCATAGAGACTTGGCTTGGCAACTCCCGGCAAGACCAAGTGCTACCGCACTTTGAATTGCCTTGTGTTGAAAGGTGCTATATAAATAAACTTGCCTTGCCTTACCGAGGTGTCCCTGAGCAAGGCACCGGAACAGGCGCTGCTCAGGCTGCTCAGGCATTGCTCCCCGGCGCCGTACATAATAATGGCAGCCCACTTCTCCAGAGAAACCGTTTTGTTACATAGTACCTGTACTATGTAATGACAATAAAGTAAAACAAGTAAAATGTCTTGTACAGTACTAGCCTTGAAATATAATGTGGCAACACTTGAAAGGGAACGTGTTTGTGTGTGAGCGCGCCTCTATATTATCATGCTTTTTCAGTAGATGGTGGTATACAGTGCATCAGGGTGGATGTCATGGCCTCCATGCTCCCTCTGAGAGTGAAATAATGGCTGTGTGGGGGGCTTTCATCAGCTCCACCACCTAGATATTGGCAATTATTGAGTTGCTGACGTTAACTGGCCTCCGAGGGATTGATAGGATTTAGTGGTTCAAGCTTTTATTTGGTGAGCTTCACGGAGAGAGCAGGTGGCGAGCATGCAGCCCTGAGAACATTTTCACCTGTTAAATAGACTCGTACTTTTTACGGAAATTGCGGCTTTGCATATTTGCTTTGTTCCTATACAAGTGCAAAAAAATAGAAACATTATCCAATAGAGAAAGGTTGGTACTTGTCACAGGTCCAGAATATTTTTAAATGAACGTTCACCATAGACACTGCAGTTGTTAATACCATTCATTATTTTTAAATAGGTTTTATTTGGAAAGCGATGAGTTTATCGACTGATTATGGAAGGAAGAATGTGCAGTGAGTCGGTCATGAAAGCAACAAATCTTCCATCAGCTTGATCAATCGCTCATTACATGGCAACTCACTGAATAAATCAATAATTGGTTATAATAATAACATATTGATTTTAACATGATTTCATTGATTTAAAAATGAAAGCTTTGCTTCCGTTCGGAAAAAAGAATCGGTTGTATTGCATAGCAACCGCTGGAACTGCGATAGCAATAAAATGATGGCAGCACTGATCACATTTTTTCTGTAACTGTCCGAGCCTGTTTACATTTCCTTTTCCATGAACCAGTGTTTGATCACAGCCAGAGCCCATACTGTGTCCCTTTAGTGATTACTTCCTGTTGGTTTCTTCTGCCGATGTCTCTGTCCTCATGCTCTCTGAGGCTGGGTTACTGTTCTCTGTTACTTATTGAACTGGGGATATTTCAGCCGTCATGAATCCAAAGTCTCATGCTTTCCACAAATATAAAACGTTCAAATATTCAAAAAGTATTCCTTGGTGTTTTCTGATCGATTAACACAAACGAACATGTTTTTTTGGCCACAGCTGATGTTAAATTGACCGGACTTCTTTCTGCTGATTAATATGACTGTACACGGTCCCTTGATCAGAGCGTCCTCAGCAATGCTCTGGAACTGAAAAAGAGCAATGCCCAAACTGACCAATCAGAATCCAGTATTCAATTAAGCCGTGGTATAAATAAGGGATAATGTGCAGGCGGTCAACAATGGAAAAAGACTGGACTTCTTCCTGCAGATTGATATGACTGTACAGCAGCGGTGTGTTAGCAAGTATTAACAACCTCTGAAAGGTCCAAAATGAACCAATCAGAATTGAGTATTCAATTAAGCCGTGTAATATTAGGCAGGTGAACTGACCAGTTAAACATTTATATATATTATAATGATATAACTAATTTCTTAAAATGTGTTGTTTTTGCTTCTAAAAAATATCACATCTGAGGTTTAGTTAAACATATTTTCTGTAACTGATAACTTGAAATGTATCGAAACTCACTTTGGTGCCAGCAGATTCATATTGTAAATTAATTAATTAAATTCAGATTATAGAAATACTTATTTTTTTATCAGTTATTTGAAGTATATAGCAACTCTTATAGTTGTAGCTGTCAAATAAAAAAAGGACTAGTTCAGTTTTTTAAAAGCCGAATTTGTGAGTCCTGAACATCACTGCTGACCATTTCCCAAAGACTAGCTCAGTGTTTTTTATTTTATATGTATTTTCCCAGCATTCCCGGCAGCCAACAGACATATTTACTTCTGTTTGTGTCACGCCAATCAATTTACTTTATGATTACCAATAATGTAGCATTGGCAAAAGAATAAAGGTGACTAAATGGATCAGACACTTCAACATGTTTCCTCTTCCTGTTATCTGGTTACCATAATGTTCGCACATTAATCGCATCTGATGGTTGCCTGGATCATAATAAAACACTTTCACAAGACAACAGTGCAGAAGGTTTTGGAAAATGGCCAACTTTGAGTGAAAGAACAAACTGGGAAAATGGGTTAAATCATCCATAGTTAATGTAACAGAGCAGCTTCAATCGGCACTGAAATACACTTTAATATGTGTGAAATGTATCTAATCATGAATTGTAATAGGAATCATCCAAATGCACTGCTTATTTGAGAAGGCTATATTAATAAACCAATCTTCCAAAGCAAATCAGCTCTCTTTAAACTCTCTGAATACTGCACATGCAGCTGTTATCTGGCTAGTCTGATGTCTAATATGTGCAAATATATAGTCTTTTTTAACAGTTCAATCATGGAAAAATCCTTCAGAACAGAGGAGGCTAATATTTGATTACAAGTGTTTTATCCAGCAGCGTGTGTGTGTGTGTGTGTGTGTGTGTGTGTGTGTGTGTGTGTGTGTGTGTGTGTGTGTGTGTGTGTGTGTGTGTGTGTGTGTGTGTGTGTGTGTGTGTGTGTGTGTGTGTGTGTGTGTGTGTGTGTGTGTGTGTGTGTGTGTGTGTGTGTGTGTGTGTGTGTGTGTGTGTGTGTGTGTGTGTGTGTGTGTGTGTGTGTGTGTGTGTGTGTGTGTGGTCATCATTTATGTAAGTATCTCCAAGGCACACCTTTATATGATCATGTACAAATGTGTGTGTGTGTGTGTGTGTGTGTGTGTGTGTGTGTGTGTGTGTGTGTGTGTGTGTGTGTGTGTGTGTGTGTGTGTGTGGTCATCATTTATGTAAGTATTTCCAAGGCACACCTTTATATGATCATGTACAAATGTTTCTGATGTGTGTGTGTGTGTGTGTGTGTTTTCAGCTGGTGGCAGAGGACGTTGACAGTCAGCTGAATGGAGCCATCCTTTACTCCATCATCAGTGGAGACCGAGACAACCAGTTCTTCATGGACCCGCTCCGTGGGGTCATCAAGGTCAACAAGCCACTGGACCGTGAGACAGTAAGGACACCAGACACACACAGAAACCCACACGCACTGTTCTGAAGCTCATTCTTAAAATAACTATGGAAAGGATTCACTCAGCATCACTTCCTTAGCACTAAACCGACTCAACAGAATTAAAAGCTTCAAAAAACTCCTAAATGCCATATATCTGTTGTTATGTAACTGCTTTTCCCTTTAGCATACATGCACACATGCTCATACAGCTTAACACCATAGTTTCTTTTGGCCTTTTTGCAAGTTTTTCCCAGCATTTATTAGCTGTAATCTGCAGCCGGAAAGCTGACAAGTCACTTCTTTTAATAGTAATAGGATGAGCAATTTGCTAGCCTTATAATCACATATGTATATTTATCAACCTGGAACTGGAACCACCAGGATTGAAGGTATATGGAAATGATTGCATCACTCCAGGATTAATGATCACATTGATCATTGGCTATTTCAGCTCCTAGCAAACTGAAAATCCACTCAAAATCTAGAAACTATTGAAACAGATTATTATCTCACGCCTCATGTTTCTGGTGAATTGCTACAGTCCTGATATGATGAGAGCTGCTGGATTATGATCTCCTATGGGCAGCCATATGTTATTTATTGGGGAAACAGAGTTGAAATGGTGAGATAGAGGGGATGGTCCCGTGTGGGATCTGAACACCAGACTGAGCCCCAGTTAATGAACCACCAGCCTTAACTTAAGTAAAAGTAATACCACACTTTAGTAATACTCTGCATATTCTCATATGCAGGATAGCTACAGTGTAGTTTTGGCAATGTCCCAGGCTCTTCAATGCAACATAAATATCTATAAGACATATAACAGTAAAAAAAAGTGCATGAAGAAACAGCAATACAAAGAAAATAAGTGTAAGAGAGTTTGCAAGTAGAAGTTACATATACGTTAACTATATGTAAAATAGCATAAGATAAGCTAAAACATGATGTATACCTGTGCAGTGGAATACAAAACTGCTTATTGTACAAATAAAGTGTGAGCTGTAAACCGATGAATGCTATAAACATATCAAGATCTCAGGAGTTTAGCAGGCTTGTGGCATGTGGCATAGAACTGTCCCTCAGTCTGGTGGTTTTCCACCACTGGCCACCAGCTCTACCTCAGTCAGCTATACGGCGGCCATCTTTAATGTAAAGAGGGAGCCTGCTGGCAGCTGATGGGCTCACTGGGAGATGTTCTGCCGCGAGACGGATCCCTGACCAGATGGCAACTAATCACTCTTCAACAGGAAGCGCATGCAGCAAGCAGCTCTGGCTATGAGCTCTTTAATTTGCAGCAGGAAAAAAGATGGAAGGCACGAACCCCCCTGCTTGCCTTCCCCTACCCCCCTCTCCTCTGAACTGTTTCCCACTATTTGTCTTTCTCCTTCATCTTTCTTCGTCTCATTCTCCTCCACAAAACTTCAGAAATGTTCACATTGCTATCATAAAGTATTCAAGAGTGCAGCCCATGAGCGCGCTCAGTAAGAGGGTGCAGGGAAGTGTGGGGGATCAAAGCTTTTGGCTGATGAAAGGGTGTTTGGGTTTATCACACAGAGAGCAGCAGCTTCCTCTATGTGCAATGCTGATGTGTCTGTCCATGTGTGTGTGCATTACAACTTATATGGGTGTTTACATGTGGTCTCATTTCCATACTGTTTTTCTACTCCCCTCCCTTGTCTCTCTGTAAAGCAGAGCATGTGTTTACTCACATGTCTCAGGCAGCAGGATATTGTGTTGCTGCTGCCTTTGCATTTCTTCTTAGTGTGCTTCATTAGCTCTTTACTATAAAGCAATATGGAAAAATGGAAAAGATATCCTGCTGCGAGTTTAGGGAACACTAAGCAGCATGCCAGGGTAACTAGGTGTGGGAGCTTCTCAGCCTTCCTTCAGACAACCAAATCAAAAAGCGCTTCTATAATATGAAAGCTTTGATCCAGTGAGTCATGTCAGAGCGCTTTGGAAGGATCAAAGGCAGTGAACCAATCAGGAAGCTTCCACTCTGCCACTCAGTCAAGTGATTGTAGACTGGCAATGAAAAGTCATTTTTGATTAGCATCTGTTAAAATAGCCTTATTTCAATCTGTGTTCTCTGTATCCTATTATCCCTGAGAAAATAGAATCACTACTTTGGGCTTAATTGCACCTTTTTCTTTTTCCTCAAAACTTTCACAATCTAATCAGGCAAGTTAGAAAAACTAGCTGACCAAATGTCAGAGCTAACGGCTAACACAATTTTATAAGAACTGATCAATGAATTGGCAAAAAAGGCCAAAAGTGGTGCTGGATGTTGCCTTTTATAGGAACAGAGTGGCAACTTGAACCAACAAAATTCAGTTTGGACCAATGTTTCAAGGGGTTAGGGTTAGGGTCTACATTTAAGATCCATAGTCAAAGAACATCATTAGGGTATTCTATCCACTTGAAAAGTGTAAAAGGAAGACTATAAGAAGATTTCATGAGCATAGTTATACCTTTTATATTTGAACAAACCTTTGCCTATCATCTAGTGCCACCCTGAGGACAAAATGTACATTTTCACCGGGCTGTAATAATAGTAGAATAATCATCCAGTGGATGTTCAGCACGTTTTCAATGTGTTATGCAAGGAATAAAACATCCACTTAGCCTTGGTGGGAATTTCCTCAAAAATGAGCAGAAACTGTGATGGTTGGTATATTTTTATCCAGCCCAGAAATCAGAACATTTCTTCAGTCTCACATGTGCTATGTTCATAATATTATGATTTTTAGATATATTTATATCTGCCATTTTGTTTTTCCTTCTAGGTTCCCAGCTACTCGCTGGCCATCAGAGCTCTGGATAGTGGAATCCTCCCCATGTCCTCCACCGTGATGGTCAACATAGACATCTCTGACATCAATGACAACCCCGCCCACCTTCTCCCCGGCCAACCTCACTACTGTCATACAGGTACACCGCCCCCTGACGTGATAATGACTTAAAGGGGCCCTATTATGCTCATTTTTAGGTTCATATTAGTATTTTGTGCCTCTACTGTGACATGTCTCCATACTTTAATGTTCAACAAAACTCCTTATTTATTTCTCATACTGCCTGTGCTGCAGCACCTCTTTTCACCCTCTGTCTGAAACCAGAGCCCAGTCTGCTCTGATTGGTTAGCTGGCTATTAGGATTGATCAACCTCGTAGAGATGTGTCGGAAATGTCCCGCCCCTTAGCGTACAATGTGTTAGAGTGCTAGCCAATAGAAGCGCAAGTCTAACATAATGATGTCATGATGTTACAGAAGTAAACAAAAGAGTCCAATTGAGGAGTTTCTCGCGGGGGAGAGGGGACTTTGGGATTTGTGCCGTTCCAGACCATTTACATGCATAAATACATAACACACTATCGGGGGGGAAAAAGGGTCTCTTTATGTTACCCTTTTTTATTAAAAAAAGGGTTGGTTTTCCTGGACAATCATTGGATAAAGTGCAGGCCATGCCTTTAGGATTTCCTGAGGGGACTGATTAAACATCTCTACAGGGATAGGCTGGTTAAATTCCCAATCCCAATGTCTACGTTATATGTCCAGGAGCTCAAATCTATGGCTTTTTCAAAGACCTGAAAATGAAATGACTATTCAGTTCTCTATAAAAAAACATCATCATACTTAAACAATCATCATAATGTGATCATGCATAATATATACCCAAACAGGTCGGTTTTCTAATACTGTGTTCCCTCCACCAGGAAAACAAGCCAATCAGCACCAGCATATTGCAGCTGTCCGTCATCGATCAGGACTCCTCCCACAACGGCCCGCCCTTCGACTTCCGCATCCTGTCAGGAAACGAAGGCGGGGAGTTCGTGCTGGACAAAGATGGAACGCTGTTGGCCAACCAAGTGTTCAGGAGGGACCTGGCAACGGAATACGCTATTCTGATTCAGGTGGCGACAAACTGCTGTTTAATGGTGGATTTAGAATAAGAGGATAGCTTTTTAGCCTCTCAAATACAGCGTAGTCACTAATCCTAACACCTGTGTTTCACCTACAGTATAAGCATTAAAATACACACTGGTCCATCAGTTTAGAGGAAGACTTCAGTCATTGCTGGTTGAGGAGCTTCTTCAGACCTTCTTTGGTTATAATAGTAGTAATAACTTAAATAATCTACTCAAGCAATATCAAAATCTATGCTGCATTAAATTAAATTACTATTACATTGACTGCGCACTTAGCAGAGTACATTTAACTTGTCAACCCGCCTCTGCAAATGAGTGCTGTGATCTGCGTTAATGCACTTCCTAACTTTGTGAATGTGATGAGACGAGTGATGTTAGCACTGTCTCACAGCAAGAGCTTTCGAATCCTGCCTTGGATTTTTATTTAAATTCTCCGGAGTCCAAAGACATGCAGATTAGGTTTATTGCTGTCTCTTGTAGGTGTGAATGTGAGCGTGACAGATTGTCTCTATGTGTAAACTGATTGTTTAGTGACCTGTCCAGCAGTGGCCTCTTGCCCAATAGAGTGCCACAGTGACGCATCCTAAAACCCAGAAGTAAGCTGCGCATGGGTTCCTTCGACAAAAAAGCAATGCCATTTCTCCATAGGATTTAGGAAAATAGCTGGAAATAAGGTCTGTGGTTGACACACATTTAAGAGACGGTAGTATATCAATGTGCAGAATGTAGAGAAAAGATGTCAACAAATAGACATGTTACCAAGACATTGTACTGTGTTTGATTCATTTCCTTATCTAATTTTCTTTTCTGTCCCTGGTTGTCCCTCCTCTCAGGTGACGGACTCGGGGAAGCCCCGCCTCTCCTCCTCCTCCATGCTGACGGTCAGGGTGATTGAGGAGAGTCTTCACCGGCCAGTTGCGTTGCCCCTGGAAGTTCATATCGTCACTATGGAGGACGAGTTTCCTGGCGGTGTGATTGGCCAGCTGCACGCCACCGACGCTGACCCTTACGATGCGCTGACCTTTGGCCACGCCCCCCCAGCCCAGCGCAGTCTCTTCAAGATCAGTCCTCGTGACGGCAAGATCATCGCCCTGGGGGGCTTGGATGCAGGCAGGTACTCCCTCAATGCCAGCGTTAGTGACGGCCGCTTTGCTGTGCCTGTGCCCGTGAGCGTGCACGTGGAGCAGGCGACACCAGAGATGCTGCGTGAGGCGGTGACCGTGCGCTTTGAGAGTGTTTCACCACAGGACTTTGTGGCGCTGCACCTGAAGAGCGTGCTGAAGGTTCTGCAGCAGGCCGCCGCCTCGCAGCAGCAGGACAAGCTGCACCTGCTCAGCCTGCAGCCTGTCGGGGGGACCCAACAACTGGACATGCTTGTTGCTGTGGAAACAGCAGCAGGGGAGTACTACAAGGCAGCTTACCTCACCCAGAAACTCAGTGCCTCACGTCGGCAGCTGGAGGAGGTCCTCAGAGTGTCGGCTATCCTGGATAAGAACTGCTCTGGCCTGGAGTGTCGCGGCGCGCAGTGCGAACAGACCATCATCCTAGACTCACACAACCTGGCTACATACAGCACGCCGCGGGTCAGCTTCGTTTCACCACGCTTCCATCGGACCTCACGCTGCACTTGCAATGGTAAGTGATTTAATGTGGAAATTGTCTCCAGGTGTCAAATTCTAATTCTGTAAGTTGTTCAAAAGTAGGAAAATCCTGTCTGGAGCAGAGCCTCAACAGTCTGTTGTTTGGGTTCCAACATTATTTCCCATTAGCCCTTTGCAGGCTAAATGTTGCAGCCTTAACAGAAGAGGCAAGGTCATGGGTTGCAGGACACAGAGAGTGTGATTACTGACTGTGGCAGGTGTCAGCCAGGTGTCAGGACAGTGGTAGCGGCAGCAGTCATCTAACACCTGTCAACAAACTACTGAGCTAAATGCCACTTCAATCAAGACACTGTTCTCTCAACTAGACTCGCTGTCAATTAGAATGGAGCCACATTTCCTCTGCATGGTTTGCTGTTCCACTGTTTGATAGATATTGAAAAGTCACTTTATCCGTTTTGTTTTTCATTCATTTAAATAATTATTTCAACCATAGAGGTTATGATTTTGCCCGTTTAAAACAAAAAAGGAACAGCAATACCTATTTAGCTGATTAGCTTTCTGTAATAGCAGCAGGACAGAGAAGACAGAACGAAGACAGTAGAGGTTAGGCCTAAAATCTGGGGGAAATACTTTAGAAGTGAGCATTGCTGTAAGTAATTGTTTTTAGCCCACTGAACTGATTACCCAAGATCCTCAGCTATGGTTTAAGCTTGGTAATTGGATTGTTTAGCCGCAATACACATTGAGATATGGTGTTTATGTGATATGAAATCCGAAAAACATTTTTTTTAAATTAAAATAATAATACTTTAATCCGAGTGTGCTTGCTTTTCCCGTTGGAGTCCAGTTTTGGATAGTCTGCCGTGGTTTCGTTCCATTTCAAAGTGCTGTTTGACGCTCGGCGTAACCTAGGCGCACTGCCACTCCAACATGCTGCAGATACACGCTGTACAACATCAGGAGGATGCGTCCCCAGCTGACACAGAAAACGCCGCAGGTTCTGGTCCAGGCTCTCGTCATCTCACGCCTAGACTACTGCAACTCCCTCCTGGCTGGTCTACCTGCATGTGCCATCCGACCTCTGCAGCTCATCCAGAATGCAGCGGCTCGTCTGGTCTTCAACCTTCCTAAATTCTCCCACACCACTCCGCTCCTCCGCTCCCTTCACTGGCTTCCGGTAACTGCTAGAATCCACTTCAAGACACTGGTACTTGCTTACCATGCTGCGAATGGATCTGGCCCTTCGTACATCCAGGACATGGTTAAACCGTACACCCCAGCATGTGCACTACGCTCTGCATCAGCCAAACGACTCGCTGCACCCTCGCTGCGAGGGGGACCCAAATTCCCATCAGCAAAAACGCATGGGTTTGCTATCCTGGCTCCAAAATGGTGGAATGAGCTCCCCATTGACATCAGGACAGCAGAAAGCTTGCACATTTTCCGGCGCAGACTGAAAACTCATCTCTTTCGACTCTACTTCGAGCGATAGAATTACTAACAAAGAACTGCTAACAGAGCACTTATATACTAATAAAGGACTGGCTTATCTAAAGCCAGTTGAGTAGCACTTGAAATGTTTGGCTCTATGAAGCCTGATGTACTTATATGATTCTGTTTTCTTCAAGGTTGTGTCTTCCTGGTCGAATGTACTTATTGTAAGTCGCTTTTGATAAAAGCGTCAGCTAAATGCAATGTAATGTAATGTAACATCCAATCCCAGAGCTTGAAGATTAATCACAGGGTTTGTCAAGCAACGGGACTGTAGTCCCAAACAATAGTTGAGGATTATGGGTAGTGTAGTGTCTTCGGCCATCTTAGACTCAGACTATCCAAAACTGGACTCGAACGGGAAAAGCAAGCACACTCGGATACATTTTTTTTTTTTTTATGTTTTTCTGATTTCATATCGCATTAACACCATATCCCAACGTGCATTGCGGCTAAAACATGTAATCACCGAGCTTAAACCATAGCTGAGGATCTTGGGTAATCAGTTCAGTGGCTGTGTATCGCAATGATGCTCGAAATGTCCCTTATAGGCCTACGTCTGTTTCCGGTTATTTTTTTATTTTGAAATTCAGTTCCTGAGGAACGGCTAAAAAGCCCGAGATTATGGAATTAAACCAATAAATAAAAACAAGGATAATTGTGTGTTATTGGTGAGTAAATAACAGTGTGTTATTTTGAAAAGAATAACAAATTAGAAGGAAAAAAAGATTTTAAAAAATACAGATTTCAGTATTCTGAGGCTCTGAGCCCCATTTATTTTCCTCACAGACGACAAAAAAAGTCAGACATTATACGATTTAAAATAAAAACAATAATCGTGGCTTGATATTAAGTAAGAACATGTTTTTATGAACCCCACAGCTTCTGGTCTTCCAAGACCCGACCAGACAAAAAGACGTGCTGCAGGCACGAAACATACTACCAATAGAAATACATTGCTTTTAAAATCGTTCTGTGTGACACGAAAAAAAGAGGAAAATCGTGTTGGTGAACACGAATCAATAGATTCAATGTTGTGACTATAACACGAAATGCCGTGAGACTGGTTGAACCGTTGTACCACATCTGCAGGTGCTTTGGATGACTACACACAGTTAAAGGGGACCTATCATGGTTGCCCTTCTGTTTATTCTCCGATGTGGCTCTTTTTCTCCCCATAATGACCAAGTCGCTGCACATTATCCCGCTTATTACACATGGCCACATTCTCAACAAAGTAACGACATGACTCCCAATATTAATTGAAATGCTTTTATGGATTTAGAAAATGATTTTATTGATTTAAAAAATAGTTGTATTGATTTAAATTGACATGCATCCGCTAAGAAAAGTAGTCCGTTGTTACAGTTTGAACTAACGTAGCAACGGCAGGAACTGCTTCGATAGCGTTTTTGAGGAGCTTTTTGATTACAGATTTGAAAACATCGTTGCTTGCTTTAAAAGTAGCACACTTCATGATGTCAAACCTTAGAAAGTATCTAGATATCCCTGCCCTAATGCCAAAGTAACTGCCAACTGAATATGTGTCGCCGTTTGATGTCTATGTCTGGACCGCTGCGTAAAAAGGAGGGTTTCTGCCCCATTACTTCTCTTCTTACTTCTATAAGAATAAAACACGGAGGACGGAGATCTCTTTTTCTCCCCCTCTTCTCCCCGCTGCAGCCCAGCAGCTGATCTCAGAGCACGCTCCCCTCTCCTGCAGGGGGGCGTGGTCAGCTGCAGCTCACAGAATCAGCCCCCTGCAAAAACAGGGCTGGCAAGAGCAAATAGAGCGAAATGAGGCATGGCTAAAATGCAGGATCTTTTTGGTATTTTGAAAAGAAAAAATGATATTTATATACTTTATATAGGTATGGCCCTATAATATATTGTTCAAATAGTATGATATGTCCCCTTTAAAGGTTATTTAAGCTTCCTCAGGCTGCATACAAAGAGCTATGAACAGGCCTTTCTCTGCAAAGGAAAAGCTCATAAACAGCAGCACCCTTTAGGGAGTCTTTGGTGAAAGACAATCATCATGTGACTGATGGGCATAGCCAAGCTAGCGCTAATGCTAGCAAGCTACACCCTGCTCTGATTGCCTTCTTACACTACAAGTACCAGCATTGTTATAAGGATACAAAAAGCATTAAAGAGTTTGAAAGTTGCTACGTTGTCTCTGAAAGGTAGGGTGGGCTGTTTTTTTTTACCAGAATCAGAGGTGACTGTAAAGCCTCCTGGTTGTCAGGCTCAGAGTCAGGCATTCGGCTGAAGAAAATACACACATTTTATGCCTTAAGATTTTAGATTGTATGTTTATATTTACATGATCCCTACAGTACATTATTTGACTCGAATTAGGAACTGCACTAAAGCGGTAGACATGAAACTTGGCGTGTTTTCTATGCGGCACAATGTGTAACCCAAGCGTCCTTTCATGGGTCAAGTTGAGTATCAGGTGTTATGTAATTGCATTTTCTGCATTAATTCCACTTGTAACATAAGCATATGTCACTTAAAAGGGCCATGACATTTTCCTCCAAGTATAACTATGTAATAGGGTATTGCAAATAGTAATGACATGGTAATGATTGAATTATAGTTGTAATATAGTTATAGCCACAACATATGTATCATGTCATTCCAGGATAAGAAACATTTCACATCTCACATTCAGTGCTCTAATTTGTATATGTGCACATAATACAGAAAAGGGTTTGACACCATATGAGTCACTGACACTCAAACATATAGCATAGAAAGAAAAGGGATTTGGAAATCTGCAAAAGGATAACTAATGTGTTTAAACTGAATGCCTGATGGATATACCTTAAATAATGCTTTCAGTTATGGAAATGGTTCACATATAACATTCATCTCAGTTTGTAATTCCATTTGTTCATGAGCGCTGATTTTAAGATCACCATCAAACATTTTAAATAGAAAACTATACATTTATTTTATATATTCTATTCCTCATTGTAGTCTGATGAGTGTGTTTTCAATATTTCCTTGTGTGTGTGCAGATGCCAGCTGTGCCGTCCTGTCAGAACAGTGTGAGGAGCAGCCTTGTCCTGCAGACATGCAGTGCGTTTCAGTGGAGGCCACCAGAGGGCGCTACGCATGCCAGTGTCCACCGGGCAAACTGGGGGAGTGTGCAGGTGTGTGTGTTTGAGAAAAAAAGGGACTAACACCAATAATCCTCAAGTCTATGTTGATGTTTTTGATGTGTAACACAATGTCATGTATGTATACTTTTGCATCGCTCTGGAATGTCATTGATTCATCTCTGTGTGTGGTTCTGTGTGTGTGTCTGTGTGCATGTGTGTGTGTGTGTATGTGTGTGTGTGTGTGTGGTGTGTGTGTGTGCTGTGTGTGTGTGTGTGTGTGTGTGTGTGTGTGTGTGTGTGTGTGTGTGTGTGTGTGTGTGTGTGTGTGTGTGTGTGTGTGTGTGTGTGTGTGTGTGTGTGTGTGTGTGTGTGTGTGTGTGTGTGTGTGTGTGTGTACAGGCCATTCGTCTCTGAGTTTCTCAGGTAACAGCTACATCAAGTACAGACTGGCTGAACGACTGCAGACGGAGCTGAAGCTCAGCCTCCGGATCAGAACTCTGCAGAGCAAAGGAATCATCATGTACACACACACTGAGCCCTGCACCGTGCTCAAGGTACATACTCCAAAACACACACACACACATACAAACAACAAGGTGTTGGTCTATGCTCTGGCAGTCACATTTTTTTTAAACACAACCCGATTTAAGGAGATCAAGGAAAACATATTTGAATTTGTTGGTACTGTATGCACCTTGATAACACTAATATATTTGTAATCAAGTTAAATTATAATAAGTATTAGGACATTTCTTTAGTTAGACAGTTGTTCTAACTGTTTAAGAATTTGAAGATAATTATTTGTATCCATATTATGATAATTTCTTCTTTGGTGTTGTATTAATCAGACATTTCTGTTATTTTTCACACACTCTAGTGTATCATTGCTAGGTAGTATCAAATATACACTTTCCATGAAAATGATCCTAACAAGAGATTGGAACTGTTTGTAGAGTTTGATAGAAGATGGTTTTCATTTAGTGTGTTGCATGATTAGATATGGTTTCCAATATTAACGTGTGTGTGTGTGTGTGTGTGTGTGTGTGTGTGTGTGTGTGTGTGTGTGTGTGTGTGTGTGTGATGTGTGTGGTGTGTGTGTGGTGTGTGTGTGTGTGTGTGTGTGTGTGTGTGTGTGTGTGTGTGTGTGTGTGTGTGTGTGTGTGTGTGTGGTGTGTGTGTGTGTGTGTGTGTGTGTGTGTGTGTGTGTGGACAGTTGGAGGAGGGGAAGCTGTGGTTCCAGCTGGCCTGTGGTGAAGGTGGAGGTGGTGACAGTGCTGACATGTTGGGCATCTCCGGTCGTCGAATCAACGATGGCAGCTGGCACACGGTGGCGCTGGAGCTCAATCGCAACTTCAGCAGCCTGGCCCTGGATGACAGCTACGTTGAGCGGCGCCGCGGACCGCCATTCATACAACTATTGGCTCCGGACAGAACCATCTACTTCGGAGCAATGGTCAGTCCATAAGTTATCTGGAGGGGTTAGATGATAACACAATGGCAGCCATGTTAGGGCTCCTCAGATTAATGTTTAACATGTTTTTTTACTATCGTGCTGCCTTATAAGACCTGCATCCGGGTTTAAAGAGTGCTAGCTAAAAATGTAATGTCGTTTTTCTAAAATGCCCATATATTTGTGATGAATGTTTGTGAAATGCTATTCTGCACAGTCTATTCCAATGTGTCATGTTAGTTATGGGTGCAAAACAATATAGTGGTGCGGGAATGAGTTCTTAAACCCGGAAATGAGTTAGCATTTTACTACTTCTGGTTTCCTTCTTCGAAGTCTATTGTTTTTTAATGTCCTTTTGGTTAGAAATAGGCTCTATGCTAAACACAAGCTTAAGAGTTTATCATGTGTTGTTCTAAAATACATCAGTAAAGACCCCACTTGTGAATGCCTTAAACTTGTGTCATAAAAACAGCAGTTCCTAATAAGTTACTACACTGAACAAAAATATAAATGCAACACTTTTGTTTTTGCTCCCATTTTTCATGAGATGAACTCAAAGATCTAAAACATTTTCTATATACACAAAATAACCATTTCTCTCAAATATTGCTCACAAATCTGAAAAGATCTGTGATAGTGAGCACTTCTCCTTTGCCGAGATAATCCATCCCACCTCACAGGTGTGGCATATCAAGATGCTGATTAGACAGCATGATTATTGCACAGGTGTGCCTTAGGCTGGCCACAATAAAAGGCCACTCTGAAACGTGCAGTTTTGCTTTATTGGGGGGGTCTGGGGGGGTCCGAAAACCAGTCAGTATCTGGTGTGACCACCATTTGCCTCACGCAGTGCAACACATCTCGGACCCCCCCCAGACCCCCCCAATAAAGCAAAACCGCACGAATCAGAATCAGAAACGGGTTTATTGCCAGGTAGGTTCACACATACGAGGAATTTGACTTGGTGCATACATAAAATATAAAACAAAGAATCTCCATATAAAACAAGAAATCTTTAAGGACACTGTAATAAAATATAGTTAAATAGAAATCAAATAAAGCAGTAATTCCCCATGTTTAAATCTGACTACTGTTAGTGCAATTAATGGCTCACCAACTTTAAATGTTAACAGAGAGAGAGATCAATAAAACACAAACACACATATGGTTGAGATGAATTATTATTCAGTTGCGCAACAACAATAATAATATTGGAGTACATCACCTTCTGCCACAGCAGCCAATCGTGGAAATGCCCCACGAGTGCAACAAACAGACAGCAGATATAGGTTTTCTAAATGACGCACCCACATTTTCCTAAACATGTTTAACGCACGAACATAGATTAGTTTATATATGTTCCAGATGTCAAAAGGTCATCATCTCATGACGTCTTTAGGAGTAATTCATATCTTATCAGGATATGAATTTCCCAATTAACAAAATATACGTTTGCACACGACCACATACAATTTTCCTTACATTTACTAACAAACTAACTGTATTATAATCTAATCAGCGCCTTTGTTCTTCCTCTGACATTGGGTCAATTTACTTAACGTGGGTACATCTGCTGATAATTGCGGCAATAGAGCCTCTCTGACCTGTGTTACCTTAATAAATAAGCGAGAAATACGCTGTATAAGGAATCTGCCATAACACTACTCTTTGGAAAAAACGTAAATATTGACTTCTTCCTGTCTTTGTAAGTTCATATAGTAATTTCTGCCCCTTCTCTCCTCAGGTGCAGCACCCTAACTCTCGCAGCCTGGTGGACTCACAGAAGGACCCGCGGGTGCTCCAAGGCTTCCAGGGCTGCCTGGACTCGGTCACGCTGAACAACAACGAGCTGCCGCTGCAGAACAAACGCTCTCGATACGCAGAGGTGGTGGGACTGACAGAGCTGAAGCTGGGCTGCATCCTCTACCCTGACGCCTGCCTGCAGCAGCCCTGTCGCAACGGAGCAACCTGCACCAGCCTGCCTTCCGGTGGTGAGTAACAGGAAGTGCAGCTACCTCACACTGGAGGTCCTGAAAGGGATAAAAACTGTTCAGTGATAAGAGAAGATAAGATAGAGCTTTGATTGATTGATTGATTGAAAAGTTTATTAACAGCTTGTATATTGGGTACAGTACAGTACAGCTCAAAACATACAATTGTTAAGGGGATGCAGACCAGAGAAAGACTTTCGTCTTGTTTACATCAGGGTCCCCCATTTCCAATTCATCATGTCATATAAGACATATAAGACATACAGATGGCTTATTTACAATTTACATACAGGTGGTTTTTTACATACAGATTGCTTGTTACAATTTACATTTTAGATTTCGTTCTAATACATCCTAACCGGACATTTAAGACATACCAAGTCTACAGATATACAGTTAGTAACAGAGTCTAAAATGCGAGTATATACATAGATGGGGGGGGGGGGAAGCTGTCCATTGAACGACAGGTTGAGATGTGTACCATTACCGGGGCCAGTTTTGCAATGCTCTCCCCCGAAGGTGCTCTTTAAGAGAGGTTTTGAAGGTAAGTATAGTTTTACTTTCCTTTACAGTTGTGGGAAGAGCGTTCCACCTTGATGTGGCATAATTGCGAAACGTGTATTCCCCCTTTTTTGTGCCAAATCTGGGTTTCACATGATTTGTGGAGCTCCCTCTGGTGTTATGATCATGGTATTCCTTGACCTTTGGGAATCATTTGACATGTACATGGGTACCATAGAGGTGTAGTGGATCTTGTAGACCAGGCCCATTGCAAGTAGCTGTACTCTGTCGTCTACTCTAAGCCATCCTAGGTTGTCAAAGTGGGCAGAGGGGAGGTGGGTTCTAGATGAAAGGTCAAGCAGTAGTCTGACCAGTTTATTTTGCGATGTTTGAAGTTTTATTTTTAGCGCCTTGGAGGTGCTATGGTACCATGACGTGCAAGCATAGTCATAGTACCCTTGAATGAGTGCTCCTGCCAGAGTCTTCAGGGTGTTTTTGTTTACCAGAGAGGAGATCCGGTATAGGAATCTAGTTCTTTGATTGACTTTTTTTATTACATTGGATGCCATTTTTGTCACAGGAGAGGTTTGCCTCAAGAATAGATCCTAGGTATGTAATTTCCTTCTTACTTGTGACAATAATGTCGCCCACTGCAACTGAGAAGTCGTCGGATTTGCTGAGATTATGTTTCGAACCGAAGAGAATGGACTCTGTTTTACCCAGGTGTAATGATAATTTATTATCGGCGAGCCAGGTGCAGATTCTGCCGAGCTCGGAGCTGAGGGGTTTTTTTTTTAGCTTTATTGTCTCCCTTAGGAGAAATGTGTCTTGGGCATCGAGATAATACCCATAAAACATTCAGGTCAATCAGTCATCGACACAGAACAGAGATCACATATCACATGGCAAAGAAACAAACAAGAAACATGCAGGTACAGAACTTTCCCTATTGCACATACATAATCAAATTGCACATATCCCTATTGTGTCCATTTACACATAATACACTTCCCCTATTTAACCTTCTCGATTGCACAAACTACACTGTAAACATTGCACCTCCCAACAACTCCTAACAGCATAATCACAATTGTTTCTGACTGTTCAGCAGCTTGATTGACAGCGGAACAAAGGGAAACGTATACCTGTTTAATTTACAGTTTGGTAATCTATACCTTCAGCAACTCAAACTCTCTATACAGGATGCTTTTGGGGTCGCAGTGAATTGAAAATACTTGGTTGATGTCTTACCCCTTAGCATCCTGTACAATGTGTTGGAGCAGTAGCCAATAGAAGCATGAGTGTTACATAGTGATGTCACTATGTGACAGAAGTAAACAAAGGAGTCCAATGGAGGCGTTTCAGGCTCTAGCATGGATTTTAGCCTTTGCAGACCATTTACAGGCACAAACAAACTATATAACACACTAAGGGAAAGGGAAAACCCCAAAAAGCATATTAAGTTGCACTTTTTAGTTTAAAAAAGGTTTGCTTTACTGGACGATGATTGTGTGCTAAACTATATAACACACTAAGGGAAAGGGGAAACCCAAAAGCTTTAAATAATCATTTGGGACTCAAATAATGAACCAAGATTCAAGAGATTTTCGTGAAATAGTTGCTGACGGTTGAAATACCCACACCCTTGAGGGTGAAGTGAATGCACCAGCCTCTGTGTTAGCAGAGTGTGTGTGATGGTGCGAGGCTACAGAACCATTAGGCTTCACTGAACACAGCTGTAAGACCTTCCTCACGCAACATGTTACTCATTTACACCATAATGAGCAAAGCATCCTGGGAATTGCCCACTGTTGTCATTTACACAGTGGGTAGTGTGTGTCTCTGGTGTATTGTGTACACACAATACAAATGCAAATTCCCCAGCGTATCTGTGTGTGTGTGTGTGTGTGTGTGTGTGTGTGTGTGTGTGTGTGTGTGTGTGTGTGTGTGTGTGTGTGTGTGTGTTGTGTGTGTGTGTGTGTGTGTGTTGTGTGTGTGTGTGTGTGTGTGTGTGTGTGTGTGTGTGTGTGTGTGTGTGTGGATGTACTCATGTGATTTCCCAAAGGTATGTGTCTGTGCTCTGCATTCTTAATGAAGTGTATCTGCCTGTCTGTGTGTGCAGGGTTCTCATGCAGCTGTAACCCCCAGTACACACCGGAGGGCGCTGTGAGATGGAGATCACGGCGTGTGTTCCCAACCCGTGTCAAAACGGCGGAGTGTGTAAACCCATCGGTAACGCCTTCTTCTGCAGCTGCAGGAGAGGCTTCAAGGGCCTGATGTGAGTCGAAACACACAATCCTGTACAAATGTATTTGTTACACGTCTCTAGCAGTCTCTCCATTGAGTGGCTCAGGAATGATTCCTATCACCTGGTAATAAGTTAGCATTTCACCACATCCTGTTCGCTCGTTTCAGGGTCAATGGTCCTTGAACGTGTTTTTGGTTATGAAATAAGATCAATGGTTGACAAGTTTAAGAGATACATTTAGTTAAATCATAAAGAAAATCGTTAAAGATTATCTTTTAAACATTTGTTACTTTTGTAATGCTGCTGGAACAACATTTATATGTAGTAACTATCTTTCTATCTATCTATCTAAAGTATAGCTATTATTTGAAGATTAACCTGCTGAAGAAAACGTGTGTGTGTGTGTGTTAATTTATCATTTCTACATTGTGC
Source organism: Gymnodraco acuticeps (assembly GCF_902827175.1). Classification (NCBI taxonomy): domain Eukaryota; kingdom Metazoa; phylum Chordata; class Actinopteri; order Perciformes; family Bathydraconidae; genus Gymnodraco; species Gymnodraco acuticeps. The sequence continues at coordinate 238,225 of NW_022989899.1, forward strand.
TTTTAATGGGCATTTAAAAATACAACTCAAGGACCTTTAATTGTACTATTTTCAGTCAATATTTAATAACCAACATTTTAAAAAAATTCAATGAAAAAGAAAAAAAAGAAAACATGTATTGACTGCAGTTACAACAAGGCAGCATTATATTAAAGTTCAACATATTGCCCTGTGCTTTTCATCTTCCTCAAACGCAATACTTAACGTCAAAGTAAGGAACTATAATTATCTTGTCTTTAGCCTCCAGCTTACACTCTCTTTGAATTTGTAAGATTCCAAATGGCTCTGGCACTGCAGATTGATCATATTACAGACAAAGGGATAGTGCTGGCATCGGGACTACTTCTGCAATCTATCCGCAGTGCATTCACTCTGTCACTCACAATGCGATCCATCTGGGAGCAAGTCATTGATCTGTCAGAAGTTATTTGTATTTGTAAATTCACACCTGTTTCCTCCATCCTCATCCTGCAGGTGTGAGGAAGATGTGAACGAATGTGACCGCAGCAATCTGGAGGGTGAGTGTGAGAATGGCGGCGTCTGCGTCAACACTTACGGATCCTTCTACTGTAACTGCACGGCGGGCTTTGTGGGCCAGCGCTGCGGCCTGCGACCCGTGGTGGTCCCCGACATGCAGGCAGGTCACACCGTGGTCGGTAAAGAGGAGCTGATCGGAATCGCCGTGGTGCTTTTTGTCATCGTCACCCTCATCATCCTCTTCATCGCTTTCCGCAAGAAGGTTTTTCAGAAGAACTACTCGCGGAACAACCTGTCTCTGGTCCAGGACCCGGCTACTGCAGCGCTCCTCAACAAGGCCAACGGTGTTCAGTTTAAGACCCTTCACTGCACACCAGGGGACCCCCTCAACCTGTACTCAGAGCCCACCGTGCTGGGAGTGGGCGGGATGATGTGTCCTCCACAAGTCCCTGTGAGGCCCATGGCATACACGCCCTGTTTCCAAGGAGACCCGCGGTCCACGCTGGAGAAGATGGTGGATGGGCGCGGTGTGGAGCATACGGAGATGAGCACCTTTCACCCCGAGTCCCCAAGGATCCTGTCGGGAACCACCAGGAGGGGGGTGGTGGTGTGCAGTGTGGCCCCCAACCTGCCGCCAGTGTCCCCCTGCCGCTCAGACTGCGATTCCCTATGCAAGAGCCCGTGGGACAGTGATGAGGGTGAGTCTGTGTGTTTACTTCCTGCCAAAGGAAGTGGTGTTTGTCAACGTTAATGAGTTAATTCTATAAATGTATAAATAAGTACCCTAGAGATGCTGTACTGGTCCTTTTGTGTTAGGGTTAGGGTTAGGGTTATCAAACTGCTGACGCATATCTTCTATAAACAAAAGATCAACAATAGAGCAACCCAATTAGTTTTTTGCCTTTGTTTTGGAATGTGTCCCTCCTGACCTCTGAGCTCTCCCTACAGGAAAGATGGTTGACATGGCAGAAGAAGTAACGTGTTTCTCAGGGAGCAACAAAGGCAGCAACTCAGAGGTCCAATCCCTGAGCTCCTTCCAGTCTGACTCCTGTGATGATAATGGTAAGACACGCCACTTGCACTAGCCAAGAATACGGATGGAAATGAGCTCAAAGCTAAAATCCGGCTCATTTACATTTGAAAGCATTATTTTGTTTAAAATGTTCATTAATGTGCATTTTCCCGGTTCAAATAAACGATTACATTTAGAAATTAGTTTTTAGGATAATCAGAATACCAGAAAAAATGGAATTTCAATATTCTCATAGTCATGCCTCAGGTCAAATAAGAAACATAGGGCACCCCTATTGGGGTAATTATACGTGTCTCTTCCATCTGTCATTTATCAAAGTTGTTTTTTAAATCATACAAATGTTTTTTTTGTGATTGCAACTACTGGTAAGGCTCGAAGATTAGCAAAATCCAAAATATGTTGTCAATCATGTGCAACTGCTAACAATTGTGATTATATGAATTCAGTCAGGTATGTATGCATGTATTATCCATTTTGAATTGCTGTACAATAATGCAGGAATGCATTCCAAACGTTTCCAAATACTTTCTTACATGTGTTCATGATTTTAGGGTCACTGAAAGCATTCTTGAAGAAGCTCAGGGGTTGTCATTGCTTCACACTGTGGTGGTCTTCGTGCTGGAGCTGTTTTTGTTGTCATTTGCATTGCATCATGCTGATTTTATTTGCAACCCATGAAATTAATTGATTTTAATTGTTCCAGAATGTTCCAAATATATCGTTTTGGTTTCCAAAATGATGACATTATTTACTGATTTAATCATCAATGATTAAATGTTTGAGTTGTGCTGCAGCCATATTCAAATGGATGCCATTTTCATTGCTTTTACTTTGTCTGACTGGTGTACCAGATACTGTAAGTAAGTCCCTAAAAGGAAAAGCAGTATAGTGTAGTGTTTTTGGTTTTATGCTTACATATTGTTTTGTTCTCACATTGCTTTATTTGTGAAGTTCATTTTCTTTATTTTGGCAGTCATTTCTGATTTATTTGTTTCCATACAAATGTTGCAAATTGCCCCCGAACATCAAAATCTCGACAAGAAGTCTTGAGTGTGCCTGAGGCAGACCAGGTAGCCCTCTCTGCAGAAAGGACTGGCAGCAGCGGGCAGCCATAAGCAACGCCATAACGGAAATTTTTGACTTTGGATAACTGTATTTACAAATCTCCTCCTTCTTTCCCTCCACAAGCCTCCATAGTGACGGTCATTCGACTGGTGAATGATGCAGTCGACACAATCGAAAGTGAAGGTACCATGTCTCATCCCCTTTGTATCTCTCCTCTCTCTTTTCTCTTATCCCAGTCTGGTATTTGCAGTAACTCTTCAGTTTTATACCCAAGCTAAGTGCTCTCCCTGTGTGTTACATACTGTACCATTCAGTTGGACACCGTTCATTAACTAGCTGTAAGATGATTATTTTCCCCTTCCTCACACATTCTCAAGTCAGGGTTAGTTAGTGTGACCTACTTCAGGGTTAGATGTTCTGCTGTTAGCTCATTTAGTATATGCTATTATAAAGCAGTGGTGGCTAACCACATTCCACTGATCACCTCAGTGGGTGATTTTACAAATGAGTTCCTCCATTTTACTCGGCTGTTTGGTTGGAATAAAAAGTGCTCATGATCATGAGAGTTATAGATGTTTTGTAGAAACAAGTCATAGGCCGTGTCTCAATTTTCATGTATGTACTTAGATTTGCTGTACATCCCTAGACCATCCCAATACTAGCTATGGCAAAACACAATGCACTAATATATGTGTACCTGAATGGTAAACTAATCAGTATGGAACACTCAATGGTCGCCATCTTGGCTATGTTATGTGTTGTTGGCGAGCTAGTTAACAACATAGAAAGTACAGCAGTTAAGTTCCCGAATTGAGACACAGCAAAGTTGTATACTAAGTGAAATGAGGATGAGAGATAAGGGAATGTTGGGAAGAAGAGGTGAGATTTAACATAATCAGGACCCTGTTAACCAGGCCTGCAACTTTGTATCAAGAATTTATAGTGAGTCAAATTATAAAAGAAATCACATTAGACAGACTGACATTTTTCCCATAGAACACCCACCCCTTAGTCATATTCCAGAGTACATTCAGAACAGCACACACTCACTACCCAATGCTAAAGGCTTCTGTGTTATGTTGTTCTTCTACCTGACAGTGTCAGTAATGGACCATGGTCAAACCTACAACAGAGGTGACTACCAGACCCTCTCCCTTTACCCCTCCCCCTCTATGTATCTATATATCTCTCTCTATCCATCTATCTATCTATCCATCCATCTATCTATCCATATATCTATCTGCAGCGGGTAGACAAAATAATAATCAGAAAAGAATGCTGCTTTAAAAAAAATCATATTGCCCTATATTAATTAGCATAATAATGATGTCCTGGATGTTTGAGGAGCTATTGTATTAGCAGCTATTCGACCTGCTGCTTTAATTATGATTAAACCATAAATACACCAACTGGCTCCATGCATACACACACACGCCATTTGCTGGTGCCTTTGGCCAACATCATTCTAAAAGTAGACTATTCAAATAATAACAATATAGTGATAGTCAATAGCAGACTGTCTTGACAGTGCTGACTGTTGTGTCCAGCTAAGAGAGCTATACTGTCTCGCTCTGGCATGTTAGCAGTTTAATTGCATTAGTTCATAACATTACATGTAAATTAGCTGTTGCTTATATCTAATGAATAAACCCAAAGTACTGCTGTTGATGCGATACACATTATTACCAATGGTTTCACACTTTCCTGCTGGTCATTGGTCGAGAGTACTTGAACAATAGTGTTGAACAATGTAGTTATTCACCAGCTAAAGCAGGGGTGTCAAACTCAATTTCATCGCGGGCCACATTCGCATAAAGGTTGCACTCAAAGGGCCGGTTGTAACTATATAAATATATAATATATATATATAAAATAATCTATTATATGACATTATTGCCTCTGAATTGGATTATTATCGGATAGAATAATAACTTAGTAATTAACTACGTCTGAAAGCAGAAGTCAAATGATTGCAAGTCTCTTCAGTGCGCATGTCACAAAACGAGATGCATTGTGGGACATGTAGTTTATGGGCAACCTGCTTCTGTAAAGTGCTATGGTAAAGTGCATCTAACTGTATAATAAATGTTTTATATTATTTGCAAGCTCTTGCGGGGCCACATAAAATGAAGCCGCGGGCCGGATTTGGCCCCCGGGCCTTGAGTTTGACACCCCTGAGCTAAAGTTAGGGAAGAATAATACATTTAGCTGGTAAACATGAATTGAAATCATGCAGATTTATTTTAAATGGCAAATGTTTATTACACATTAGAGCCATAACCTCCCTATGTTGTGTTGGAAATTGGCTTAACTACATCTGAACCAGACAACCAATAGCATACCAAAAAATCTAATCTTGAATCATCACTGTTTTATCTCCAAGTTATTTTATCTTGAACCCTCAATTTTGTTGTTGTCTACCCGCTGTATCTTTCTACCTCTGTGTATACCAGCTGTACTTTCGTATTTCTGTCATTGGTACATTGCTCTGCTCATCCCCTTCCCGAGTTGGAGGTTTGTGTGCGTATATGTGATTTAATGTGACTCCCGACCCCTCCAACAACTCATTGTGCTGTGCTACATTAGCAGCCCAGTGCAGTCCCCCCCTTCCTGGCAATTGTATTGCCTGCCATTCTCACCTCACTGCATCCACCATGTTTCTTTGTTTGGATTTTTATCTCCAGCCCAGTGATGTTACTGTACCAGTTGTTGCGTGATGAAGTTTTCACAGCCTCTTCCCATGGTTTGTGTTCTGCTTTGATGCATGGATGTGTTCCTTGTTTGATTTGTCATTGCTTTACTCACCCTGTTTTGCTCTTGAATGAACTTGTACTCAGTTAAATGTACTGCAGAGTTTTTGGTAGATTATCCTTTTGTTCTGAGAAACCTCTGTGATGAGCATCATCATCCATGCTATGTCAGTAGATTGTTGGCTCAAGTGTTCACTACAAAAACCTTAGCAACGGTCCCATTTCAGACTCCCACCCATTGAGTTTCTATTGGGTAAACCCTTACTAAGGGCTCTGCCAAATGTGATCAACATTGCAGCTTAGTTTAGCTTGAAGTTAGAGGAGACAACCAATGAATATAGTGTTAAACCGTACAATCTCAAAATAACCCATATCCTTTCATTTTTGTATTCTTCATTCTGCCATTGGCTGTTGTTCGTAGTCCAGACATTTTCATCACAAACTTAAAGTGACACTGTTCGAATTTGGGTCATTTGAGTACAGACGTATTGTCTAGAGCCAACAAACCAAAGACAATGCATGGTTTTGAATGACTTTGCTACATTGACCAAGAGGAAAATCTACCAGATATTTGATGTACCCTTCTAACATCCAGAATGTGTTTTTTTGATCCCGCAATAAGGCTTGAGTGCTGCAAATCTTCATGAAGCTCAGCATGCTGTGACATCTGTGATCCCTACACTCAGAGGCTCTTGTTGTGCATGTCAAATACCCTTAAAGGTCTAAAAAGTGTTCTGTCCAGGATGTGCTTTGTCTTGAACCGGAGCTTCCGCCACTCTGTGTATAGTACTGTGTATAATGTGCCTGGTGCATACTAAGGCATGTCTCCTGCAAAGCTCTTCATTGTGGAAACTAGTTTGATGTTGTCTTGTTTCACAGACCAGATTGTTCCTAACCATGTCTCCTTCTACTGTTCAGCATACCATTGGGACACATCGGACTGGATGCCTAACACCAGGCTATCAGACATTGAAGAGGTACCGGGCTATGAAGCACCCCCCAGCAGCGACGTAGCATGCTCAGCCCCACGCCTCGGAGGAAGCACCCGTGAACTTGAATCAGACTATTACCTAGGGGGCTATGACATTGACAGCGACTACCCCCCTCCCCACGAAGAAGAGTTCTTGAGTCTAGACCAGCTGCCACCTCCGCTGCCCACAGTTGAGGAATACCCTGAGGCCTACACGCCGCTGCCCACCAACCCCCCAGTCTCCAAGGAGAGCACCCTGAGTTCAGGCAGCGCTGGGCATCAGCAAGCCAGGCCAAACTTCCACCCCAGCCAATACCTGCCTCCCCACCAGCTCCCCCTTGGAGAGGCCTCCCATGGGGACCTCAGCACTCCAATGAGTGGGGTAACCCCAGGGAATGGGGACACTGATGACTCTGTGTCGCTAAACATGCGACTGTCCGTTGGTGCATCGTCAACCTCGGACATGTCAGCCCCCGGCGGGCTGGATGACTCTGAACATGGCAGTGACTTTGACAGTATGGACGAGCTTCGTCGAGGCATTACCATCATCACTGACTCACAGCAACAGACTGAGGTGTGATTGGTCAGTAAACAAAGGATCTATAATGGACCAGAAGGAGCATAACATTGGAAGAAATGGAAGGAAATGCACAAGTGGAGGTTATCGCAGGAAGAAATGCTTTGTCATTAATGCTTGGTACTTCTTTAGCTATAACCTTATGACCTTAAATCTAAATGTTAAAAAACACATTTCAACTGTTTTAAGTACTATCCTTTGGAAGTGTTGAGTTTTACCATAAACAACACACTCACTGTGTGTTGTCAGTTTAGTCTCCGCTGTGCAGAACAATCAGAAGTGTCCTTCCTGCTCCAATATGGAGTCACTTGTAATGTGAAAAGAATGGGGTAGAGAATGTGAATGAGAAAGACTAATCCAAAAGAGATGGAAATGTACAGATGCGGTAGAGAAGATAAGAGAGAAAGAGAAGGGACAATCATGTAAGTAAAAGGGTTGTTTTGTTCCCTGCTCCTTCAAAGAAGCCAATTGGACCACTACTTTCTGAAAAGAAATACAAAATAATTACACAAATGCCCGTTTCCTTTTTTCCTCCGGGATTTGTAAACTTTGAACTTGTACAGACTTTGTAAAATAGTATGCCCTTACTGGTGAGTACGTCTGAAGCAATGTATCAGCCACATGACGAAGAGCCATTTGTTTTAATGTGGAATGTGCTTGCTCTTTGCCCCAAAATGTTTTGTCCACCATCAAGTCATGACATTTCTGCCATGGTTTCTCATCATTCTAAAATGTTTAATGTATCGTTCAACGTCCAGCTTTATTTCATCTGGTGCGGAAGCCAAGAGCTGCTATAGTTGCTGATGTAATAAACTATACATAAATCACAAACTGATAATTATACCCACAGTTAAGACACCGTTTCTAAATGTAGTCTTTAAAGACTATTCTTTTTGGATAAATCATTTCCTCTAATATTACCCCCAACTTAGTTTAAGGACATCAGGACTCAACATGTTGTTCTGTTCTCTCAATACATTTCAGCTGCTGTTAATAAGAACAGCAGTAAAATGACCTTGTCGTTCTACATGACTGATGAACCACAGGGCTGATGAGTGGGCTAGTTATTGCAAATCATGAATGAAGCAGCTGATGCCAAACAACTATAGCGTGACCTCAGGGTTTGGCCTGAACTAACGCTATGCTCCATTTGGTGGACTATTAATTATAACAAAGCCTTTTTTATTGTCATATTTTAGGTGAAGAATCCTCATCTACAACTGAATAGAATGCCATGATCTAAATGTGATCATGAGAAAATGTATCTTCAGAAAACAAGGTATTTGAGTAGCTATGTGATGAAAAGAAATCTGAAGTAATTATATTAGCAACCACAGCCACTCTTTGCAACAGTCATTTCTTATCTGCTACTGTAGAGTTAACAATCTTTGGCACAAATAATCAAAAGCACCAGCCGACCATATTCTAGTTTATTTTAAATGTTTCATATCAAAGCATTATTCCAAATATCCATATTTTAGCGGCACTGCATTCCAGTTGTGTCTGTTACTTTGTAGCATGTCCACCATGTCTCTAGACAGAAGTCAAACCCTTATCCCGGCCCTAATGGCTTAGTTCCCATGCGGCCTCGTGGACAGACAGCACATGAAACTGCTTCAGATCGTCACTGTATTGTACTCTAATCTGCCTGATCCACTCGGGCATGCAGCTCCTTTGTTCTTTGTAACAGATGTATGTGTTTAAATCTCTGTACATTGTAAATAGCTAAGTTGTTAAAATGCAGATTTTGTAGATACACAATCCTAAACTTCTATTTTGAGTTCTTTCTTTGTTCGACTGTTTGATGTGAATGTGGACACTAAGACTGTGGAATATCAATTATTTCCACATCATTCCTGCCCTTTCACTGACGGACTGAATGCCATTTCAATATTATAGATGAGTTTTGCACAGTATTAAATCCAGAACATATTTGTTTTCTTACTTTTGTTTGTTTTATGTTAATGAGGGAATCGTTTTTGTATATTTCTTTCATCTGGAATGTTTCAATGAATTTATAATGTTCAAAGACATTAGGCAGTGTCAACAACATGTCCCCTATCTGCAGACATTGTGTGTACAAAGTGAGTGCTTTTTTTAACTTTTTATTTCAATGCGGTGCAGACAATAAAAAGGTTCTTGCGCACCATGTCACCTGTCCTAGAATCTGAAAAAAATACACCCGCAAATCCTCACAGCTGCTTACACTCCTCATATTGGGGCGAGGGTTACCTTGTGGTAATACTTTGCATTGCGCAGACTCCCACATCTAACATCCTTAATAAGAATCACAAAGCATCATCATTCACCTACTCCTGTGTTCCAAACCACCAGAGATCAATGTTGTCCTGTCGCTCAATGGGTAATATCAAGTGAAAGAGCTGTGAAGCACAATGGTTACAAACCCTTTTCTATCTTTGAGTCAAGTGACGACCCTTGACTATTGTTAGGTGACATATTGTGTGGATATTTCATATTATATTATATGCATTACATTAACAGCGCCAGTACACATGAAGAACTATAATAATAATAACTTTATTTATACAGCACTTTTCAAAACAAAGTCCCAAAGTTCTTAACTAGATTAAGAACAGGCCGTTCAGGCTGCAACAAAGCATGCGGTCATAATTCCCCAAACCCAAACAAAATATACAGCTTTTCAACCATAGCAGCAGTAATACAAAAAAAGAAAGTAAAACAAATAGAACATGGTTGTCGAGTAAAACAGAGTGTTGTCATCATTGGTTGAAAGCTTGAATAAAAAGGTGAGTTTTAAGAAGTGATTTAAAAGATGTCACTGAGTCTGCCACCCTCTGATTCTCAGGCAGGGAGTTCCAGAGCTCTGACGGAGAACGACCGGTCACCCTTTGTTTTTAGCCTGGTTATGGGAACAGCCAGCAGAGCCCCTCCCGAGGATCTGAGATTGCGCACATGTAGGACGTAAAATATTTTTAGGGTAAAGGGGAGATTGTTATTTTCAATCAGGGGCGTTTCGAGACACTCTGGGGACCCGAGGCAGAAGAGACCTGGCTCCCAACACATCCAGCACCACCCCCCCAACTGAAATTACGAAACTGAAATGATGAAGCTTTTGACAGCGCGCTCTATGACATGTCATTACATGGCAAGAAATGAAAGGGGGTTTCATGTTCTCGTTGCTGTGGACCAATGTAATCGACCTTCTTTGGGGTATTTCCTTGCCTGTTGGCAAGCGGCGCCTCTGTTTTCAATATAAGAATAGGACTAAAAAAGTCATTACGATCATCTGCTGATGACTTAGCTTTATTGCAGAGATTTTACAAATACACCTGAACTACATTTAAGCCGCTCTGGATAAAAGTGGCAGCTAAATAATATGTAATGCGGCATGCAAGATATTACTTCCGTGTGCACTGCATTCTCCACAAAGAAAAAATAGGTTATATTGAGTTTTATATTCATGACATTTTCCAATCATTGGCAAAAAACAATATTTTCCCCATATGTGTTTTTAGTTGTCCAACTGCATCTCCTGGAAATTGAAAGATATAATAATAATAACAACAGCCACCATTCCTGCACTGTCAACCAAGGGTGGACCCTCAACCCTTACAGCACTTTTACCTCTACCTGTTTGATTTCAACCCTAACTAAAGCAAACAATTAAATTATAATAATAATTGTGTTGCTATCCTGCAGAAATGGCAGTGAGTCAGGGGGCTCAAGCAGTAGCAGGGTTGGTGGTTCGATCCCCAGCCCTTGCAGCCAACATGTTGACGTGGCAGGATACCTAACCCCACATTGCTTCCGTAGGCAAGTCTTTATATAAACGCGAAGTCATTCTGTTTGTGTCATGACTGAACATCCACACTTCTCTCCTGAAAAGTCTTCCAAACCAGATTGTCCGCAACATTACAGTTCTGAATGTCCATTTTAGGTTCAACAACATCAAAAAGAACATCATTTAACATATTCTGTTCAGTAAACTTTAATTACTTTTTGAGGTAACACATTATTGAAATAAAAATGCATGCATGCTGTTAGACTATGGAGCTATTTCAGGGTCATACGTTTTGATCATTCAAAAAAAAAAAATACAATTTATTTGAAAGTTCAAGTTTTTATCCTGAACTTTGAAAAATACAATGATGTATTCAAACCAAAAATAAGTATTTTAAATCATTTTTCAGATTGAATATTATTTTTGATTCAGTTCAGCAATTTTTTGGAATAAAATATTTTCAGATTTCACTTGTATAGGCTACATATTTTGATATTTGAATCCTTATTTTTTTCAGTTGCAGATGTTACGTTTTCAGGTTTCAAATCTTGTTTTTTTAGGTTTCACATTGCTTTTCACCTTCAGAACGTTTTTCACTTTCAGATCCTTTTTTTTTGCAGATATATCAGATATATGCACAAAATGCACAGAATCAAGGGGAACATTGTTTCACTGTATTTGGCAGTGCAGAAAGATGAATGTGTTCTGGGAAGAGGTACGAGGTACAAATAGAGAAAATCATTTCAAAGCAGATTTGACTGGATCCAAAGTGTTTTCTGTTGGGTATATATAAAGCATAAATATAGTAAACATGAGTGATCATTCATAGACCTCAGCTTGCTCTACGCCAAAACCTGTATTGCAGTTTTTGGAAAAAGGCTCACAGCCCAAGCATCACTCATTGGTTGGGACTGATGCTGTCAGGACTCCCATTGAGAAGATATCCTAGACAGGGGTAGACATTAAGGGTAAAAGGGTAAAAAAAAGGTACTACTCGCCCTCTGGGCCAGTAGATTTTCATTATCACTGGCCCCACCATTGTAACCACTGGCCCAAGAGAATTTGTCCAAAAAAATCGACTCTAATAATGAAGAAAATGAACACATTTATTGCAATAGTAATTTATTTACAAACTACATTACTACTATACTACAACATTTCTATCGTCAGTTCTTCCTCATTTTCCTCCTCGGTCGGTTGATTTTGCCGTCCTCCTGATGACCAGGCTGTAAATCCTGGACGTCTGGCTCTTGACCCCGACTGCCACCACTGCAAAACAGCTCTCTTAGCATCAAAGGTATCCAGACTAGGCCCTTCAATGGTCAGGAACATGAGACGAGTGAGATTTTGGGTCGACAGTGAGGACCTCCAGTCGCTCTTCACCCTCTTCATGCAAGAGAAGCCTCTCTCACATGCTGCGGTACTGACAGCCATTGTTAGGTAGATCTGGGCAAAGATGCCTAGGTTCTTAAACTTGGTCTGTAGATCACCTCTGGAGTATTTCCAGGAGAGTGTCTCTGAGGGGCCCATTCCGCATTCTTGCCCAGATTTTATAGAGCCTGTACACTCCCAACACCTCAGTGACTGTGGTCCCCTCACGCACCAGGATGCTCTGGTAATGGTGGCACAGGGACTCAATATTTGCTCGTCCATGGAGGACAAAGGCTTCTTTGGACTCATCTGAGTTGTCCAGTTTTGGCCACACATTATGATCAAGAGCTGAGAATGTTTGCACAATGCTCTCGGTAGACAGCAGGTCTCCCAGACGGCTCTCAATATGTTTGGTAAGCATGTCTGTAATTTTCTTCCTGTCTGTAGCCAGTGTGTCTGTGGTGGTGTTTTTGAGCTCTACCCCTCTATAGGTGCCATTCATTGCATCAGCCAACATCTTCCTTTGCTGCTCTCCGGGCTCCAGACACAGCTCTGTAAGACCATTGAGGCAGGCCTCAATGTACTGCACTGCCTCCCCTGGCGTCAGACTATCCTGCTGAAACTGGAGGCTCAGTGCCTTGAGAAAGTCCAGTGTATCCAGCAGGAAGTGCATGAACTGGACATTGGTGTGGCTTTTGAGGTAGTGGAGGATGTTCTTTGCCCTTCCCATCACTGCAGGTGAAGGTCGGGTTGTCCTCTCTGGGCTGACCTGGTCCTCAAAGTGGGCCACAAAGATTGCATAGCTATTACACAGGATCTGTGTTGCCTTGTGGATGTAGGGCAACCACCTGGCCCCCTTCAGGTTTGTAGGCTTGAGGACCTTCTCCTCCATTGCATCTGCCAGCATCCTCAGCTCCCTCAGTGCCTTTGGAGAGTAGTGGTATTGCTGATGCAAATATTGCAGCACCTCCTGCAGCTGCTTCAGCCTCTGATTCTCTTTTATTGAATCCACCAGACCTAATTCCAGCCTGTGTGCCACACAGTGTATAGCAAGCAGGTGTCCAATCTCTTCCTTCAGCTTTGCAGCCACACCATTCCTCTTCCCCAAATTGACAGCCGCACCATCAGCGCAGAGGAAAACCACCTTTTCCTTCCAGTTATCCAGACCTGCTTTTTCAAACACTGTCTGTACTGCAGAAAGTACACCATCTGCATGTGCGTGTTTGACATCCTCAATGCCAAGGAAGGACTGAACCACTCCTCTCTCCTTATTGAAGAACTTGACATAGACAATCTCATTCTCAAGGTTCCCAGTATCAGTTGCCCCGTCAATCATCACACTGATATAGCCTGCATTCTTTAGGTCAGAAAGCAGTTGCTCCCTCTCCACATTGTAGATATCAATTGTGAATCTGAAGGTAAAAAAAGGGAATTTCATTAATAATGAAGGAATTGTAAAAAGTTAATTAAATAGTCAATTTGGAAAGTACAGTATTAATGTATTTGTGATTCTCACCTTAAACATGCCTTGTCTGACAAGTAACAATTGGTCATGTTGGAGCCAGTCCTACTGTTGAGCTGCACCAGGTCCGGAAAGTCAGTAAATGGCTTTTCTTTCTTGACAACATAGTACGCTGTATGAAACATATTCTGCATTCTATCCTGGAAACCTGCATCTATTTCACCATTAACATGAATCCCAGCTAACACAGCGGGTGTTTCGATTGCTGCCTTCTGCCTCCTCACACACACCTGGTGTGAGGTGCTTTTGTCATGCGGTTCAAACCCTGTGGAGCATTCTGCTACCTGGCCCTTGAAGAGTGGAGAGTCCATAAACAAGCAAAACAATCTGCTGCTTAAATATCATATGTACAGTGGCGTTTCTAGGTGTACAAAACTGGGGGGGCAGAAAGAGGTCGGGGAGAGAGAGGAGAGAGAGAGGGGGGGGACAGAGAGAGGGAGGAGAGAGAGAGGGGGGACAGAGAGAGGGGGGGAGAGAGAGAGAGGGGTAGTGTCAAATTACATACTGAAGACCACAGGAGCAACACTGTGAGCGCATACATTTACTTACACAGCGTGGGGATGTCATAGTAATGCACCTTCATACATGGAGTAAAGGTCACCATCACAAAGTAATTCTTAACAATAACAACAACCGTAATGCTTTAGCATTAAAACACCATAGACTTTAAATATAAGGAAAACACAGACACTCATCATCGAGGTCACAATATCAATCGATCCAGCAGAGGCAAAACACAGAAGATCAACAAAATATATGACATAAATGAACTTACCAAAGCTGAAGGCTCACTTGAAAAGAAAAGCGGCACGGCGGTCCTTCCTCTGACAGAATGTGTCTATCACTTTGGGGATGAAGTCCTGTAGTTGCTGGATCAACTGGCTTTCAATTGAAAGCATGGCCAATGCGTTAAGTCGCGGCTGTCCCATGGTGTTGCGAGTGAAAGTCTTTATCCTTTTGAGGGTGGAAAAGTTCCTCTCTGACTCGGATGTCGTCATCGGAGTTGTCACTATTATTTTGACCAAAATAACAGTCTCAGCAAACGTTTCCTCCAAGTTGTTCTCGTGAATGGATTTCAACAGAGACAGGGCAGTGTTTCCAGTGTGAAGCTCACTGTGGCGGTAGAGCGTGGTCAGCTCAGACTTCAACTTCTCCTTGTTTCCCAACGCAGGCCAGTTTCACGGCGCAGTCAAGCTCAGGTGTAGGAAATGACAGGACATGCTGTGGGAAGAATGAGCTGTCAACAAGCTTTGCAGTGATCAAATGGTCACTCTGTGAGAACCTCTGTTCCACCTGTGAGATGACTGTGTCACAAGCCTCCTTCATCACCGGCGCTGTGCTGCTGACTCGTCGGCCTGGCTCGTCTGTTCCATCATGAGCAGTGGCGGCCAATGCATCAGTTTTCTGCCTCATTTTCTGAACATTTTCCTTGAAACGGCAGAGCGCGCTGTTGATCCCAGGTGCATCGATGCTTCGTTTTTGCAGAGTGTTGTATAGAACATCCACTTCTGGCATAAGCAACGAAAAAAACTCCAGGAGCTGCATAAATGCTCGGTCCCGCAGTTTCTTTGACAGGCCGTATGCCTCACTTATGGTGACCGCATCCCATCCTGGTTGTGCGCGTATATGCTTCATACACTGAAGCAGTGCTTCTCGGGTCTCCCAAACGCGTTCACAGTTCTGCTTTTAAAGTTCCATCTCACAGCCGGTGGCCGTGGGATGCGTCTCTGTGTTGCCTCTGCAAGAGCTGCAACACGTTTTGGAGCACCGGAGAAAAAAGTGGAAAAAGCAGTTAGATCTGCAAAAAACACCTTCAGGATGCTCATCCTTGCTGAACACAGTTGCTGCAGGGTCAGGTTCAGTTGGTGGGCGTAGCAGTGAACAAACTGAGCGTTTGGGTACGTCTCCTTCATCACCGTCTGTACCCCGCGCACGTTACCCGCTCATGACGGCCGCCCCGTCATAGGTCTGAGCGATTAGCTTTTCTTTCAGCTTCAGGGGTTCCAGAACAGCCTTGATGCTGTTAGAGAGACCTACACCAGTTTTGTCCTTTACTTCCACAAACTCCAAAAAACGCTCTGTAACTGTGAGGTCAGGCATAATGTATCGCAGCACAATCACCATTTGCGATTTACAGGAGACATCGGTTGTCTCGTCGGCCTGAACGGCAACAAATGATGTGTTGTCCACTTGCTTGGCTATTTCCTCCCTGTACACATCATACATGCAGTCCAAGAGTTCATTCTGTATGGTGCTTGATGTCCCTTTGAAAACAAGCTGAGCTTCGTAGTGCCGTTGAAGCCTGGAATCGCCCTCACACATTGTCTCGAAAATTGACCTGAATATCCCTGGATTCAGAGAGTCCGCCGACTCGTTGTGGCCCCGCAGTGCTGTCTCACATTTCCCACACAGTTTAATACAGGTGATGATCCGACCAAGCACGTACCTGTTTTCTTCCACCTTCCTATTATGAGAATCAATGCCGCGTCTGTAGGCGCTGTCAATCTGAGCTGCAACATTCACCCTTCCAAGTAATCCCAATTTTACGGCATTTTCCAAATGACTGTTGCTGCTCTCATGCTTCATTGTCCTCTCCGAAAGATGCTTTAAATCCTTGTAACCTGTCCTCGACCAAGTACCTTGATCTTCACCAAAAAGCAGGCAAGGAAAGCAAAAGAGGGAATTCTTCTGGATGCTCGCCGTTAGCCATTTCTTTTTAGCAAACCACTCAGCGTTAAACCCACGTTTAACTTTGCCCGCAGTCTGGACCATTTGGAAATCCGGTGGATGGTGGGCACCGAGGCGCTTTACCTCCAGTTTCTCTCCGAGACTAAGTGTCTCAAATGTGTGCTCCAGTAAATGGTCAACTTCATTCATTTTCTTTCAGTTTTTTACTTCTTTTAATCGCTGGTGATGTTAGCTATATGCTGCTCTCTCGTCTCCTCTTCAAACTACACGTGACGTTTCGCAGCACTGCACACGTGAGTACTTACAGCCAATCAATTCTGAATTATGTGAGATGACGTATGGTGGGGATGGGAGCACTATGCCCCTACGGTCATTATTTTTTTGCCACACACATTAAATAGAAAAATACTCTGAGCATGCGCAGTGTAGTTTTTACAATCACCGTTCACTTAGACTGTGAGAGGGAGGGGCAGGATCGGGTTTTGTCCCACATGGCTCTAAACAGCCCAAAACGGCACTCTAAACACTAATTAAAAGAACACAGACTAAAACAGAAATGTACAGACGAATCAGATTATTAAACATGACCTTAAAATATATTTTATATGTTTTTTTATTTATTTTTTAGTATTTTTTTGTAATCATTATTTGTAATACTTTCTTCTGACACTAGGTGGGGCTGTGCCCCACCTGCCCCTAATGATCCGCCGCCACTGCATATGTAAATAGCCACTAGCTAGCCACTAACTAGCTAGGCCTACTATACATTTCTATAAAGCAATTGTTCATATTTGGTTTATTAAAATAATTATATTGTGGTCATTTTAAAAATAAAATAAAAAGGAGGGGGACACTATGGTATGAGTATTATTATTTGTATAATGCGCTTTCTGCCTTCCTGTCATTATCAGGAGTTAGACATGTAATGGCTATAATATATTAGCCTCTAGCCTTCCTTGTCCTAAACTGCTGGGACATTTCCCTATAGCGAATATACCATAATATTTTCTACTCTTCACTTACTTGTCAGCATAGGTCGGCATTGATGTACAGAGCCGACAGAAGACCTTGTTTATATTGGCATCATATTCAAGCCAACTCCAACGATGAAGCCAGTGTGCCTGAAACGTTCTCTCCCTCTTCTTCTTCTCGTACTCCCTGTCACTCTCCTTTAACTCCTCCGGTGACTTTCTTTTATTTAAGGACTATTTTTTGCACGGCGCTTGGCCGGTTACTGGTGGTTTTAAAAACATTTTGCCGAATGGTTAGGTGGCGCGAAAGTCTGTAGTGAGCGCGCAGCGCGAGCAGGCTCGAGCTGCGCGTGCACGGGCCTACTCCCGCTGCACGCGAACGAGAGCCTGCTCGCACTGCGCGCTACTCCGCAACAAACAGCTGCAGAGTAGAGCGCGATGTTGTAGCGTTAATAAACGGAACAATCTAACAAAATTGCTTGTCAAAATACCAATATCACAGAACAATGTGAATGTATGTCTTACTGTTTTTAGTGGCCCGATGAATAGATGTATTGCCGGCACAGTTTCCGAGATTCTTTTTTGCATAATGTTTTCAAATGATTGCCTTGTATAATACAGATGAAGCATGTTTGTTGATATTTCATTTTTTTATTATTGTTATATAACAATTAAAAGAAAAACATTGTGGGAAAGAAAAACACTTGAAATATGTTACTAGAATAAAGTGTGCAAAGCACTTTTTTATCCAAAGAAAGCTACATTAAAAAAAAACAACTCCCCTGATTTAAAAAACTGAAAACAAAATCTGATTTCCTGTATACCTTAATAAAAGGCAAGAAATAGAAGTATGAATGTGCCATTAAAGGGATAAGTGGTGTAAAGACAATATCCATGCAATCATGTACGTCTTTGTTCAGAGACGGATGTCCTCTACCTGCTTTGTGTGGATATAAAAGCTGCCGTCCGTCCATTGTAGCACTTCAAACAGCAACTTACTGAACAGGTGGAATCAGAGCATCAGAGAAGACAAGTCAACAGCAGACACAATCAGTAAGTCATTTAATGGTGAATATTTTAAGGATTTAAATGTAGTTTTACAATATAATGAAATGTAACAATATTCATAATAATAATATAATACAAAATCACTTTTTTTGTTGCCATGACAATCTTCCTTGCTCGTGTATTTTTTTCTGCTACATATTTGAAAGTGTTGTTAATTGTTTGTTTCATTGTTGTGTGCGTACAGCTGAATTGTATGGTTTTAACTAAAACGTAAAAA
Source organism: Gymnodraco acuticeps (assembly GCF_902827175.1). NCBI lineage: Eukaryota > Metazoa > Chordata > Actinopteri > Perciformes > Bathydraconidae > Gymnodraco > Gymnodraco acuticeps. Next base: position 256,697 of record NW_022989899.1, read on the forward strand.
TAATGCTAACAATCTATTCCAGAAACTGTGTATGGTAAAAACAATAACTTTGGTAGAGTTGTAGCGTTTAACAGTGAAAAAGATAGCATTTACAACTAATAGAGTATTTCTGTCTCAAATGTTAGTCTTGAAAAAATAAAATTATTTTAGTACATGCTGAGTTACACTGCATTTTTGTAATTTGTAATTTTATAAGTATGCTTATTGAAAGCAATACGTAAAAAAAAAACATTTAGTTTCATGCATCTCTTTGTAAAAACAATACACGGTTGTTTGTTACTGAACCCATACTAACAAAAATATATGTTTATTGTATTTTATTTGAGCAATCAGGATTCCTAAAAAGATGATGAAGACCTGTGTCATCCTTCTTCTTTGCCTTAGTAAGTTTAATAAATCAGATGCAATACACAATGAGTCATACATGCTGAATGAAAATCGGAATGTTATACTGAACCATCAATAACACTGCACCAACCACAGCTGCACCAACCACAGCGTCCTCAGTCCCAACAGTAACTACTGTGGCCCCTGCAGCAACTACTGTGGCCCAAGCACCAACCACGGCGGCCCCGGGAGAAACCACAGCGTCCCCAGCCCCAACAGTAACTGTGACCCCTGCAGCAATTACTGCAGCCCCAGCTGCAATGACAGCGGCCCCAGCTGCTACCACAGCGGCCCCAGCAGCTTCCACAGCGGCCCCAGCAGCTTCCACAGCGGCCTCAGCAGCTTCCACAGCGGCCTCAGTGCCGATCGCGGTGGCCCCTGCAGCGACCACAGCGGCCCCAATACCTACTACAGATGCCCCTGCAGCAAACACAGCCACCCCAGTACCAACAACAGCGCCCCATGCAGCAACTACTGCGGCCCCAGCAGCAATGACAGGGGCCCCAATACCGACCACAGCTGCACCAACCACAGCGGGCCCTGCAGCAACCACAGTTGTCCCAGCCCCAGCAGTAACTACTGCGTTCCCTTTAGTGACTACTGCGGCCCCTGCAGCAACTACTGTGGCCCCAGCAGCAACTACTGTGGCCCAAGCACCAACCACAGCGTCCCCAGCCCCAACAGTAACTACTGTGGCCCCTGCAGCAATTACTGCAGCCCCAGCTGCAATGACAGCGGCCCCAGCAGCAACCACAGCGGCCCCAATACCAACCACAGCAGCCCCAGGAGCAACCACATGGTCCCCAGACCCAACAGTAACTACTGTGGCCCCTGCAGCAACTACTGCGGCCCCACCTGCAATGACAGTGGCCCCAATACCAAAGACAGCGGCCCCTGCAGAAACTACAGTTGTACCAGCCCCAGCAGTAACTACTGCGGTCCCTGCAGCAACTACTGCGGCCCCAGCAGCAACCACAGTTGTCCCAGCCCCAGCAGTATCTACTGTGGCCCCTGCAGTAACTACTGTGGCCCATGCACCAACCACTGCAGCCCTAGCAGTATCTACTGTGGCCCCTGCAGTAACTACTGTGGCCCATGCACCAACCACTGCAGCCCCAGCTGCAAAGACAGCGGCCCCAATACCAACCACAACGGCCCCTGCACCTACCACAGCAGCCCCTGCAGCAACCACAGCCGCCCCAGTACTGGTCAAAGTGGCCCCTGCACCGACCATAGCATCCCCAAAACCAACCACAATGGCCCCTGTACCAACCACAGCAGCACCAACCACAGCTGCCCCTGCAACAACGGCAGCGGCCCCTGCAGCAACCATAGTTGTCCCAGCCCCAGCAGTAACTACTGTGGCCCCTGCAGCAACTTCAGCAGCTACTACTGCGGCCCCAGCAACTACCACAGTGGCCTCAGCAGCATCCACAGTGGCCTCAGTGCCGAACACGGTGGCCCCTGCAGCGACCGCAGCGGCCCCAATACCTACTACAGATGCCCCTGCAGCAAATACAGCCGCCCCAGTATCAACCACAGCGCCCCCTGCAGCAACTACTGCGACTCCAGCAGCAATTACAGGGGCCCCAATACCGACCACAGCGGCCCCTGAACCAACCACAGTTGTACCAGCCCCAGCAGTATCTACTGCGACCCCTGCAGCAACTACTGCGGCCCCAGTAGCAACCACAGCTGCCCCTGCACCAACCACAGCGGCCCCTGCACCAACCACAGCAACCCCAACCACAGCAACCCCAACCACAGCGGCCTCAACCCCAACCACAGCGGCCTCAGCACCAACCACAGCGGCCTCAGCACCAACCACAGCGGCCTCAGTGCCGATCACAGTGGACCCTGCAGCGACCACAGCAGCCCCAATACCTACTACAGATGCCCCTGCAGCAAATACAGCCGCCCCAGTATCAACCACAGCGCCCCCTGCAGCAACTACTGCGACTCCAGCAGCAATGACAGGGGCCCCAATACCGACCACAGCGGCCCCTGAACCAACCACAGCTGCACCAACCATAGCAGGCCCTGCAGCAACCACAGTTGTCCCAGCCCCAGCAGTAACTACTGCGTTCTCTTTAGTGAATACTGCGGCCCCTGCAGCAACTACTGTGGCCCCAGCAGAAACCCCAGCAGTAACTATTGTGGCCCCTGCAGCAACTATGGCACCCCCAGCAGCAATCACAATGGCCTCAGCACCAACCGCAGCGGCCCCAGCAACAACCACAGCGGCCCCAATACCGACCACAGCGACCTCTGTGCCAACCACAGCAGCACCAACCACAGCTGCCCCTGCAGCAACCATAGCTGCCCCAGTACCGATCACAGTGACCCCTGCACCAACCACAGTGGCCCCTGCAGCAACCATAGCTGTCCCAGCCCCAGCAGTAACTACTGTGGCCCCTGCAGCAACTACAGCAGCAACTACTGCGGCCCATGCAGCAACCACAGCGGCCCCAATACCGACCACAGCGGCCCCTGTACCAACCACAGCAGCACCAACCACAGCTGCCCTTGCAGCAACCGCAGTGGCCCCTGAAGCAACCATAGTTGTCCCAGCCCCAGCTGTAACTACTGTGTTCCCTGCAGCAACTACTGCGGCCCATGCAGCAACTACTGTGGCCCCAGCAGCAACCACAGCGGCCTCAGAACCTACCACAGATACCCCTGCAACAACCACAGCACCCCCTGCCCCAGCAGCAATGGCAGGGGCTCCAATACCGACCACAGCGGCCCCTGCACCAACTACAGCTGCACCAACCATAGCGGGCCCTGCAGCAACCACAATTGTCCCAGCCCCAGCAGTAACTACTGCGTTCCCTTCAGCAACTACTGTGGCCCCTGCAGCAATTACTGCGGCCCCTGCTGCAACCCCAGCAGTAACTATTGCGGCCCCTGCAGCAACTATGGCACCCCCAGCAGCAATCACAATGGCCTCAGCACCAACCACAGCAGCCCCAGTACTAGTCACGGTTGCCCCTGCACTGACCACAGCGGTCCCAATACGGACTACAGCTTCCCCAATGCCAACCACAGTGGCCCCTGTACCAACCACAGCAGCACCGATATCAGTGACCCCTGCACCAACCACAGCGGCCCCTGCACCAACCATAGTTGTCCCAGCCACTGCACCAACCACAGCAGCACCAACCACAGTGACCGCTGCATCAACAACAGTGGCCCCTGCAGAAACCACAGTTGTCCCATCCCCAGAAGTAACTACTGTGGCCCCTTCAGCAACGACAGCGACCCAAGCAGCAACCACAGCGGCCATTGCTGCAACCACTGCGGCCCTTTCAGTGGCTACTGCGGACCCATTACCGACCACAGCGGCCCCTCCAACAACCACAGCAGCACCAACCACAGCAGCACCAACCACAGCGGCCCCAGTACCGACCACAACGGCCCCTGCACCAACAATAGTGGCCCAAGTACCTACCAGAGTGGCCCCTGCACCAACAGTGGTCCCAGCAGTAACAATACCGGCCCTTGAAGAGACTACTGCGGCCCCAGGGGAAACTGCAGCTGCCCTAATGGCCACCACAGTGGCATCAGAAGCAACTACTGTGCACACAGCGGCCCCTGCAGCTGCAACAACTAAAACAACAGTAGCTGCAGCTACAGCTGCGCAGACAACTGCTGCCTCCTCTGCAGTCATCACAAAAACAAGTTTCCTTTAGTCACTGCCGTCATCACAGCAGATATCTGGATTTAAAATCTGAACGGGACCCAGTATTGGACATTTTATGCAATATGTATTCCATAAGACTGACATTTTTGATAACAAATCAGGTCACATCTTATGTCATGCATTGATTACACTACACTGTAACAAATGTTCCTGTCAAATAACAGTAAAGTGCTGGCAGCACAGACGCCAGCACTTTACTGTAATACTACAGTACTCATACTGTTGAACAATTTCAGTGTATTTCTGTAAAAAATTGAATCATTCACAGTAATATTCTGGTTAGGGGGTTGCCAGTAGATTCCCAGCTAGCGGGGAACGTTCTCACAACTTAGGGTTGAGACAATGAATAGGACGTATAAAAACAAATTTGCATGCAAATATTCACTCACATGCACTTATAATCACACTAAGGTATGTAGGCCCACAGTATTCAGAATATCATGTAAAATATCAGATTTTATAGTTTTTTCTGACTATAAAGGTTGTGTCTCGTATTATATAGGTTCTAACTGTTAGATAGGCTATCTGGCCGTGTGTGGTTTGTGAGGGCTGCGTATACAGTAATTATGCATATTGGATCAAAATCGTTATTGCACCCTTTAGATTTGAGACCGACAGACATATAGAAGAACGGACCGACTGTCACTGCCCGTCCCTGAAACCCCTGTTAGTGTTTGTATGTGTTTGTTTCTACTGTGTGTCTCTCTCTTCCCCCCCCCCCCCCCCTGCCAGCTGGTCTGCTCTACCCTCTGTGGCTAGCCCAGTGCATGCTGGGATGCGCTGAAGTGGATAAACTGGTACATATAATGGGAGGATGGAAGTTCTGTAAACACTGCCTGTTATTCAGTGTCTGTTTATTCTGTTGAGTGTTAAGAATAGACTACGATTAGTCAGCATTCATCCCCAAATATACTTTAGAGCCTTTTCAACAGAACCTATTGACTTTTGTGACACTGATATAAACATTCAAGCCCAAGGGATCGAGAACATAGTGAAAGGAAAACACAAACCTTTTTTTGTAGGCAGAATAATAATAGACAAAAACAAAATAAATACTCCGTGGCTTCAAAGGGAGTAATGGATTACATGATTACATCAGGATATACATGACATCTATTGTACGTCTGTCTGTCCTGGGAGAGGGATCCTCCTCTGTTGCTCTCCTCGAGGTTTCTTACAATTTCCCCCAATAACTGTGGGGTTTCTATGGGAGTTTTTCCTTGTCCGATGTGAGGGTCTAAGGACAGAGGGTGTTGTACATACATTCTGTACAAGCTGTAAAATCACTGAGACAACCGTAAAAGCCTCTCTGAAGAACCAGCACCTTACCGTGGTAGAGAGGTTTGTGTGCCCTGATGAACCTGGGGGCTGTGTTGTCTGGAACCTTGTGTTCCTGGTAGGGTCTCCCATGGCAAATTGGTCTCAGGCAAGGGGCCAGACTAAGATTGGTTCAAAAGACCTCATGAAAGATGACACAAGAAGTGAGGATACCCGGCCCGGAGGAAGCCCGGGGTCCCCTTCTGGAGCCAGGCCCAGAAGGAGGACTCGTCGGCGAGCGTCTGGTGGCCGGGCTTGCCACGGAGCCCGGCCGGGCCCAGCCCGAAAGGCAACGTGGGCAACACCTCCGCTTCTCCGTCCCGCGGGCCCACCACCTACGGGAAACATCGATGGGGTCGGGTGCGCTGCCAGAAGGGTGGCAGTGAAAGCGGAGGGTCTCGACGGACCAGACCCGTGCGACAGAAGCTGGCTTTGGGGACGTGGAACGTCACCTCTCTGGGGGGGAAGGAGCCGGAGCTTGTGCGGGAGGTGGAGCATTACCAGTTGGGCTCACCTCTACGCACAGCGTCGGCTCTGGAACCTTACTTCTGGATAGGGGTTGGACTCTATTCTTCTCCGGAGTTGCTCAAGGTGTGAGGCGCCGGGCGGGTGTGGGGATACTCACAAGTCCCCGGTTAGGTGCTTCGTTGTTGGAGTTTACCCCCAGTGGACGAGAGGGTCGCCTCCCTACGCCTGCGGGTTATGGGGGGGAAAACTCTAACTGTTGTGTGTGCTTATGCACCCAACAGCAGTTCAGAGTATACGGCCTTCTTGGAGACCCTGGAAAGAGTCCTGTATGGGGCTCCTGAAGGGGACTCTTTAATCTTGCTGGGAGACTTCAACGCACATGTGGGCAATGATGGAGACACTTGGAGGGGCGTGATTGGGAGGAACGGCCCCCCTGATCTGAACCGGAGTGGTGCTTTGTTACTGGACTTCTGTGCTAGTCATGGATTGGCCATAACAAACACCATGTTCAAACATAAGGATGCTAATAAGTGTACGTGGTACCAGAGCACCCTAGGCAGAAGGTCCATGATCGATTTCGTTATCGTATCATCGGACCTGAGACCGTATGTTTTGGACACTCGGGTAAAGAGAGGGGCGGAGTTGTCAACTGATCACCATCTGGTGGTGAGTTGGGTCGAGTGGCGGGGGAAGCCTCTGGATAGACCTGGTAAGCCCAAACGTGTAGTTCGGGTGAACTGGGAACGTCTGGAGGAGGCCCAAGTTCAGGAGGCCTTCAACTCACACCTCCGGCGGAGCTTTTCGGGCATTCCTGTGGAGGTTGGGGACATTGAACCAGAGTGGTCGGTGTTCAAAGCCTCTATTGCCGAAGCCGCGGCGGGGAGCTGTGGTCTCAAGGTCCTAGGTGCCTCAAGGGGCGGTAACCCTTGAACCTCCTGGTGGACACCGGTGGTCAGGGAAGCCGTCCGACTGAAGAAGGAGGCCTTCAGGGATTTGTTATCCCGGGGGACTCCCGAGGCAGTTGCAAGGTACCGACAGGCCCGAAGGGCAGCAGCCTCATCCGTGGCCGAGGCAAAGCAGCGGGTGTGGGAGAAGTTCGGAGAAGACATGGAGAAGGACTTTCGGGCGGCACCAAAGTTGTTCTGGAAAACTGTCCGACACCTCAGGAGGGGGAAGCAGGGAACCATCCAAGCTGTGTACAGTAAGGATGGGACGTTGTTGACCTCAACTGATGGAGTGTTAGGGCGTTGGAAGGAACACTTTGAGGAACTCCTGAACCCGACAACTCCGCCCTCTATGTTAGAGGCAGAGCTGGAGTATGACGGGGGATCAACACCAATCTCCCGGGGGGAGGTCACTGAGGTCGTCAAACAACTCCACAGTGGCAAAGCCCCGGGGGTGGATGAGATCCGCCCGGAAATGCTGAAGGCTCTGGGTGTTGAGGGACTGTCATGGTTGACACGTCTCATCAACGTTGCGTGGAAGTCGGAAACAGTACCGAAGGAGTGGCAGACCGGGGTGGTGGTTCCCCTTTTTAAAAAGGGGGATCAGAGGGTGTGTGCCAATTACAGAGGCATCACACTACTCAGCCTCCCCGGGAAAGTTTACTCTAAGGTACTCGAAAGGAGGGTCAGGCCGATTGTCGAACCTCAGATTGAGGAGGAACAATGCGGATTCCGTCCTGGTCGTGGAACGACGGATCAGCTTTTTACTCTCGCAAGGATCCTGGAGGGGGCCTGGGAGTACGCTTATCCGGTCTACATGTGTTTTGTAGACTTGGAGAAGGCGTATGACCGAGTTCCCAGGGAGTTACTGTGGGAGGTGCTGCGGGAGTATGGGGTGAGGGGGTCTCTACTCAGGGCCATCCAATCTCTGTACTCCCAAAGCGAGAGCTGTGTCCGGGTCCTCGGCAGTAAGTCGGACACATTTCCGGTGAGGGTTGGCCTCCACCAGGGCTGCGCTTTGTCACCAATCCTGTTTGTAATATACATGGATCGGATTTCGAGGCGTAGTCGTGGGGGAGGGGGTCTGCAGTTCGGTGGACTAAGGATTGCACCACTGCTTTTTGCAGATGATGTGGTTCTAATGGCTTCATTGGTCTGCGACCTTCAGCACTCACTGGATCGGTTCGCAACCGAGTGTGAAGCGGCTGGGATGAGGATCAGCACCTCCAAATCTGAGGCCATGGTTCTAAGCAGGAAACCGATGGACTGTCCACTTCAAGTAGGGAATGAGTCCTTACCCCAAGTGAAGGAGTTCAAGTTTCTCGGGGTCTTGTTCTCGAGTGAGGGAACAATGGAGCGTGAGATGGGCCGGAGAATCGGAGCAGCGGGAGCGGTACTGCAGTCGCTTTACCGCACCGTTGTGACGAAAAGGGAGCTGAGCCAGAAGGCAAAGCTCTCTGTCTACCGGGCCATTTTCATTCCTACCCTCACCTATGGTCATGAAGGATGGGTCATGACCGAAAGAACGAGATCGCGGATACAAGCGGCCGAGATGGGTTTTCTCCGCAGGGTGGCTGGTGTCTCCCTTAGGGATAAGGTGAGAAGTTCGGTCATCAGGGAGGGACTCGGAGTTGAGCCGCTCCTCCTTCGCGTCGAAAGGAGCCAGTTGAGGTGGTTCGGGCACCTAGTTAGGATGCCACCTGGGCGCCTCCCTAGGGAGGTGTTCAAGGCACGTCCAGCTGGGAAGAGACCAAGGGGTAGACCTAGGACCAGGTGGAGGGATTATATCTCTTTGCTGGCCTGGGAGCGCCTAGGGATCCCCCAGTCAGAGTTGGTTGATGTCGCCAGGGAAAAGAAAGTTTGGGGCTCTCTGCTGGAACTGCTACCCCCGCGACCCGACCACGGATAAGCGGGAGAAGATGGATGGATGGATGGACAACCGTAAAATGTGTGATATTGGGCTAAATAAATAAACTTTGAGTGATTGATACAAAAAAAAGGTAACTGGATTCCCTTACAGTTATATAAAAACATATGTAATCAGATTACTGGTACATTTTCACAAAAGGGTAATAACTAGAGGACTACAATGTTACAAAAGATTTTGAAAATAAATAACTATATATTACGAAGCTAATGCACACGTATTATTTCACTACTCTCAAAAATGTAGCTATAGACTTCCGGTTGGACGAACATGTGAGGGCTGCGTTGTCTCGTTCTCCCACGATTTTACTTTCTACATTTAATTTAAAACCACCGAAGTTGAGTTAAACCCGTATTGTGTGAACATAATTTGGACTATAAATCAGAACAAGCCGATGTGATGCCGAAACCTGCGTTGAAAACGGAGACGAAACAGGCAAAAAAGACCGAAACTGCTGTCTCAAGTGCAAGTGAAGTTGCTGGCGCGGACATGGCTAGCATAATTAGCCTGCTTGAAGAGCACAGAGCTAGCATTTCAGCTGATTTCAAAGCTGCCTTTGCGGTACTGGAGGCGAAGCTGAACCAAACGCAGACCACAGTAGCAGAACATGGGGAACAAATAGACTCTCTTGAGACCAATGCCAATCTGCAAGATCAGCGACTCGAGGAGAAGTGTGCGGTATTAGCAGATAGCAATGCTAAGCTAGCTGCGAAGACCGCAGATCTGGAAGGTCGGAGCCGCAGAAATAACATTAGAATCATTGGACTTCCTGAGTCTATTGAGGGACCCCGGCCTACAACCTTCTTTTCTGAATTTTTGGTGGAGCTGCTAGGCAATGAAACTCTCTCATCCCCTCCCGAGCTGGACCGTGCACACAGAGCGCCGGCTGCTAGGCCGCAGCCAGGGACGAGACCGCGACCTGTGATATTGCGGCTGCATCGCTACCAAGTAAAGGACCTGATTGTCCGGGAGGCCCGCAAGAGACGAGGGGATCTCCGCTACCGTGGGACACCAGTGCAGATCTACGAGGACTTCACACAGGAGGTTCTCGAACAGCGGGCGAAATACCGAGACATCATGTCAAAGCTGTACAACCTAGGCCTCAGACCGGCTCTTCTGTTCCCTGCTCGCCTGCAGATCACACTTGGAAGTGGGGCTAAGAAAAGGTTCCCCTCGCCCCTGGAGGCTGTAGCCTTTGCAGCTGGCTATGAACGCGAGCCGGCTAACTAACCACTGATGTTGTGCTAGGCTAGTGGTGGCTGAGCTAAGCTAGGCTAGGCTAAACCGCGCTGGCGCTGCATTGATGGTGGACTGGGTACGTTACAACCGTTATGTTGGGACACAATTGATTGTATAATCTAACGTTACCTAGCCATGACAGCGCACAATGCGACATGTTGTCTACATTTATTTTTTGTATGATTACATTTGTATATTTACACTATATACCCGGGGTGTTTTTTGCACTTTTTCGAATGTCCTTGTTAACTCATGCTGTTCACAATTGTTTCTGGGCACTTTACAGCCGTCGTTCTGTTGGGACGTCATTTATTTTATAACTAACGTTGCTCGGCCAAGTCAGCAGACGATGTGACATGTTTACATCTATTTTAATTTAATTTAATTGTTTTCATTTTTGTATTTACACTATACCCGGGATGTTCTTGCACTTTTGCAATGTTCTTGTTAACATTTGCTGTTCACAATTGTTACACTTACTAAGGAGGTTGTATCTGCATGATGTGGGTACTGAGACACCTTGAAGAAGGAGAGATGATTCAGGTAGGGAAGTTATTGCCAATTTCATTGGCAGATGGAGCTCAGGGGTGGGGAGGGAGGGGGTCTAGGGCATGGGAGGAGGTGGGAAGGAGTAGAGGATGGGAGGGAGAGGGTGGGGCATTTATCTTGATGGGGCTACAGGTTTCCATTTGTTTGAGGCAGCTGTTTCAATTACATTCTGTTTTGTCATCTTTATGTACACTGTTCTCTCCATTTTTAGTTGTGGATGTTCTAAGGCTGATCTAACTGGTACAGGGGACTGGTGGTGGACAGGCGGTCAGGATACTCTCGGCGGTCAGGATACTCTCTTTGAACACTGGTGGGTTGAATGCTTCGGTGAAACGCACAAAGATTATGACACATCTTAAAAACCTGAAGGCGGATATAATGTTTATACAAGAGACACATCTCTGTAAATCTGATCAGCGAAAGCTGAATAGGCCGTGGATTGGACAAATGTTTCATTCACAATTTAACCTAAAGACAAGGGGCACAGCCATTTTAATTCGGAAAAAAGTAAATTTCACCCCTACTAATACAATTTTAGATCCAAATGGACGTTATGTCATCATTTCTGGTACTCTCTATCAGAAGCCGGTCATCTTAGTTTCTGTGTATGCTCCCAATTGGGATGATCATAATTTTGTGAAATCGCTATTCTCCACCATCCCCAATTTGAATTCCCATCTATTGATACTGGGAGGAGATATGAATTGTGTTATAGACCCAACACTAGACAGATCTAGTTCCAGAACTGTGGCGCCCTCTAAAACGGCACAGACTCTCTCTGCTTTTATGGACCACTATGGCTACGTCGACCCGTGGAGATTTTTACACCCCTCGGCTAGGCAATACTCTTTCTTTTCCCATGCACATCGTTCATACTCTCGCATAGATTATTTTATTGTTGATAAAACATTTATTTCGTCGATTGTCTCCGTTCAATACTCACCGATAACTGTATCAGATCATTCAACTGTGATCCTGGACCTTCACTTTGATCATAAGCCTAAGGAATTTAGATTCTGGCGTATTGACCCTCTTTTACTTTCTGATGCAGCCTTTTGTGAGTGTATTTCGGAATCAATTGCATTCTTCTGTGAGACCAACCAAAATGAAGAGACCTCTGCATCCCTACTCTGGGAAACCCTTAAAGCTTTTCTTAGGGGTAAGATCATCTCGCATACGTCTCATGTTAATAAACTTCGTAGAGCACGCCAAAGAGAACTGGAAGAATCTATCATTAATCTAGACAACCAACTATTTTCCACTCAATCACCTGATCTATCTAAAGAACGGATGGGGCTCCAAACAGAACTTGACCTTCTCCTAACAAGAGAGGCTGAACGACTCCTTCTACACTCACGAGGGTCTATATATGAACATGGCGATAAAGCTGGCCGTCTCCTGGCCCACCAACTAAAGGCTAGGGTGGCCTCGAACCAAATCACCCAGATACGGGACGGGTTGGGCTCTCTCACTTCTGACCCGGGAGAGATTAATAACATCTTTAAAACCTACTACTCTCGTCTCTACACGTCTGAATCCCCTGATAACGAAGATCAGCTACATACATTTTTGGATAAATTGGATATGCCCAAGATTTCGACTAACGACCAACAGACACTAGATGCCAACCTGCAGCTTGCTGAGATTAAAGAGGCAATACAGTCCATGAATAGTGGCAAATCACCGGGACCTGACGGATACCCGGTAGAATTCTACAAAAAATTCTCAAATCAACTTTCCCCATTATTATTAGATATGTTTAATTCGTCGTACGTCCAAGGCTCACTGCCGCCTACCCTTATGCAAGCCTCTATCTCTCTGATCTTTAAGAAGGGTAAGGACCCGTTGAGCTGTGCATCATATCGCCCAATCTCGCTCCTGTCTGTAGATGTGAAAATACTTGCGAAGATTTTTGCTCGCCGGTTGGAATCTATTATACCCTCCATCATTTCGGAAGATCAGACAGGATTCATAGGGGGGAGGCACTCCTTCACAAATGTCCGAAGACTTCTCAGCGTCATCCACAGCCCGCCTTCTCCTGCTGAACCGGAGGTTGTCATATCTCTTGATGCTGAGAAGGCCTTCGACAGGGTTGAGTGGGCCTATCTGTTTTCTGTCCTTCAACAGCTGGGCTTTGGTCCAGGCCTCGTCTCCTGGGTTAGACTTCTGTACTCTTCTCCTCACTCCTCTGTATGTACGAACACCCAGCGCTCCAAATTCTTTCCTCTTTTTCGCGGGACGCGTCAGGGGTGTCCGCTCTCCCCACTACTATTTGCAATTGCTATCGAGCCATTGTCGATTGCTCTAAAAGCAGAGAGAGGAATTAAGGGGATTCAGAGAGGGGATATCGAACACAGGGTCTCGTTATATGCTGACGACCTCCTTCTGTATGTGCGCGATCCTATAGCTAGTACTCCACACATTCTCTCACTTTTGACCACTTTTGGTTCATTTTCAGGATACCAATTAAACATCCAAAAGAGTGAATGTTTCCCTATCAACCAATTGGCTACAGAATTACCTCCGTTGTCGTTGCCTTTTAGAATATCCAACTCAGGGTTTAAATATCTGGGTATTGCAATCACGCAGTCTTTTAGTGCGCTACGGGAACAAAATCTTACTGTCCTGACGACAACAGTCAAATCTGACCTGCAGAGGTGGGGCCATCTGGCACTCTCTTTAGCAGGAAGAGTTCAGACAATAAAAATGAATGTACTGCCCAGATATCTATACATGTTCCAATGCCTACCTATTTTTTTGCCTAAATCTTTTTTCACTGCTATTGATAATATTATTTCCTCATTTATTTGGGCTGGTAAACATGCAAGAGCTAGTAGACCATTACTGCAGAGGGACAGGTTCCTGGGTGGGCTTGGTTTACCTAACCTTATGGGTTACTACTGGGCCACAAACACACACAAGATCATGCTCTGGTTCACTTCACCCCAGAGTGACTGGTGTCTTGTGGAGGCCAACTCATGTCGATCCACGTCACTTCAAGCCCTCGCGTGTAGCACTCTGCCCCTTTCCCCCTCACAATTCACATCTAACCCCGTTGTAATTGGCACTTTAAAGATCTGGGCACAAGTTAGACGTCACTTTGGTTGGCTTACTCTTCCTCAAGCAACTCCTGTCTGTAACAACCATCTATTTTTACCAGCCACAATTGACCCCCGATTTTCTCACTTGAAGAGGGAAGGCCTCCGCTGCATAGGGGAGTTATACATTGATAGCCTGTTTGCCAGTTTTGACCAACTACGGGTTGCCTTTAATCTAAGAGGATCTGATTTCTTTAGATACTTTCAACTAAGGGATTTTGCTAAGACCCACTCTCCACAATTCCCTCAATCCCTGCCTCCCAGTGGAGTGGATCTTGTACTTAGAGCAAGAACTTTGTCTAGGCGCCATGTCTCTTACTTTTATGATCTTTTTTCTCCGGTTGATGAATCTGCCATTAACAAGATTAGAACTAATTGGGAAAAGGAACTACAGTTCACCTTCTCTGATGACTTTTGGAAGAAGGCCCTGAGAGCCGTTAACTCATCCTCCAGTTGCGCTAGACTCAGCCTAATACAGTTTAAAGTTCTCCATAGACTACATTATAGCAAGGCTAAGCTCTCCAGGATTTATCCAGATAGATTGGATGACCGGTGTGATAGATGCTCCCAGGCCCCCTGCGACCTGACTCACATGTTCTGGTCGTGCCCTAAATTATCAAGCTTCTGGCAATCTTTCTTCGAATGTATTTCTGAAATTGTAGGTCTAAAAATCTCTCCATCCCCTCATGTAGCTATTTTCGGTAGGCCCCCAGATGGAATCAACATTACAAACACTCAAACCAATGTCATGGCCTTTACCTCCTTGATTGCTCGTAGGAAAATCCTTCTTTTGTGGAAATCTCCTTTACCTCCCTCTTTTCAAATGTGGCTGAGTGATACTATGTCTCTTCTAAAGTTGGAAAAAATTAAGTTTACTCTCCGGGGTTCCTCAGATAAGTTTTACGCTCATTGGAGGCCACTGATCAGCTATGTAGACCGTCTACCCCCTGATATGGTGTCGCTGTAGGGATTCTCCCTTTATTTATCCGTCTATAATTCTGATATGATTACTCCCCTGTCCACCACATAGGCAGCCCATGTGACATCCCTGGATATGTGTTAGTATGTATGTATATGTATATGTATATTATTGTATCTATCATTTTGTATTGTATTGATGTACTGTTTCCTCAGTGCTCCGGGAGAGGGGTGGTTGGGATGGGGCGGGGTTAAGGGAAAGTGAGTAAGGGTTCTTTTGGGAGGGAAAAAATGAAAATGCCTTAATTGCTGTAATACAATTCACTGTTACACTTTCTTTTCTTTTTTTACATGTGAATAAAAATATTAAAAAAAATAAATAAAAAAAATGTAGCTATAGTGAAACTATCGTATTATTGTGGACTTTAGCTTTAAACTTGTTTTCACTGGGTGTAAATTATATTGTTTCTTTTACTCTTATCTGTGCAGCTCAACAAGTGCACCTCTGTGTACATTCCACATACTGGCCCCAGTAATAAATAAAACCCCAGTCTGTGTTTGTTTCCAGAAGAACAGCTGCATTGGAATAGCTAGAAGAAAATAGAACCAATTCTGACGGTTAATATTGAGAAAAAACACATACCTGCGTTACACTTGTAGATTACATTGTTATTGTTCTGATAAGTGTGTCACGGAAAGTTGCATTTGAACATTAACGGAAAAATGCATGATTTATTTCCTGGATGGCAGCTCTGATATCTGGTGAGCATTGAGCAAAATTAGGGAGAGTACAATTATTTGGGGCAATGGCTCCTTGTAGGATCTTCCAAAGCAAAGATAGCGTGGTGTACTGAACTAACTGGGACACAACTCTACCCTTTATCAAGTGAGTTACATATCACAGTCCTCTATATATACAGAGCAGAGAAACCACAATAATGAATACTTTTTAAGCATTTACTTTCAGGATTGTATTTTTTTTTTTTTTACCATAATGGGGACATTAGGTTTCACCAAATGGTATTGCTTTCTTTCTATTTTTATAGTCATTATAAACTGAAAAGTAAAATAAATGAATGGAATTTAACAGGGTCCAATAAGCAACCTGGATTCTATAGAAACAATCTGAAAAAGATTCAGAAATAAAAGAAAGTGAATTGATTCAAATTATGTGATATATGATTTTTTTTTAACTGGTAGTTTCAACTTTTACACAGCCCAGGTTTTCATTGGAGAAATTGAACCGATTCCTGACAATGACAAAGTAGCATAGATCCTTCTAATTGCTGTTAATGGCTTTCGTGATACCTAAGTAATGCATTCTTCAAAGTGTGTACATTTGTTTAGCATTCCTTTAATCTTCCTCATTAGTCTTGTTTTTGCTTTAAACGTGCAGGCAGCCAATTGGGTGTAGTTTCTGATCCAGTCCAGCAGATGGAGACAAGAGAACAAAGAAGGTAAATAATAAGATGGTGTGGTAGGCACAATTAAGATGGCATGGTAGGTCAATTCTTGGTTTAAATATCCTTCTGTATGAGACCCAAAAGAGACAGTCTGATGTAGATGAAGTAATAAGTCAGGCTGAGTAACTGGATAGAGTGTGAGCAGTTTCCACACAGATTAATAATCACTAGCAGCCCCAATTGTTGTTTATCCTGTATTCAAAACGTTGTGTCCATTAGATGTCATGATAATGTGCTGCAGAAATAAGTCCTGAATCTGGAATTGATTTAGCATTTTAGCCCTTCCAGTTTACATCATCTCAAATTCAATGTTTTTTTCACTGGTGAATGTCTGAAGCTTTAACAATCAAGTGACTAAGTGTATAGCTATCAAGGTGCGTCAATATGTGGAAGCTATCCTGCTGAACAAAAGGTGTTAGCATCATAACCATGTGTTTGCAAAATAGCTTATTTCCCACTAGAATCCGAAAGCCAATGCTATAATCCAATTAGCTTGTTGTCAAGCAACGTCAGACTTGGCCTACACAAATTCACTTGTTCAACCTACAGCACAGTGGTGACAATCAGAGGTTAATGTTTTAGGTTTCCTCTTTATATGTCAGAGGGTAATGCTTTAAACCGCCCTGTGGGGAATTTCTTTGTTCTACTTTTTTGAACATGCACACCCAAACACACATGCACAGACAATAAGTTAGCATACTTAATAACACAGAAAAGATGTTTCAAGGTTAAACACTTGCACATTTCATTTCACCCTGGCATCACTACATGTACTCCAGGTGATGTTATCAGAGTGATTTACAGAGATGGCATCTTGTGTAATCTAGCATCAGGGGCGGCGGGTGCTGTAGGCTAGGGAAGGCTAAGCAGTCCCAAATATTTGTGTCACTGCATCCTGGTAAAATACAAATATAATGCAATGTCTGTGTCTTTGACATTTAATTAGCGCTGCTAGCCACCTGTACTACGAAGCCAGTTCAACAGACCCTGGATATGTTTGAGTAGCAAACTAACTAACAACAACAAACTAACAAACAAGATCTCGCTAAGCGGTCCTACGGCGCTGGTTATCAACTCGGTAAATCAAGCCAGGGTTTCTCTCACCAGCTGAGAGCACGTTCACGTGAAAGGGGCGGGGTTAGCTACATTTGACCAATCACAAACAGGGACAAGTGTACTGACAGCGCAGCGTCATACTTCATTAATGAAAAGTAAACTAATATTAGACAAATATGAACTTTAAACATCCATGATTTAAACATATAATCCAGGATACAAGCCACAGAGTTGCACCTGCAAGGAGAATACAGAACAACTGGTTACAAAATAATTAGGCCTACCGAGTGTTTGAAAGCGTATAGTTTTATGATATCACTGCCCCGTCTAAGACACGTGTGGATCTGACTTTAATTACATTTGACTCGAGTGTTTCGTCAACATAATGTGTTGCTTAAAATAATACTTCTGCATACAGTATGTGACACTGTAAGTGTTGCACGGCCAGATACGGCTGGAGAAGCTGACTCAGATAAGGAAATATATGATATATTATGATCGATGATCTGATTGATGATGTAATATGAATGATAAGTGCGACACGTCGGCGTCTTCTCTGCATACGGCAGTTTAAACTGTATTTCCTAATCCTGTAATATGACTTGAGAGATTTAAACTCCGCACACTGAGTTGATCTCTTTTCTATAGACGCCGGAGGCGGGCAGCGTCAGGTAAAAAAAGTTATTTAGCCTTCCCAAACCTGAGCCTCACGCGCCGCCTATGTCTAGCATTATCACTCGATCAATACTGTATCTTCTTTCCTGAATTCATAGATTGAGTGTATTAGACATTGAACAAGTCTTTGATACCAAGCTGATCAAGTGATAATGCATTATACTGTATAATGCATTATCAGGGCCTTTTGTTATTTGGGCCTCCCCCAAAAATCAGAGGCAGTTAGCGCAGTGTGCGCAAGCAGTCGGACAGCGTCTCCTGGTGATAGGGCGTGTTTTGTCCATCCGCTGGGTGGCTTCAAGTGAAAGGAGCGTCAGAGCAGTCTGGGAAAACTACCAAGTGCTTCATGATCACTTCACAAATGCTGCAAACGACACGAGCAGGGATTCCAGAGACAGAGCAAAGTACAAGGGCCTGGATGATGTGCTCACATCTGCAACGTTTGTCAGCAATCTGGGACTGATGTACGATGCGCTCACAGAGCTCAGCGACCTCTCTCGGCAAC
The DNA here is from genome assembly GCF_902827175.1 of Gymnodraco acuticeps. NCBI lineage: Eukaryota > Metazoa > Chordata > Actinopteri > Perciformes > Bathydraconidae > Gymnodraco > Gymnodraco acuticeps. The sequence goes on from NW_022989899.1 coordinate 274,946, forward strand.
TCCAAAAAAGAGAGATGACACTGCCTACAGCAGATAGGCTCTTAACTCGAGAAATACGAGTTTTTGAATCCATGGTCACCATGCCTGGCCCACACATGACTACAGTTCATACAGCTCTAGCTGAGAAGTCCTTCAAGGGTGTTGCCCTGCGTGAGAATGGCAGGCTTGTACAGATTCATGCAGGTCAGTTTTTCCGCAGTATGGTAGAGAATCTGAGACACAGAATGACTTCCACAACCTCCTCTCATGTCAGCACAAGAGAAATCCCATTACATGGCCGGGAGGCCCGGGACAATCAGCTAATCCAGGACATGAAAGTTATCCATCCTGGAAGTTGGCCTGAAGAGGAGTTAGACGTACAGTATGGAGACGTAGAGGTGCTACGTTTGTGCGAAGTGCTGAAAGTGGACAGAAGAGAGACTGTTCAGGGCTTTCGCGAATACAAGGAAACCAGGGCATCCCGTACACCTGCTGCCATGGAGCCTCTACTGAAAGCAGTCCGAACCATCGCTGTCTCCATTAGTGAGTGTGAGCGGGCATTCAGCTGCATGAACGATATCCTTACTGCAAAAAGGAATGCTCTCTCTGTCAGCCGACTGTCCAGCCTGGTTTTCATTAAATGTAATGGACCATCACTAGGACAGTTCAATCCGGAACAGTATGTGAGGTCCTGGCTGGCAAAGGGAAGGAGAAGTGCTGATGAAAGAGCCTGTCCAGCTCCAGCCCCTGATACTGATGTCCCCAAGGCCTTCTGGAGCCTTTTCTAACAATGTGAAGTATATTGCAAAGCAGCTCACCCAGTGAGAAGACTTTTGGCATAATGTGCCGATTTGTACAGATCCTGGAGATAGAAGGACTTCAGACCAACCAGGGAGTTATCTGATCAGCTTGGTGTTCAATGTAACTCTTTACCATGGCTCAGACTTTGTTACTTGCAGTTACAGTTTCTCATTTTAGATTGTGCAAATTTTGCATTTGTTTTTACATGTTCTTTGTTCATGCTCTTTATCATTTTTCTGAGTTGGAAAGTTAGATTGCATCATAGTTTACTTTATACATATTTGTATTCTTCAGTGGTGAAGTATATTGCAAAGCAGCTCAGCCATGTGAGAAGACTTTTGGCACTTTTTCGTTTTCTGAGTTGGAAAGTTAGATTGCATTCAAAATGTACAGAAATACTTAATTTTGTTAAAGCTTTTTATAAAAAATGCTTCTGACCAGAGCTTTGTTTCCTTGTCATTAATGTTGAACACCACCAGAGGGGCTCTCACCTGAAAGGTCTCTGCTTCATGTGTCTTCAGCAGAAGATCTAGACTTTGATTGCTATATTTTCAGTTAATATTGACCTTACTGAGCTTTAGCCATATCCGCTGCCTATCATAAAAAATGTTAAGTACAGTGAACCTTTCTAAAATATACAGTAGTAAAGAGACAAACCCACCAGCATTATAGTAGCCAAATTATTGTTTGTGGGCTGTATATATAAAATTGACTTGAAAAAGTTGCTGATTTTAGAGTACTGGCACCTTTTTCATTCCAATTCAAGCACTGATTATACATTCATAGGATCTACGTTTTTTCGAGGACTTTGCTATGTGCTCAGACAGTCAGAGTTTCATTGATCCAACCTCAAATCATTTATCTCAAGACAAATTTAAAAAGTGAAGCAAGAGACACATTTTAAAAGTATCTCAAACCTACTTACAGAAAAGTGGAGGAATCGTCCACTCCTCAGTTCTGCATATTTCATTTAACATAGCTTTTAGACTTTAAAGCCTCTGTTTATATCTTGTCTTTTATGCGGGGTGTTTAAAGGACTGCTTGCAAACAGATCAGAACAGCAGCAGTGGAAGAACTTGATTAAAAGTAGCAAGCTAAAGCAATATTCCTGCATGGAAAAGTACAAAAGTGTAAGCATGTCAGTCAAAGTCAAATCTGAGGTAAACATTTCGGAGTGTCCAACTCAGGGGCGCCGTAAGGGGGTGAAAAGTTAGGATGATTCTAAGGGCCCGTGACTGACAGGGGCCCCAAACATTTTTAGAACATTAAGAACAAATGTTTAAGTAACCTTTCATCAATCATCAATAATTAACATTAATATAACCTTAAATTGATAATGTAATCACTAAACTTACGATTCATTTAACTTTTTTTCTTCCAAAAGTTAATTATCCAAAGCCTCTGTACACCCCCCTCTATTTACATGTAATGGTTTGGTCCTGCCTCCAAACACTGTGCGACACCGGCCCTTTCTAGCAGAGAGTGAGAGCATGTGAGGAGGAGGCTAGTACTTACGTGTGTACGATGTCTCAACGACTAACAAAGTCAGGCTTTCAAAAAAGAAAAGAAAGGAGAGAAAGACAAGAGAGAGGGACTAAAGGGCGACAGTATGTCACCCAGTTTTTCAAAAGAAAAGGTGGGTGTGGTCCATGATTGGTGGAAATTAGTCTGTTAGCCAAGCTTAGTCCATTGTAAATAATAATTGTAATGTTTTGCTGACATTAAGTACTGTTAATATCTTCACAGAAAATGCTGAGGTTTTTCATTTCACTCCTCTTTTAGCTGACATTTAATAAAGGCAGTTACATTTTTAGCAGCTATTCATACTAAATCAGTTGTCCCTCCCCCTGGTGCCAGGACCAACAGATCCATCTTTAGGCTCCGCAGCCCTGTCCCCCATAAGGCTTTGCAGTCTTGCCATGCTGTTCATTGAAAGCCAGTTGGCTAGAAAGCTGGACTTCAAGAACTTGATCAGTGACTTTGCCTATAAGAAGGCTAGGCGCTGGGCGCTTGGTGAGTAAGGCTGCAAGGGCTCGTAATAACTGTTAAAGGGCAAGGCTATGGTAACGATATTGGATCACACAGAAGATGCATGATGAGAAAAAGACTGAGAACAGGTAATAGGCTCTGATTTAGCGCCACCATCAGGCCTTTTCACTTCCATTTCTGTTTTGTTGTCCGTTTACACTTTAATACCTGTTTATTTTGTAGTTGATATATTTAATAAAATAATCTGCTGCTTATGTTGTTTTTTTTGTTATAGCATTTTATAAAAAATAATATTGGTGTTAATGTTCACTTTATTTTAATTTAAGAGGTCATGTATATTTAAGTTATATTTATTTAGATTCATGAATGTTCCATTCAAAAATGTTATTAAAATGGCATGTACTCCATAAAATATGACTATTGAGGTCTATTGTCAGGAATGTTAGTGTTATATCAAATAGTGAATTCTACTGCAGCAGAATGTTGCACGTCTGCACAGTGTTATATGTTCACCGCTCAGTTTCAGTAAATATTGTGCAGTTAGTATTGGACTACAAGATAGATGCAAGCCTGTTCAGGTAGAGTTATTTAAAGCATAAATGAGTCGGTTGGGTTCTGGAGGTGTGGTTACAGCATTGTGCTTGGTTGGCGTGGCCTGTGCCTGGTGGTGGGGCCCAATGTGATATATTTTCATGGGGCCCAAAATCCCTGGCGGCGCCCCTGGTCCCACTTCAAAATAATACAAAAATGAGTAAAATAGTAAAGTCTAATAAGATTATCTTGATTGTTGCTTATTTAGTCAAAAACATGTATTGTTGTAGAGCAGTGGCACAAACAGAAGCAGAATGTAAACAAAGGTCTGACCCGCCGTACTCTGCCTCTGATTGATTAATTTAACAGTCATGGGTGCATTTTTAAATAGTCACTACGATAGCCGGAATGCCTGGCACAAACTAGACTTCTTCATTTGGGGAGCTGTTGGAGTGTAGCATTCGGTTATTCAGAGCTCCACACTCCTGGAGCAGCAGAAAGTACTTTGAACACTCCATCACAGCTATAGGCCTTTGGGGCATTGAGTGTTTGATTACAGGGAGACAGACTGGAAGATGAATAGGCTGTCAGTACAATGGGGCATTTTCGGACTTTTGTTTTCGGAACAATGGGGTTTAGCAACAATGGGCAGTCCCTATAGAACTCAACTTTTGATTTGAAGCCAGGGGCTTTAGGCCTTGCATGATGCTTGCATTCTATCTTATAACTCAAAACAATGCACAGAAAGTTGTGATGTTTACTAAATGTTATAATAGTACTTTCAAGTAGTTCTAAAACTCATGTGTCTCATGTTTGCTCCATCTCTCTATAGATTATAATATCATTGTAATATACTGGGCTTTAACGTCATATTTTGCTTTGATTTAGGTCAAGACAATATGACAGTGTGTGCAGAGTGCAGCAGAGAGGTAGACAGGGTCTAAGCAGCTCTGTAATTCACTGACACTCATGTTTGCTTTTTTGTTTGATGCCACTAATGAGGTCTTTTGAGTGTCTGTTGGTACTGGCTTGCCAGCAGACTTCCTTACAGAGTCCCTCCTCCAACACACACAAACGCGCACATGACCAATGAGGGCACAAGATAAGTTTGTGCACAGATGGAAGGCTGACAGGCAGTTAGGCCATCCAGTTACTTTAGCCGGGCCGGCTCAGATGATTGGTCGTGCTTTTTACAGCGCCACGGCTTCCAGAAATTAAATGTTTGTAATGTATTTATTGTCAAAGCATTTAATGTATTCATTGCTATCGGGAGCATTCCAAGGAATATAACAAAAAGCTTTTCTGAAGTGAATTACCTATACCCTACCTTTAACAAGGACTTTTAACATTTTATGGTGGTTGTTGGAAAGTATTGTTTTCATAATTTCATTTATTTTTATTAAAAGATGGATTTACTTGCATTTATATGGAGCCTTTATAGACTTCAAATCAAAGTTATTTTTATAATATAAATGATTGTACTTGTATAGCACCCAAATTACAGTTTTGAACTTATTGATGTAACCGTTGTAATCATTAGTTTTTAATTCAAATGTTCCAGCATTTCTGTAAAGCTGATAGCAAACTTCATCTGCCCTTGTTGTATTCTTCATCACAACTCAGCTGCTAACTATACATTAAAACTTAAACTCTGCTCAAGCTCATAGCTCTCTCCCTTTCTTTTAGTGACATAATTGCTAAATCCACAGTTGTAGGAACATGTAAAAACACACTTACAGTTTAAACTACCTTGTTTTGGAATCTAGTATTAAAATGTAACATTTATAAGTAGGTAGGCAAAATTCCTACTCTACAACTCAAGTGATTCAATAAGCATTAAGTCGATACAATTTTCTGTTTTACTTTGTGAACTTTAGGATGCAGGAATTACCACAGAAAGGAGGTACGAACCAGCAACAGGAGCACCTCTGCAAAGTTCTGTAAAGGCTGAGCTAAATTATTTTTTTTTAGTATGTATTTTTCTTTCAATTCTTTGGGTAGAAATCATATCCCATCATCATGCATATGAAATTCCATAACTCAATCTTGATAGGTTTTTGGTCCTTACTTGTCCCAAATGTATTTTTACCCAGCAGTGTTGAACAACCGGAGACAAAAATTCTTTATTTTTAAGTGAAAGTGTATAATATAATATTTTAAAGGCTTGTAATTCGAGCACACAGTGGTGAAATCTAATGAAGTACATTTTCTCAAGTTCAATTTTGAGGTAGCCTACTACTACTCCACAACAATTTCACAACAAAGTCAATATTGTACTTGTCCCTCCACTAGATTTTTCTGACCGTTCTAAAAATCAGTAGGCTATACAAAAATAATTTACAATGCAGTTATTTCCAATATATTCTGAAATCAGTTATTATAATGACTGCTTTTACTTTGGCCCTTAAAAGTTTATTCTCTATGCCAATAAATGTGTAGGCCTACTGGTAAGATTGTGAATGCTTTTTCTCTGTATTTTTACAACAGAATCTCAAAGGAGGCTCAGAGTTGCCTCAAGTCCCATTGGCAACAGAGATGGAGAAGGAGGGGGGGGGGTGTTTCTGAAGCATGGTCTGGAGAGGCAGAGAAGGGGAGCTATTATCTGGTGAGACAGAGCAGGGGGAGGAATAGGTGGAGGAGGTGTGGGTATTCAGGCTGCGCATCTCTGCTCCCACCCCCAGGGTCCCTGCGCTGTCTGGGTCCGGGCGGGCTGCGGTCCGCTCCGGGGGGACATGCTGCGGGGCGGCGGAGAGGCTCCGCATTCTGTGACATGGCAGGGAAACCCCGCAGCCACATTGTGTTTTGCTGTCACAGTTAGAAGTATGCTTTCGTCCACTCCCACCCACTGTGGGGTGTGAGGGAGGCGGGAAGAGAGACTATGGACATGCTGGAGGATGAGTCGCTGTTGAAGAGTCGTACCGGACAGGGACCGGAGCCGAGCCCGGGGGCAGCGCGTCCTGCCTGGGCAACGGCGGTTCTGGCCACCGTGCTGATCTTCACTACTGTGGTGGATGTCCTGGGAAACCTGCTCGTCATTCTGTCCGTGCTTAGGAACCGTAAACTACGGAATGCTGGTAGGACAATTGGAAAGCTATAATATACGGTTTATAAAGTGTGCATGCGAACAACAGAGAAGGACAGCATGGAGCGTGAAACTCAGGTATCGACCCCTGAGTCTGCAGTGAAGGTATGACATGACAATACATTCTAAGTATCTCCACACGTTAACAAGCAAATTAATTAATGGGATCGGACATGCACATTTATGGCTCGTGAGCTCGTGATATAAATGAGTTTTAATTCATTCCCGCTCTGAATTAGTTATTTTTAGTCTGCCTATAGGCTATGTCTCTGTCTCACCAAACAGTCAGTCAAATGGAATACTTTCCATTCCATCCATAGGTTCAGCATTTAGTCTTAGTCAGTGCTATGGTTTACTTTTTTGTCTTATTTTGAGATACAATTATTGAAATTATTAATTTACTGAGAAAGAGGGAATAGATTCATCTCTAAATCTCTACATGCTAAATATTTTTTAACCAATATGGGTTATATTGTTTTTTTATTCATCAAGGAGTTCATTATGAGTTACTGCCTTGACGCCAAAACCAAAGGAATAATTTCCGTTTAATCCATTGTTTGTTGGTTCTGCAGAACAAAGCCTCTGGTAGGTTAAAGGGTTTCATCCAAATATGTGTGATTTAGAGTTTTATGTCATAAGAAGATTTAGCCAGGTTGATAGCCTTCAGCCTGTCTGGGTAATACTGAAGTATTTTTATTTCGTTGTACTGCCATTGTGTTTTGTTTTATTATGAGACAGATTAAGATTAGGGAAAGGATTATCTGACTGTGAAACCGAGAATAAATTCAGGCTGTTATTATGTATTGTAACCCAACGGGGGAGGTATTGTGTTTCATTCATCAGGGATGTTTAAAAGCTGCTCTGCTCTGGTGCTGGTGTGAGAGATCATCAACATTGACCATCAGAGCTTTCTATAAAGCTCCCGTGTCAGGCCATTTCTACTGATCATAATTCCATTGTTGAGGTAAACATAGATTTATATTGTTCAATTTTCCAAACTCACATTGGTTTCTCACACAGCATCTCTGTAAAGTATGTGTATTCACTCTCTGTCTTAAACGGCTTGTTGGAGCTCCTATCCTTAACAAGCAGCAGTGGTCCACTGAAGAGACCAGTTACCTACTGGGAATCTGGTATTCCGAAGAGGTACAGAGGAAGCTAGAGCACAATCAGCCATTGTTGTTGTTGTCGGTGTCAGCTGTGAGGGGTTTCCGTGCGGTTTGGCTTTATGAAGCAGGCACGCAAACGGTTACGTCATGACACAAACGATGACGCAATGACGCAGCACCAGTCGGACTCTGGGCGGTGTGAAAAGAGCCGGAGCTAAACCGAAGAACCGGTTCTGAACCTGAAAAGCTCTAGCACGGCGCTTGAACCGGAGTTGCGTTGGTGTGAATGAGGTATGAGCAGGGTTGGGTTGTAACGGAATACATGTAACGGCGTTACGTAATCAGAATACAAAAATCAAGTAACTGTATTCAGCTCGCGTTTCATTTGAAAAACGAGTAATCTGATTACAGTTACTTTCGTAAACCTGAAGTGAATACATTTTTGATTACTTATTGGAATTATTGGTGGAAAGTTCTCCTCACAACATTTAATATTCATTATTAAAGGTACAGCCGAATCATCACAGCGCACAAACACTTTTACCGCCGCAGATGGACCAAAAAAGGGAGGGAAAAAAAAATTAAAAAGGGGCGGGTCCGCTCGGTGAAACAATAACAACGAAACATGGAGGAGCAAAAGTCTGCGTTTAAGTCGTGTGTGTGTAGAGGTGTGTGTGGTTTAAAACACATCAGCCTGCAGTTGCTCTTTAAATAGCCTTATGATTCTGAAGGTAAACACAGCGAAGGCGGTGCGTGAAAGGCACTGCATGCTCGTCTTCTGAGTTAGCCCGCTGCCTCCTGGTGCTGCAGAGATTTCATGAAGTGAAGGAGGTTTTCCTTCTATAAAACAGCTGCGGGCAGCAGATACTGTGAGTGTCACGGACATGAATTCATAGATCAAGGCAGACTGGTGCACACACTCTCCTGTGTTGCCAATCCGGTGCTTAAACAAATATAGCTCTACACCCCTGGCCGAAATGTCCTTAAAATGAAGTCCGAGTTCGACATTTTAATTAATGTCCTGCCAACACTGGCAGGACAGAAGGCGACACGCTCGTTCTAAGCCATGTCCTCACTCCTCACATCCCAAGCTGCATCCCCAAAAAGTGTATTATGTTGTTGCATCGTTTCAGATGTGATGTTTCAGTTGTGCTCTTGATAAGCCATTAAAACAGTAAAAACACGTTCAGTTTCCTTTTGCTTTTTGTGTCTCCTGTTCACCAAAACATACCCATCTGTGATGGAAAAAGAAAGTAATCCAAAAGTAATCTGATTACGTTACTTTTTTAATACACGTAACTGTAACTGTATTCGGATTACTTTCAGAGCCATGTATTCAGTAATCAGTAACTGATTACATTTACAAAGTAACCCTCCCAACCCTGGGTATGAGAAGGTTCAAATGGATACTTTAATTAAATGGCGTGGTAATGTTACAAGCAGAAGATGGTTCAGAGAGAGCAACAGAGAAAAGCTCCCTCTCTGTGGTCGGCCGAGCAGAAGAGAACCCACAAGCCTTCGTCCTTCCCGCTTGCTGGCTGTTCGCTCCTCCTCTCTGGGGGCTGTAGTGACGTAGGGGACTTCCCCCCTCGTGCTTCTGTGTCCGATATCGCGTTAAACAGAGGATTTTGACCTTTTACATTCATTGCTTACTTCCACATGCCTTTTCTCCTCCTTATCTCTTTCATAACTTTATATGTAATACATGTTAACGGCGTCAATAGCCACTTTAATGATACTAATGGACGGTAGTCCCGGATGTCCCCCCCAGCGCATCCCAGTTTTGCCGCAGAGAGAGAGTGTCTGTGTGTGTGTGTGTGTGTGTGTGTGTGTGTGTGTGTGTGTGTGTGTGTGTGTGTGTGTGTGTGTGTGTGTGTGTGTGTGTGTGTGTGTGTGTGTGTGTGTGTGTGTGTGTGTGTGTGTGTGCATGAGGTTGCGTCACTTTGGAAGTGTCAATTGTTCCACATCCAACTCTATGACCTATATGAGTGCACCATCCAGGTACTTGCCCATACTTTGCATTGGAACACACTTATGCACTCAAAACAGTGTAATTACAGCAAATTACACCACTACTGCAACTCCCTCCTGGCTGGTCTACCTGCATGTGCCATCCGACCTCTGCAGCTCATCCAGAATGCAGCGGCTCGTCTGGTCTTCAACCTTCCTACATGTTCCCACACCACTCCGCTCCTCCGCTCCCTTCACTGGCTTCCAGTAACTGCTAGAATCCACTTCAAGACAATGGTACTTGCGTACTATGCTGCGAATGGATCTAGCCCTTCCTACATCCAGGACATGGTTAAACCGTACACCCCAGCGCGTGCACTACGCTCTGCATCAGCCAAACGACTCGCTGCACCCTCGTTGCGAAGGGTTCAGCAAAGTTCAGCAAAAACACGTGGGTTTGCTATCCTGGCTCCAAAATGGTGGAATGAGCTCCCCATTGACATCAGGACAGCAGAAAGCTTACACACCTTCCGGCGCAGACTGAAAACTCATCTCTTTCGACTCCACTTCGAGAAATAGAACTATTAACAGAGCACTTATGTACTAATAAAGGACTCGCTTATCTAAAGCCAGTTGAGTAGCACTTGAAATGTTTTTGCTCTATGAAACCTGATGTACTTATATGATTCTGTTTTCTTCAAGTTTGTATCTTCCTGGTCGAATGCACTTATTGTAAGTCGCTTTGGATAAAAGCGTCAGCTAAATGCAATGTAATGTAAAAAAAAATGAGAATCGGCCAGTGTCCTTTCCTAATGGGTTTCCCAAAGCACATCCTGATTCAGATAAGTGTTCATTCTAATGGACAATTAATTCGACATAGTGCTTGGGATGAATAGCATAATGTTATAGGGCTGAATTGCTGCTTCATTTGTCTACTGGTATGGGAATTTGGAAGATGTAGCCATTAATCATGCAGAGAGAAAATGCTATTGAGTTGCATTTTTTGAAATTGGTTGTTTTAAGCCGGGCTAGGGATGTCAGTAAGTGCACTACATTGGCCATGAATACAATATACCGCCAAGTATTGGATGTATTGCAAAAACATTCAGTACAAGCATTCCTGGTCCCCAGACAATGTATCTTAATAACTTATACCTGGCTTTTATTAACGTACCATTATCAAATACAATTAGAAATGACATTGATACCAGTCTAACCTTTCAAATGTTAGCATGCTAATGTGATCAACTAATGGTGAACACTGTTACCTTTCCCTGCTGATCATAAGCATATTAACAAGTTCACCCTAATAGCAATTGCCAATATGGCTGTAGACTTGCTTGAGCTCGACCAATGATTGGTAGTAAAGATCATGATATCTCAGCATCTGCAAAAGTTTTGTCTCCACTACTTAAATAACTCAGTCAGTTACTGTGACTGCAAATCCTTCAACCGATTTTACAACGTTTATTGAAACATAGGTTGCACTGCAAGCACTACAGTTGTTGAATACATCAATGTCATTGTTGCTCCCCGTAGGACAATGTGTAACTGGATGTTATGTGAAACACCTCCATGGTGTGTAGAACAATAGAAGATATTTCTGTTTTGCACCTCGCAGCATGTGGAGAAAGCAGACAAAAGGCAGACGAGAAAGGAGATTACCAGATACAGATGAATCCATTCTCATCTTTTGCTCATTGTTATTGCTGACTTTCTCTTTCTAATTATTTTTTTTTTTAAACGTTTAGCAGATCTTTTAATTTGGGAAGAGGATAATAATATACAGTTGGGTTTTGAGCTCAGGGAAAATCTGTATCTGCTGCTCAGTTTTTTTCCAGAGCATCACTTGGTCACTCTATTTTCATACAAATATTTTTGAATGTATCCTTATGTTCTGCTGCTCTTGTATTGGACTGATTAACTGTCAGTCATATTCTACCAGGAACTCCGAAGTGAAAACAGAAGTCCAATTGAGCATCCGGCGATAGCGTTTCCATATAGCGTTCCCTCTTTTCTTATTAACCAAACATCCTACTGACAACAGAAAACCTTGAGTTACTTTTGAAAGCCAGCTTTAAGCTTGTTAGCTTATCTGTTAGCTTTAGCCTCATAATTGCCATCTTAGCTCTCCAAAGTATTTACGATTGTTTTTTCAATAACAAAATTATTTCTCGCTTTCACTTGGTATCAGACAAAGGGGGAGAGGGAGAGAGCAGTTAAACTGAGTTCGCCAACTTGACATCACTTTTAACCTAAGGTTTGCTGCAGAGTCCTCATTAGGAAGCATCCATAATCCCCGTGAGTCCTGCTCTCCTTACCTTTGACCTCACTGTGAAAGAACCAGCACAGTCTATATAAAGCATCACAGGGAATAGTTAAAGTATTTTTCTATTAATATATGAGAGGCTGTCATCTATCATTGATACAAATACTGCTTGTGTTGCTTTTGAGAGTGTGCCTAGCTCCAATCTTTATATTCTTCAGGTCATGCTAAAACAAGGAGGAAACACAGGAGCATTCAATCTTCTCTCCTTCAGTTTATACAACCTTATTCTGCCTTTGCATTCTGCCCTGTGGATGTGCGTGTATGTGAGAGAGAGAGAGCCTTCATTCATTGTTGCCCCCCAGAGAGAGATCAGCCTCAGATGACCTGTGAACCCCTCTCTCTCATTCTCTTGTGCCACATATTGTGCCATCCTAATCCCTCTCTCTTTCTCTCTTAGCTGTTCCTCCTTCTTTCCTTTCTTCCCTAGTGAATCTCCCGTAACTGCTTCTTTGTCATGATATCTTCATTAAGCCTTCCCGTCTATGCAGATTCTTCTTCTTATCCTTGTCTCCTCTGTGTGTTCATTTTAGGAATAGCTCCTATCTCTCTGCTCCTTTCTCTCCATCCATTTTGTATGCATGTACAGCTTGTCATATGGTTGCATCAAGTTTTCCCTGCTGCTGGGAACTGTAGCAAGGTACATTTGACTTTGGACTGCAATACTATGTTGACATCCCATCAGCTGTCAAAACACAATAGATGAGAGCAGCACTACGTAAATCAAAGAATCGGTGCCAAGTGAAAGATATCGTTTCATCATGTCTTGAAGCTGCTGTGTAGTGTATTGCACATTAAACAACAAAAAGATCCAGCATTGTCTTTACTTTAAAAGGACAGTAAATGAATTGATGAAATGTTAAAAGTCAAGCTATTGAATGTTTTAAAATATAAAACACGGACAAGCCAAGAAATTCCCAGTTGTAGTGTTATCCTGCCTGCGAGCTGACACTCGTCCACCGGCAGACTGAAAGATCCCTATTATCCCTATTGCTTTTATTTAACCAATTTCATCATGGGTCTCCAATGACTTGATTGCCTGATTGACCATGATCATATTTGGGTTCCATGTAGAAAAAAAATACACTGTTTCCTGAATTGTTCGATCTCTCAGAATTTGTATTCACCTCCAGTCAAATGACAGCATATATTTTCACCCAAAAAGAGGCAATGATTCAGAGGGAAAGTACCCATAACGTTTGCTTGGCACATGTTGGGAAAGGGCTAAAAAAAAGTGAAACACATTCAAGTGACAGGGGTAACACTAACACACAACTATTGTGCTGATTGCACACTTTGACCCAAGCGCTAAAGATCTCCACTCTGAATATGACCAACTGCCTCTCAACACCACAACGACATCTCCATCATGAGGAGTGTGTGTGTGTGTGTGTGTGTGTGTGTGTGTGTGTGTGTGTGTGTGTGTGTGTGTGTGTGTGTGGTGTGTGTGTGTGTGTGTGTGTGTGTGAGTGTGTGTGTGTGTGTGTGTGTGTGTGTGTGTGTGTGTGTGTGAGGTCACCTTGAATAACAGCAGAGGTTGATAGAATGTGACAGCCTCTCTGCAAAAGAGGTAGACGACACACGCATGGACAAAAGATATAATGCCGAAACTGATCCCAGTCTGTTATTTAGTCCTACTAACTGATACAAGCCCATCACTCAGTGTGCTAGAACGCAGCCTGAATGGATGGTGAACATGTTGTAGTATAACTGTCACTGTCATAAGCATAAAAAGCAGCCATGCTGAAACCTATACCATCTGATTCTTTGTGACTTGTGTTTTCTTTTGTCTCTATTTGCACGATACTTGGCATATTTTCCACATATACCGCAGCACACCATATTGCAAATGTCAATTTACAAAACTATCACCTCAAAGCTCTTTACCCTCCTTATTTGCCACACCACTTTCTCATCTGATGCTCTGCATGCAATATTTATATGAATATGTCATTGTAAGAAGAATTGGTTCGACTCTGGCAGAGGGGGGGGAAGGGTGTCTAGTACTAATCAGAGGGTCAGTGGTTCCTGGTGCCCCTGCAGTCAACATGTCGAAATGTCCTTGTGCAAATCACTGAACCCCAAGTTGCTCCCGTAGGCATGTCTACAGTACGTGTTATTGAAGTGTATGAAAATTGCCTTGAGTAAAAGTGTCAGCTAAGTTACATGCAATGTAAAAGAATGTTACACAAACCAAAATACATAGCTTGTTTACCTCTTATTTATCCTTGATGTAATAACAACTACAGGGCCCACATTAGCAGTGCTAAGAGGAGTTTGAAGTTGATGTCATTCAGTTCAGTGGATACTTGGCGTGGCAGGTGTTCCCTGATGAGGAGCTGTTAAAGCATCCACTAAAGTGCAAAGTGCACATGCTCAAGTGTATGGCTTAATTATGTCTCCTTGGGAGGGCCTGATCCAGCATAGTAAAATAAGCCAGTAACAGTGTCTTGAGGGATATTGGGCAGCCCCTGGTAACCAATGAAGGGAGTTGAGGAGCAGAGCAGTGTGGAAAGTTGAAGAACAGCTGCATTCTGGATAAGCTGTCAGAGTCAGATAGCCATTTAAGGTAGAGCAGCCAGGGGGGAATAGTATAAATCAAGAGGTAGGCTCCATTCAGGTGCTGCAGCCTTCGAAAGATACAACTTAAGTGTTCTCCGAAGACCACATCTGGTCCTTTTGCTTCATCTCACACCAGCTGTTTTGAAGCGCTGCTCCTGTAAAAGTAAGCAGCTGCAATTAATTAGCTAACACGCTATCGAACTGCAATGGAGTCAGGAACTTTACTTTTTGGTTTTAACTTTATAAAAAGATCTCCCCCTATTTTGTCCACTTTCCCCCATTTTCCATCCACATTCACTCCCTCCCTCCCTCCTCTCCTATTCCTCTTCATTTGACTCTCTGTTCCTGTTCTTGACAGTCACCATCAATTAGTAGCAAGCTTTGTTATGCCCTGCCAGCTGAGGTGTTGCCAATTGAAGGACAGCTCTCTCTGACTCCCATTTCAATAAGCTGGTCCCTTTATGGCTGGTTCAAGTATAAGAGGGGGGATGGGAGGAGTTCTAATAAAGATTGAAGGATGGGAGGGAACAGATGAGTTGATAGAAGAGGGAATGGAATGTCAGGTAATCAGGGGGAAAAGGGGAGATGGGAACGTCTAACAGTGTGTGGGGATGGAGTGGGTGAAGGACATGGTAGGTCACACACAGGGCCGCCCCTCCCTACAGGCCAATCACGCAGGCTGCATGGGGCCCCGCCTTGCGCAGGGGGCCCCGCCCAGAGGGCCTCAGCTGCTGTGCGCAGTTCTCCGCTCAGTTCTCCACGCACCCCCCGCGAGAGTGAGAGGTGAGAAGGGGAGCAGTGAGCACGTGTGTAACCCGACACCGTTGCAATGAATCGACATCTGACCAATCACGGCTTTGATACGGCCACTAGTGCAGGTGAAGAGATGTCGGTGAAAAGACAGTTTCAGTCCGGCACAAGCAAGAGGGGAAAAAAACAAAACATGAAGAAACTAGAGCATCTTGAAGGTGGGTTATTGTATGAGTCAAATATACAACTTGCGAATGTTGTATAAGTCAAATTGCTAATTGCCATATTAAAACATCAGCTGCAATTCACGACATGAAGAAGGCAGTCTCTGCAGAGCATATACTGTAGGCTAATGGAGATGCAGTTATTTCCAGCATTCTTTATTTACCATTCATTCAAGTATGTTATGCCTTTTATCTGCTAATGTACAGGAGGAAGAGTGATACACTGTCTGTCTAGTTGGCTTACATAACAGTTAAAGTTTACAGCCTAAAAAAACATGGAGCATTCTTTCCCCTTTTATTAATGTTTATGTCAATTTGCACATTTCATGGTGATGCTCAGCCTCTCCCCTTAACTCCTAACAGTCATCATCATGGTGATGCTCAGCCTCTCCCCTTAACTCCTAACAGTCATCATCATGGTGATGCTCAGCCTCTCCCCTTAACTCCTAACAGTCATCATCATGTCAACCACAACACAGAGAAATACTGATAGAAATGTGTCCAGTTGTTGATACATTGCTGACAGAGGGAACTAGAATACAGATTTAAGAAATATCAGTTTTTGAGCATGTCATAAGCATGTTTTGTCTTGACTATTACAACTATATTATTATAAAATAATATAGTATTTATATTATTGAATTGATTATGATTATTAGTAGAAGTAGTTTATGTTGAAACTTGTTGTGTGCCGTGTTGGTCAGGACTCCCTGGAAGAAGAGATATTGTATCGCAATGGGACATTCCTGGATAAATAAAGGATAAATAAAATAAAATAAATTATTTGCATTAATTATATTTTAATCTTTTTGAGGCTAGTATTTGGCAGGAAATGCAGACGCACCTGTAAACACATACTGAACGACATACATGCACATTTACCTCACTGTATAAAAAAGTAACTGTTGATAATAATAATAATAAACAGGAATTATATTTGCAAAGTAGCCTACTTTGTTTCCAAAACAAAATGTTTCACTCCTGTCGGTTGGGGGGGGGGGGCCTCATCTCACAATGTTGCTTGGGGCCCCAAGTTGGCCAGGGGCGGCCCTGGTCACACACATACGGGCTGTAGGGGACATCAAGTCAACAGTAAACCCTTATATGCCCCGGGTGCCCTCTCTCCTGTGTGTCACATTAGAAAGCTTTGCTGCCGCGGAGTATATGGGATTATGCTAACATCCTGTATGCTTCCAGTGATTCATGGCTCACTTTGAACGACTCTGGCACACGGGCTAACCTTACTAATGAATGTCTTCAATTAAACCCTTTGAACTGTGATAGTGCGATATCTCCCAGCCACTGACGTCCGTTTGTGTGGAAAAGATAAAACAAACTTGGCAACCCTTTTGGAATATTCCTATATAATAGGTGCTTTTAATCATATCAAAGTAGGAAAGTCTTGTGTAATTTTAACCAATTTTATGTTATGTGTCCGACGCATCATACAAAATGTTATTGACCTATCAAGGAAGCAAAAAATCCCATTCGGGATACGGGTCACAATGTTGTGTACATGGTTTGTTCCTGTCGAAACACAAACCAGAACAACATTAGTTCCTGTCTGCTAATGGAGTCCATCCAATGCCTCAGGGACTGTTATAGAAGCATATACTGGGAGTATGATTGGCATGCAGTCTAAGAAGTGTCAAATACTGCTTCATGGCAAGCCTGACCCTCATACCTCTAATAAACTGAGCCCTCTTCATATTCGTTATAATGTCCATGATTTTATTGATGAGCTGACAGTTTCAAGACTAAAGTTACAGAACAGTGTGCAGGTTAGTGTTATGTTAGGTTTTATCTTCACATTGTCAATTCAACTCCATTGGGTCCCTTGTCTTTGGAAGGATTCCAATATTATTACTGTGCCAATAAATAAAGTTCCAAAGTCACTCAACCACAGGCCGGGGGCACCTTTCTCTATTTTTATGATATCATTGGAGGAAAAACACACTACAATTTAATTATAGGTCACGCAGGGACTAGCTCCCTATTAAACAACTGGAACACCTAGTGCAGTGGTTCCCAACCTTTTTTGAGTACTGTACCCCCAAAGCATTTCAAGCCAACCTAAAGTACCCCCTACTACGCAATCAATCGTGGTGATCCCCAGGATATATTAATAGTCTATATATTGTGGCAGACTGGCTGTGTGTGTGTGTGTGTGTGTGTGTGTGTGTGTGTGTGTGAGTGTGTGTGTGTGTGGTGTGTGTGTGTGTGTGTGTGTGTGTGTGTGTGTGTGTGTGTGTGTGTGTGTGTGTGTGTGTGTGTGTGTGTGTGTGTGTGTGTGTGTGTGTGTGTGTGTGTGTGTGTGTGTGTGTGTGTGTGTGTGTGCAGTGGCAGCACATATCAGACCCGGGCCGGGGGGCGGGGCCTGGATACAGCCCTGTGTGTAGCTAAGGTGAAACCTGGGAGTGGAAGAAGGAGAGAAGTGACGAGGAGAGATAGAGAAGAGGAGGATATTTTTGTCTGTGTGACCCAATGCGACAATTAATGTGACACTTAAATCATATTCAATCATAACTAATCATATACATTATAATAGCCATTGTTTAAAGACTTAAACCATTGTTTAAAGCCATTGTTTAAAGACTCATCAGTTGTGTGAGTCTAGGGGAGATTGTTGCAACAGCTGTGACCAGGTTATTCTCCAAGTTGAGTCTATTCCTGTGTTTAGTCTTGATGTGGATCATGGCGGAGAATGTCACCTCACACAGGTATGTGGACCCAAAAGGCAACAGTTCATTCAGGGCATGTTTCCCCAATTCAGGATACTCCTTCTCCACACCACACCAGAACTGTGTCAGTGGTGTGCTTGAGTACCTCATCTTCAGGCTCCTATCTGAGGACACATCTATGAGGTCTTCTTGCAGTCTGGCGGGAATGCTGCTGTTAATGCACGTCACAAATGGATTACGCACCCAGTCCAGTGTGGATGACTTGTTGTCAATATCAGGGAAGTAGGAGTTGAACTCATTCTTGAGCTTGGACAAATGTGTGTGTACTATTTTCACAATTGGAGCTCTGTCACATTCACCAGTAGCAATGTATGCGTTCAGCTGCAGGAAACAACTTGTATCCCTTTTTTCACATTTGCTCTGCCAGAGCTTGATCTTCTCCATGAATCCACACACTTTGTCATACAAGCTAAGAACATGTGTGTCTTTACCTTGAAGAGAGAGATTCAGCTGGTTGAGTTTGCTGAAAATATCAGAGAGGTATCCCAGCCGAGCTACCCAGTCAGCGTCGTCGAACATAGCCACAAGTGGATGTGTGTGCTCCGACAGAAATGCCCTCACTTCATTGCGTAGCTCGAACAGCCGCTGTAACGTCTTCCCTCAGGATAACCAGCGGACGTCAGTGTGAAGCAGGAGCTGTTTATGTTCTGACCCACCGTCTTCACAAGGTGACTGAAACAGTCTATGATTCAAAGGCCTGGACTGTATGAAGTTGATCACTTTTACGGCATCATTCAAAACATCGTTTAACTCTGGACTCATTCTCTTGCTAGCTAATGCTTCTCGGTGAACCATGCAGTGCGTCCATGTAACGTCAGGATTTACCTTTTTTATGTGGGCCATTAATCCATTTACTCTGCCGGTCATCGCCGCAGCGCCGTCTGTGCACACATGAGAGCAGGATTTCCAATCCAGCTTGTGTTGAGAGAAAAAATTGTCAATAACGTTAAAAACGTCCTGTCCGGTAGTTCTCCCCGTGAGTTTCTTGCAAAACAGAATGTGCTCGTTTATCTCCAAAGTGTCTTTGTAACGCACAAACGCAATCAGTTGTGCTTCCCCACTGACATCCGTTGATTCGTCCAACTGCAAAGCGAACATACCAGACGCCTTACATTTTTCCACCACTTGGTCAATGATGTCAATTCCCATGTCGTCGATCCGATGGCACACAGTATTATTTGACAACGGCACTTTCTTCAGGACATCAGCTGCTTTCTTATCGAGCATAGTTTCTGCGAGAAATATAGCAGCAGGCAAGATTAGCTCTTCGGCTATGGTAAATGGCTTTTTCGATTTAGCAACGAGTAGCGACACGGCATAAGATGCCTCCAAGGCCTTGGTTGAGACCGATGTCGCTTTCTTTAGTTTTTCTTGGCTTCCCTTAAATTCAGCCAGCTTTTGGTGGAAAAACTCTGCAGGCTTACCCACACAGGCGGGATGTCTAGTACTAAGGTGCCGATGTAAATGGAATGGTTTCATGCTATTATTAGAAAGCACGTCGCCACAGATGAAACACATTGGCTGCGGTGGCTCTGTAGTTGTGACCGTAAACCCGGAGAGCACATAATGTTCACCAAACTGACGATTCTTCACCTTCTCTGTTTTCATTTTCTTGAGAACGGGTTCTCCTGATTCAGCAGTATCACCTGTGCTGTTGTTTCTGGATGAACCAGCTCGACTCAGCCATTGATCCATAATGATTATGTTAACAGAAATTTTGATCTCAATAAACACCAGCGCATTCACTTGATAGGATGTTGATATTTTGCTAGCTAGCAAGAAAACCAGCGCGCCACTACAATGATGATGATGATGTAACACCTGACAGTCCGGCGGGAAGCTGAACGCCGCGCCAATAATAATATATAGCCAGCAAATTATTACTTAATTTGAATGCTCCCAATTTTGGTTACATTATTACAGATTATGCATTATTCATTATTTGTGTACAGTTTTCCTGTAAAATGTTTAATAAAAAAAAATCTAAAATCAAATCTTTTTTTTTTTTTTTTTTACTTTTCAAAATCTTTTCACGTACCCCCTGGGGACCACCCACGTACCACTAGGGGTACGCGTACCCCCGGTTGGGAAACACTGACCTAGTGGTTGGTGAAATCTTTGTGGGACAAGTTTTTATCAGTTTCTTTTAACTGTATCCAGCCTCATATTTTAAAAGGAAGCTAGAGAGAATCCCCAAAATCGATCCTGAATTGGTATGTTTGCTGATGGATTTTCTAACTAAACATAGGGTCAATGTCGTTTTGTCATGTTCTTTTTTCCCACTGGATCACTGGTTTCGTGCTTCCGCCACTTTATTTTTTCTTGTACACTGACATGTTCTGTATAGGTTTGTAGACGATTCTGTCATTGTATAAATATATTTGCAATTTAGGGCGTGTAACACAGGGACAGTTGCAACACTTTTGGGGTTTTTCCCCAATAAGTAAAAAACCATTTACAATAGGATAGCCAATTTGCTATATTATACATTATCAATATGTCAGCTACTGAAACAATGTATTTAAGATGTTTTTATGAAATAAGTACAGGTTGGAAAATGTATATATATTTTTAAAACTCAACTGTTACAACTGTCCTTGTGTACAGGGACAGTTGTAGCACATGCCAGGCACGGTTGTAACATGTTAATAACGGTTACCTTTTTAACACTACATGACAACAAATAAGAAAAGCTGTCAAATTCTAAGGCAACAAGATTTGAATGGGGTTTCACACATCCTCCAACAAACAATGAGCAATGAACAGGATAACAGATAACACACACAGCATCATCATCCTCTGTGAAGGATTAAACTGTTCTCTGAGAGGTGCTTCTACCTTAATGATGTGGACCTACCTCCTTTGAGCTGAGACCATAATATAAATCAGCTGCCTCCAGCATTTGACATATATGCATTGTAAATAAAGCATAAACACCTATCATTACAGACCCCACGCAGCATTCTCATCTGTTTGTAATTAGAACAAACCACTGAAGGCATACAACGGGCAGCCAATTGAGACAAAAGGGCAATGCCGACTCAAGTTGACAGTGAAAGGCAAACAGTACAGCCTGTTGTTTGTCATTGTGCCTAATGGGCATGAATCACTCCTGGGCGACAAAGCCTCAGAGGACCTAGGACTGGTTAAGAGGATCTATCAAATAAACAGGGGGGACATAGTAATGGACAAACAATGCAGAAATACAAACCACACGCAGTTTGCTGGAACAGTTGACATTGTAAAGGAATTCCCAACAGTTTTTAAAGGACAAGGGACCTTGCCGTACACTTACAAGATCCAGCTCAAGGATGATGCCAAGCCTGTAGTGCACGCCCCAAGAAGAGTGCCAGCACCACTACGAGCGGGTTTAAAAAAAGAGCTTGACAGGATGACACTACTGGGTGTTATTGAGCGAGTGGAGGAGCCTACTGACTGGGTGAACTCCATCACATGTGTAAAAAAGAAAACTGGTGACTTAAGAGTCTGCCTTGATCCAAAGGATCTGCATGAGCATATCAAAAGAGAACACTACCAAATCCCAAAACGTGAGGAGATAACCTGTGAAATGGCAGGTGCAAAATATTTCAGCAAAATGGACGCTTCGCAGGGGTTTTGGCAGCTGAAGTTGGACCCAGAAAGCAGCAAGCTTTGCACCTTCAACACACCATTTGGGAGATACTGTTTTTTGAGGTTGCCATTTGGTATCATCTCAGCGCCAGAAATCTTCCACAGGGCGATGGAGTCCATAATAGAGGGTCTGGAAGCAGTAGCGTGGCGTGGGGAAAAATGTAGGGAAAGCCCATTTTTTGGGCGGGGGGGGGGGGGGGGGGGGGGGTGGTCAATAACGTAACCAGATGAGTGATTACAGCGCCCGGTATCATTTTACACACATTTGTATCACACAGATGCAGGACTTGCACACGCCTGTTATCTAACCGAAAGGTCCGCACGCACTCTCCAGCTAAAACTCTCTCCTTATTAATTTAAGCATTTTACTTATTAATGTATGCAGACAATCACACAATCTATGTGATTTTTGGATTTACCGTGCCTCTCAATTGCCCGTGACAGGTTGGCAAGGTCGATGAATCCTGAAGTTGCCCAAGGATTGTTCAGGGAGCACGAATCCTTGTCAAAAAGAAGACATGGCCAGCAAAATAGACGCTGAAGTTTAGCGCTTCCAGTTAGCCACTCCGTGCGGACATAATTGTGCTCATTGAACGTCCGATTCTCTCCCTTTTTCCTCTGTGTACACAGCTCGAGTGTGGGCATTGGCCTGTCATCTGATTTAATTGTTAGTTGCTGCTGTAGCGGAAGTTTAGTAAAGTTATGTTTGATTAAGTACGCCAAATCTCCACCCTCCATAATGCTTCATTTGCTTGATCATTTCTAACGGCGGTGATGACAGTTACAGTATTAAAACTGATGTTGATGTGATTTGATTGGATGGCAGTGTCAAATCAAATCGCCAGCCGCCAGCCGCCTCTGAAGGGAAGCAAGAGGCGGCTGGCTTCCCTTGGCATGGCCCTGACCAATCACTGGTTGGCAGGGGCATCACGTGAGCCTCATCTGATTGGTCAATCTCTCAATTTTTTTCACCAAAGGAAGCCAGATTCGGCTGGCCTCCTCTCGCAACAGTGAGTGCAATCTACTGTTTCACCATAACATCTAGAGGGGCGCTGTTTGTTTCACTCTTTGTAAAATACTCAATGAGAATGGGGGAGAGACGGGCCGGCAGCAACACACAGCAAAGGAGAATTATCTAAACAAAACAAAGTGTTTTTATTTATTTATTTAAATTATAACTACAATCCGAAAAAACAGGGGAAGCCTGGCTTCCCTTGGCCTCCCTTGGCCTTGTGTCTGGAAGGCACAAGAGTGTACATAGATGACTTGGTTGTCTGGGGAAAAACACGTCGAGAACATGACAAAAGACTAAGAGAGTCCAAGTGAATGGGCTGAAATTGAACAGAAATAAATGTCAGTTTGGGGTCACAGAAATGACCTTCTTGGGAGACAAGATCTCAGGAGAGGGGGTGGAGCCTGATCTGGCAAAAGTGCAAGCAATACTGGACATGCCTCCTCCCACTGACAAGAAAGGAGTCCTGTGAGTTATGGGAATGATAAACTTCCTGGGTAAATTCATACCTAACCTCTCCTCCAAGACAACATGCCTCAGATCGCTGCTTCAACACAACAAGGTTTTTGAGTGGAATGCTTCAAATGAAAAAGAATGGAAAAAACTAAAGGAAACTCTAACTACTGAGCCAGTTCTTACATTCTTTGATACATCAAAAGCTACAAAGATCTATACAGATGCATCTAAAGATGGATTGGGAGCTGTACTCCTTCAAGCGAGTCTCAGATTCACAGCTGGTGATGATGTTGAAGCACACGTTGACATGGTGATGGCATCGCTCCCAGCTTCTGATGTCATGTTGCAGAAAATTGTGCAGGAGACAGAAAAAGACCCTACACTACAGAAAGTGGCCTGCCATACTTTCAATGGTTGGACAAAAGGAAGTTGTCCACAGTTATATCCTGTACGGGCAGACCTGAGTGTGGCAAATGGCCTGGTGCTGCGACAGAACAGGATTGTCATCCCTCAATCCATGCGTCAGGACATGCTACATCGTATCCACGAGGGACATCTTGGCATGGAAAAATGTAAAAGGAGGGCCAGAGAAGCAGTTTATTGGCCAGGCATCAACATGGACATTGAGAGCATGATAGGAAAATGTGACACATGTCTCAGACACCACTACAAACAAACAAAGGAGCCAATGCTGACTGCAGACCTTCCAGCTGCACCATGGCAAAAGGTGGGCACTGATCTATTCCATCTGAATGGCAAGGACTATCTTTTGTTAATAGACTATTATTCAAACTACCCTGAGGTAGCACAGCTCTCCAGTACATCAGCACTTTCTATCATCACACATATGAAGGGCTTCTTTGCCAGACATGGCATCCCACAATGTGTTGTCAGTGACAAATGGTCCACAATACAGCAGTGAGGAATTCAGACGGTTTGCAGAGCAGTATGGATTTCAGCATCTTACCTCTAGCCCACTGTATCCACGGGCTAATGGGCAGGCTGAAAAAGGGGTCCAAATTGTTAAAAGGCTGCTGAAAAAGGCAAGTGATGGTAAAACTGACCCTTACCTGGCTTTGTTGAGTTACAGGGCCGCACCGCTGGAGTGTGGTGCATCCCCTGCTGAGCTCCTCATGTGTCGCAAGCTGCGCACCACGGTACCACACATTTCCAACTACAACAACGACAAAAAGGTGCTGGATAATAAGAGAGTGAAGCTCAAGCTCAAACAGAAAATGAACTATGACAGAGTGACAAGGAGACTGGAACCTCTTCGGGAAGGGGATGTTGTGAGAATTGAGGGTCCTGATTCCTGGACCAGGAAAGCAACTGTCCTCAGTGAAGTGGGTCCCAGGTCATTCACTGTGAAAACTGAGAATGGTCAAGTGCTTCGGAGAAACAGGAAGAGTCTGTTGAAGACTCAGGAGAACATTGAGGAAGTTGGTCAGGAGACTGAAAAGGGAGTTGAGGAGACACCAGACTTGCAACATAGTGAGCCTCCTTCACCTTTCCCAGTAACTGAAGCACCAGATCTGAGAAAATCCACAAGACATAGAAAACCACCTGACAGACTTATAGAACAATAAACTGTTGACATGCAGTTATAAGTGACTTTAAGAAAAGAGCATGGTTGGCATTTATTTGATATTTGTGTCATAAGTTTTAAGGTGACATGTCATGCTTTTCCGGTTATTACCCGTCCCCTTGTGTGTTATGAAGGTTTTTCTGCATGTAAACGGTGTGCAGAGTCAAAACCCTCAAAGTACACCCTGTAGCGAGTAAAACACAGAAAATACCTCCCCAAAACGCCTCGTTGGAGATACGTCCAGTGGTCACTGGTCATTAGGGGCAGGTGGGGCACAGCCCCACCTAGTGTCAGCAGAAAGTATTAAAAATAATGATTACAAAAAAATGCTAAAAATATATTAAATATATTTTAAGATCATGTTTAATCATCTGATTCGTCTGTACATTGCTGTGTTAGTCTGTGTTCTTCTAATTAGTGTCTACAGTGTGTGCCTATTGAGCTGTTTAGAGCCATGTGGGACAAAACCCGATCCTGCCCCTCCCTCTCCCTGTTTAAGTGAACGGTGACTGTAAAAACTACACTGCGCATGCTCAGAATATTTTCCTATTTAATGTGTGTGGAAAAAAAATAATGACCATAGGGGCATTGTGCTGCCATCCCCACCATACGTCATCTCACATAATTCAGAGCTGATTGGCTGTAAGTACGTGTGCCGCGAAAAGTGTGATGTGTGAAGAGGAGACGAGAGAGCTGCAGTGACGCGTCCTAAAACCCGGAAGTAAGCTGTGCATGGCTTCCCTCGACAAAAAAGCAATGAGATTTCTCCATAGGATTTTAGAAAATAGCTCCAAATAAGGTCTGTGGGAAACAAACCTGTTAGATAAATGCACGTTTTGTTCAGCCGGATAATATCCACATGTTTACCCTACTTTTATAATTTTCGAATCATAAATCTATTGATTAGATTAGATTTTTGATAGACTTTTTAAACTACAAGAACATAAGGAGGACTTTTACAAAAAAGTAATAGAGATTTTGTCCAGAAGGATAGGCAAATGGACTTAATCTTCAAGTCAAGGTAAGACTGCAATTTTATTGAAAATGGGATCTTACTAAGAGAGAACAATTCAATATTTAAATGATAAAATTACATTTTTTGTGTATCCTTCTGTTGAACTGTCTGTTTAAAATTAATTGAAGCATCAGACAAAAAAAGCTTTTGAAAATAATATTATATTTTGATTTAGGTCAAAATATAATATTTGTAAACCTGAAGAGTCAGTGCCAGTGCCTCACCAGCCATGAACCTCACTGCAGAAGCTATAGACATCTACGTTTTTTGTGCCCCACCACTTTTGTACATATAAAAACGCCACTGGATACGTCACTGTCCATTTGATTCTTCCGGGTACATCATGATGTCATGTCGTCCCCGGAACAAAATGGACCAATCCGTGGAGCCGTTACGTTACGTCAGCGGAGCCGTTACGTTAAGCCCCCGCTGATTGGTCCAAATTGACCAATCCACAACTTCCTCACACACTCAGTGCAGGCAGCTCTGCTGATTTCTCCTCCCTGGCTGCAGGCTGATAACAGACAGTTGGGATCGCGGCGAAATTCTCTCTGCAGACCCATTCTCACAGCGTTTATCAACCCTTTTCTTACTCAATATCAAGCCACACTTATTGTTTTTACTTCGGCTGTGACTTTGTGTGTGCTCAGCTGTGTTTCGCTGTGTATCGCTAAACAAGGAAATCACACCTCCACGGAGCTCAGCGCGATTCACAACGTCCCGACTAGACTGGTCCCGACCAATCGGAGCACACTGGGCTCACAGGGAGGGGGGGGGGGGGGGGCAAGAGCTGCAACGAGCCGTTTGGTGGAGAGAGTGAATACTGCTGAATACACATAGGCTACTTTACAGAGATGCTGTATGCGAAACCAATGTGAGTTTTGAAAATTGCACAGTATAAATCTATTCTAGTAGACCTCAACAATGGAATTATGATCAGTGGAAATGGCCATGACATGGGACCTTTAACAATAGATATTTTATTTAGAGTAAATAGCAAGTTAAAAACTGCTATACTTTCTTTACAGTATGTTTAGACATTTTGAGTTTAAAATGTTTACATTTGAAGACTGTACGTTCCAGAAGCTTTATAATTAAGAAATGTGTTATACCATGCCCGGCGCCGTGGGAGGGCCAGGGAGGGCCAGGCCCTCCCATTTGACATTCTTGCCCTCCCCCAATAAACACGATTTTTATTATTTATAAAAATGTAAAAATATATATTTTTTTGTTATAAATAAACTGTGAACTTTTATGCTACGATGTATGTGATGTCAGATAGTAACTAAAACAAAAAAATCGCAGGCTACGTCAAATAAATTCATGTGTCTGATACTGACCTGTTTGGAAAGGGGATGTAATGATAGGTGTTTATGCTTTAGTTACAATGCATATAGGCTATGTTACCACTAGGCGGCAGTATAACATCTATGAACATAGATGTTAGCAGAACAAGATGTGATGTGACTGCATGTTGGCTAATAAAGTTGGCTAGTAAAGCTAGTCTAAAGATACAAGAAGATGTCTTATTTATAACCAATAAGAACATTACAAGGTCTGGGTGCCGTGTTGGCGGGACGTTGCGGGGCTCGCTGCTCCACCCTTTGAGACTCGAGGAGCCGACAGTGTGAGTTGTATTACTGGTGTCGTTTCCTGGTTGCTGCGTGGGGTCTGCGAGACAGCGAGACACGGCGAAACTCAGCCTGAGCACACACACACGTGAGTGTGTGGCGAACTGTGAGTGGAGATCCACGCAGTTGCCGCTGAGAAAAGATAAGGCTGAGTGTGCTGGCGAAACTCCGCGGAGTATCGCGGCTGAGAAAGGATAGGCTGAGTGTGTGAGTGTGTGTGTGTGTGTGTGTGTGTGTGTGTGTGTGTGTGTGTGTGTGTGTGTGTGTGTGTGTGTGTGTGTGTGTGTGTGTGTGTGTGTGTGTGTGTGAGGAGCTCCACGGATTGGTCCATTTGGATCGTCGTTACGTCACTTGGTACCAAGAAGAAAAAAATGGAAAAATAAAAATCTCCAACGAAGCGTTCTGGGGCAGCATAGACAGGTCGTTTATGACTGCAGACCGTTTACATGCAGAAAAAGCTACATAACACACAAGGGGACGGCCGGGTACAACCTGATCTCACCAGAATGCGTGACTCCACCACGAGTCCTTAACACCACATTGCGTGGTGGAGTCACTAACTTTGTTACATTTACGTGTCGGCACCACGCAAACAACCCCAATGTAAAGTGAATTACCTTGGTCGTGGTGCACACACGCATTTCTACAACGTCCTGCAGTGAGCTTTGTATTCTATAAAACGTTTTTAAAATCTACTTTATAGCTTGTAACTCACGGGAGGCTTCTTTTATTTTATTTGTATTCATAATCATTTGTATTTTTCGTCAGAATGTAGGCCTATTATGGTGCATTAGTTACCAATTTTTGTTCTCAAAAAACAGTGCATTGTGTGTCACGCATTCTGGTGAGATCAGGTTGGACAAAGGAGCCTTATTCACTTTACATTGGGGTTGTTTGCGTGGTGCCGACACGTAAATGTAACAAAGTTAATGACTCCACCACGCAATGTGGTGTTAAGGAGTCGTGGTGGAGTCACGCATTCTGGTGGGATCAGGTTGGCCGGGTAATAACCGGAAAAGCATGACATGGGACCTTTAACATTTAACAACCTATTAATGTGTCATACCCACTTAACGGGAAGAAACTCTGCTAACTGAGGATATGAAGAATTTTTACCGAAACAAAACACAAGGGTAATACCAAGCCTCTGAATTAGCACTGAGCGAAAAAATTCTAACGCATTTAGCACAGAACTCACGGTAAACACATTGTATTACTTATCGGATCTGCACAAACAAGATATCAGATTAAAGCTAGATTCTAGATGTATAAGTATCATCACTGTGCGACCAAAACTCAGGGCAGCGAAGGCAAACCCAGACAACACACAGCTTTACGGAGCCAAAACAGCAAATATGTCTTACCTTTGCTGTTTTCTGATCAAAAGTTATGTTCAATGTCATCAAAACGCTGCTGAAGGTTAATCCAATGTCTCTGTGTCACTTTGAAATTATTATTGATAATCCATCATCATATTTATGGCAATAAGCCTAGTTTTCAGAGCGTAACATGCGCATCACTCTCACTCCTGAATGGTAACGATTCTATTTGCTCTAACGGTTCAAAAGAGATGTCAATCATCAAAATCGACCGAGGGGGGCCAGAGATATGGCAAATCCAACCAAATGTTTTTTTTGTTGCTAAACCTCTCTAAAAAGGTCAAATGTCACTTGCTTTGCATCAATCTTGATACAGGGTACTTATTATATGTTATAGTTTAGATTCCTAAAGCTTTTACTCTACTATCCCATCATTCAAGGCTGGTTTTCACTATAAGTACGGACACTATAATTTACTTTTTTTTTACTATGTTCAATCTGAATTTACTTTAAAATAAAAAATGTATATATTGATTCTGACTTTTCTACATTCAACTCACAGGTGTATCATTGCTTTGAGAAAAAAGATTATTAATTTTCCCCTTTTAGAAGTGAAGATATAGTCATTTGTTCTGGGAATGTCATTTTCGAGCCAGAGACCTGAGAAACAGGCTGGGGGCTCAACTGGTTAAAGGGGACCTATACATAAATATGTGTCCCTGGTGTGTCAGGGAACTCACAAAGTGTAAGAAAACAAAACCCTCTTTTCCTCCGTACCAAAATCTCTAAAAACGGGGGTACAACGGAGCTGATGCAGATTTGCTGCCAATATGACGTAATATCGGACACATAGCCCTATCAGAAACGTTAATATCAGAAACAATGCCCGACATGTTTTGGACGTAATATTTCATTTTCATTTAATCGTTTATTTGAACCGGGACAGTGCACATTGATGAACGCCGGATTTTAGCTTTGAGCTCATTTCCATCCGTAGTCCCGTCACATACAACATATAAGAACATGACATTTATATGCAGGAAGAGCATGAGCAGCACACAAGCATTTACCACATGGCAGTACAATGTAGCAGCTATGATATATAAAAGTGCAAGATAAGATACAAGAGATACATAAAGTGCAAGAGGAGATATCCCTGTACAAAAGTGCATTTAGCGGTGATTACACGTCTGTTTGTTGCTCAAATAGTTGTCCTTTAAAACTATTGAGAGTGGGACAATCCCGTATCTCAGTTGGGAGGCTATTCCACAATGAGCTGCCTTTAATTAGAGGACATTTTGTCCAAAAGTTGTCCGTCTACAGTGGACTTCAGTCTCCTCTGGTTTCTGACCTAGTGCAGCGTCCAGTGTGTTTTTTGTGGATGAATTCCCCTAAGGGAGTCCATGTAAACATTTATAAAAAAAACACATACTTTTAAAAGACTTAAAATGGTCAAAACTCAAGAAATTGTGTTTTTCAAGGATGGTACAGTGGTGGTATGAATTTGACTTTCTGTCAAAAACCTTGATAGCTCTTGTACAGCTGTTCTATCGGTTTCAGGTTTGTGGCACAAGCAAACGACCAGTTTGTCAAACAGTATTCAATGTGGGAAATAATCATACAGTGGAGGTATGACTTTGCAGCATTGACAGTTAAGAAAGGTCTAATTTGTTAATTTGTTTAAATGTTGCAAGTTGAATTGAATGGTATTGGATACTTTCTTAATATGTTTCTTAAAAGTCAAGTTCGAGTCCATTATGACTCCAAGATACTTGAAGTGGGGGACTAGTTATATTTCTGCTCTGTTTAAAAACACGTTGGATCTTTCGATTTTGACTGGTCGTCTACTGAACATCATGCTTACTGTTTTTTTTTAACATTGAACTGTAAGCAAATGTTGTTCAGCCAGTGTTGAACCTTGTCCAAAGCATTTGAGAGACAGGATGAGATCATTTCAGTGTTTTTCCCATGTACAAAGATGACCGCATCATCGGCATACATTTGCACATTCAACTCAGGACATACATTAGGCAAGTAATTAATGTACAGAGAAAACAATAATGGTCCAAAACCTTGTGGAACCCCAACAGGGGTAGGGGGATTTGGCTCCGTTGACCAAAACACACTGTTTTCTGTTCGATAAGTAAAGTCCCTGACACACCAACCCGATTTGCGGCGCCCTACTCAGGTTGGTGTGTCCCGCACCGTCGTCTCTTTACGGCAAATGTTCACACCTCCCGCGGACAGTTAGCCAAAGAAAGTCGGCCAAAGAAATCACTCTGATTGGCTGTTCAGCTTAGCGAATCAGTGCATGAGAAGCGAAGCGGAAGTGAGGGACCAAAATAAACGATTAAGAAGGCACACACAGACAGACAGAGCTACTAGGCTTGTTTGAGACGCGTTGCGGCCCGCCTCGAAAGTAGACGAGAATAGCCGATCGCAGCCGGGGGAGGTCTCAAAAAGCTCGCCTGAAGTCGGACAGCTCGGAGTCGGCTTCGTCTTCTTCTTCTTCTTCTCTCGGTTTTTTGGCGGATTGCAAACAACTTTAAGGTGCATACCGCCACCTCCGGAGTCGGCTTGACTCGGTTTGCATTTATAAAGAATGCACACATGTGTTTAATCGTTAATCTCAGATATGTACTAAGTAAATACATTTGTTCCTGCTCAAGATTAGATTCAACTTTATTGTTATTGCACATATTAAAGGTACTGAGACAACGAAATGCAGTTTAGCTTCTAACCAGGTGCAACAAGCAGTAAAGTGAAAAGTAATGTACACAATCTACAGAATAAAATATAGAATGAATTGAATGATGAATAAACAGTGAGGGGTATGAATACACTAGATATCAGCCTGTGAGCAGTATGAACAGTGTGTATGAATATCAGATATATAAAGTAAGTATATTATAAAATATATAGATATTAATTTCATGATGATAAACATTGTGGAACAATGATGAAAAATGGGAATGGATGTGGCGCCGTAAAACTGACACAAAACAACAACAAACTTTTGCCGAGCCAATGGGAGAGCTTCATCAGCAGCACGGGGTAAAACCCACCAATGAGCGCTCAGCTCGAGATACCAGCGAGTCGTTTCCCATCAAGCATTTAGCTTCCGCAGCCCGTGGAGAGGAACTGCGCCGCCTCGCCACGCCTCGCTCTCAAGGCTGCGGGCGTCTTTGTCCCGCGAGATTTCAACGTCTCATGTAGGCGAGCCTCCAGAGTAAGTCGGACAAAATGACTAACCATCATGCAACGCACGAGCAAGACGTTGATCGCAACTGCGCAGGTCTCGCTTGTCTCAAACAAGCCTACTCTCTACCACTGTTCATTGTTCATTTACCTATTGTGAGCATCACATGGAAATGTACATTTTGCAAGAAGTGGCCATTATTCAGATGGGTGTTTCCGTCCGCCCCTCTATTCTTTCTCCCATGATCCTCCACAATCTGCCTAGAAGTATTTTAACGTCGTAGCTGTTCAAAATGGTCATTTTAAAATGTGTTGAAACTACTGTTAGTAGTTAAACCAATAATAATGTACGGCTGCAACTGACAGTTATGTAGGCACATTTTTTATTTTTTATTAACGCTGTGTGATTAAAAGAATAAACACAAATAGCAGGATAAGCAATACAAAACTTTATTTCGTAACTTGATACTACAGCCATTGACAACACAGCATTAGACATATTTGGCAAACTCTTTTTTTATTGTATTACACACTATTTTTATCGTATTGTATTTGTGTCGATTGTTTACATTGTACAGTTCTTTAGACATATTTGCTATATCTTATCCCACTGAAAAGGCACTGCACCGACACCGTTAAAATATTGGCATAGTTCATCCCTGTGCTGCTTGGCTCGAGCTGGAACATTGGTGCCGTATGGCAGGGTGGCCTGCCGTAGTTCAGGGTCTTGTCTCCATCTTCCTGGGACAGCTCTAGACACAGGTTCGGGAAAGCCCCCTGAGCTTCTCGCTGTAGTATCCATGTTTTCACCCATTTAGTGCGGTTTCTCCTGATTTTTCGCTTCCGCTTCTTAATCTCTGCAGCCGCAAGCAACACTACAATTGCTGATAACGCCAGTACCGTACAATACATGCTTTCGATCGACGAGAGAGAGTGAAAATGGAACCCAGACGCTATTTGTTGTTTGTTTATATCACGCAGTCTGTTCTTCTTCTCTCTGTGTATAACGCAGTCTGTTGGCCAACACTGCAGGGTCTTTTATCAGGGTATCATTGATTTGTAATTCTAGTACATTATTTTCCTGTTAAGATTGCCAAACCTTTTTAACGCACCTTCAATTATATTGATGAAAAAGTTTGCTTTGGCCTGTCTTATGGTTTGTGTTACCTTGTTACGAGCATGAGTGAATTGATGTCTGTCAGTGGATAGTCCGGATTTCAAGCTCTGCTTTAATAGTTGGTCTCTAGATTTCATTAAATTCCTGCACTGTAGATTCAGCCAGGGAAGATGATATTCCTTCCTGCCCCTTTAAGGCACCCTCTCCTTGAGAAGGAAGACATTGTATCATTAATTTGAGATATAAACAGATCACTGTTTTCACCAATGTCTTCAGAGGACAGAGTGTCCCCCCAATTAATCATTTTCACTGCATCCATAAAATGTTGTTGCAGGTTTTTGGGGATGAAGCGTGAATCCAAGGCAGGGGTTCTACTGTAGGTGTGGCCATGAACCTTTTTTTTGTGAGTTTCCTGGCAAGATTATGGTCAGAAAGACCAGTCAGGAAGTTGAATGTTTTAACTATTCTGTCAGCTTTGTTAATAAATACTAAATCTATCATTTTGGTTATTCTAGTCGGTTGATCCATTAGTTGTATTAAGTTGTGTTTATCCGTGATCCGTTTTAAGTTCTTTCTATTTTGTTTGTCATTCCAGTTTATGCTAAAGTCTCCTAAACAATTAGCTCTTTGTTGGAGTCACAGGAATTCAGCATGAGTTTTACCTGGTCATAGAAATCCACCTTAGCGGTGGGTGGTCGATATAGGCAAATCATGGTGAGGGACATTTCCTCAGATAGTGTGATTTCCACACCAACATGATAAAAAAAAAAAAAAATCAACATTAGCTGGAAGAGCAATCTCCCTACAAATAATGGTATTCCTCACATAAAGCAACCCGCCCCCCCCCCCCCCCCCCCCCCCCCCCCCCCGTTTTTCCCTTCAGCCTGTCCTTCCTAAACTGGTAAACCTAAAAATATGGTCTTTGTTTACATTAGCAAGCGCCGCTAACACTCAGAGCTAACCTGTACTGGAGAGAGTATGTGTAAAAAAGCAGGAAATAAAAAAAGGAACTCACCTTGTGGCAAACCCTCAAGAAAAAATGCATTTGAGCTCCATACTGTTTCAGAAATAATCCTCGGTGTGGTTTGGAACATGATATGGCATTTAATCACGGCAGCATTTAGCTGTATCTGCCGGTAGAATTCTGAGCAGGCATTAGCTCCCCCTCCTCTTTTTTTGCTTTCAAGCTAAGGACCCCGAACCTGCAGTTCTCTAACAGGGATAAACAGAGGGATATGAGGGATGTCTAAAATGCATGATCTGTTTGGTATTTTGAGCAAAACACATCATAGACATGTTTTTTATATTTTTGTATATCTGAGATCCATAATATATTCCTATAAATAGCATAATAGGAGACCTTTAAGCCTTTGTTAAAAGATTATTATGTTAGGCCTCTAACCACAAATGTAATAAAACAACATATGGGGAAAAAATATCATCATCCATGGCTTTTTGGGATATTATTTATCATCAGTATGTAGGTGACATACAGGGGAATGTGACTGTGTTCAAATAACAGTCGAATCCACTCTCACTGATAACCCTTTAAGTCAGGCTTCATGGTGTCATAATGACGTGTCATTATACAATAATGGTTTAAAAAAATGATCAACAACATTTTTTTGCTCCAGCAAAGACCTTACTTACTACCAGTATATGATAATGTGTAAAATGTGTCACTCCAAAGTTTGGACCCGTTAGATATCCTAATTGGTTTAGAAGTTTGAAATATACAGTGCCAAAGGGTCATGTCTGCTTTTATCTCCTCTTCTTCTCCTGTTCACATTGATGTCCTTTACTATAAGGTGGTCCACTCGCACTTTCCGCTGCTGATTCGGCATTGTGATGTTGGTGGCTTTGTCAGCAAGGTCTGGCAGGTTTGTCTGCCATGTTGCATTTTAGGGGGCACCTCAAGGGTGAGGGAAGTTTCACCGTTGAGACAGCAGTGCTGTAGCAGCAGCTGCTCTAACACTGACAGCTTTTCAGGTATTCAGGGAGTGTTCACTGAACAAAAAAGAAGAGTCTCTGTAAAGTAGCCCCCCCCCACACTTCTCAAAGCAGAGCAGAATACTCTATTCTACACCCTCTCAAAAATGGACTGTAGGATTGCAGATTCTGATCAAATAACATAAGGTTTAGCATTACTAATGCTTCTTAAACATTATTTATTAGCCTAAAATGTGTTGTTAACAGTAAAATAACAAACGTTTTATTCACTCTCAATGTAGGCCTACCATTTAATATTGATGGTTATTAGAAGGTCCTGTATAATGTGGGAAAGACCTTTAAAAACTGAAAAAGTATATGTTAAAGGCACACCAGGCCGATTATCGGTGTCGGTGGGCGTCAGGCCGACGATGAGCGTTGACACGCCCTACTCTACCTACAAAGGCAGTCGGCAAAATAAATCACTCTGATTGGCTGTTCAGCCAATCAGAGTGATTAACAACAATTCAAGTGTTAATGATATGTAGCTATTTAATTTTTTTTTTTTTCCTGTCCTTATATTGTAATAATTTTCTCTCATGCGCTTCCCAGTGCATGAGAAGCGAAACGGAAGTGAGGGACCCAAACAAACTATTAAGAAGGCAAATCTGAGAATTAATTTAACTCCAGCTCCAGCATTAGACATATTTGGCAAACTCTTTTTTTATTGTATTACACACTATTTTTATCGTATTGTATTTGTGTCGATTGTTTACATTGTACAGTTCTTTAGACATATTTGCTATATCTTATCCCACTGAAAAGGCACTGCACCGACACCGTTAAAATATTGGCATAGTTCATCCCTGTGCTGCTTGGCTCGAGCTGGAACATTGGTGCCGTATGGCAGGGTGGCCTGCCGTAGTTCAGGGTCTTGTCTCCATCTTCCTGGGACAGCTCTAGACACCGGTTCGGGAAAGCCCCCTGAGCTTCTCGCTGTAGTATCCATGTTTTCACCCATTTAGTGCGGTTTCTCCTGATTTTTCGCTTCCGCTTCTTAATCTCTGCAGCCGCAAGCAACACTACAATTGCTGATAACGCCAGTACCGTACAATACATGCTTTCGATCGACGAGAGAGAGTGAAAATGGAACGCACACGCTATTTGTTGTTTGTTTATATCACACAGCCTGTTCTTCTTCTCAGTTATCACGCAGTCTGTCTTCCGGCTGTTGCCTATTTTGAATGATGAATACACACTACCGCCGCCTGCTGGTAAGGAGAGTTATTGCCACTCATGCATGCGCAGTTCGTACATGCTTCTTGGCCGTCGGCTGAAGTCTTTGCGGTGTGTTCCAGTGCGACACATGGCCGAGACGCAGGAGACGTGAGGCGAGGCGACGCAACAGTCTGGGTCCATCTGTGTCAGTTATTTGTTGTCAGATTGGTGTGTCCGAGCCTTTAGTCACGGAGCAATACATTGCTGTAGCTCTGTAACAGTGGGGTGAGTATGTGTGAGAGATTAAACTCTGAATGAGTTAGCATTTTAGCACTTTGTCTCGCAGTCAATGGTTTTTTAGTTAGGTTCTTGAAAGGTCTGTGGTTTATACAAGCTTACGAGATGCAAATGCTGCTGACAAGTGGCTCAATAAGACAACCAAATGTCATCAAACCGAACCTGAGTCCGCCTTTAGTTTAGGGGTGGTGACAGGAAGTCTTACGATCGGAATGTAGTTTGGTAATCGCATTTGTGAAGATTAACTTGCTGAACAAAACGTGTATGTACAATAAAAATGTGTTTGCGACAGAACCTATTTTCAGACATATTCCAAAATCAAATGCTAAAATCCCATTGCTTTCATTGGAGGGAGCCCTTGGAATGTCTACTTCCAGGTCTGTCTACAAAAATACGTCACCACACGTTTGCTTCATATCCAAACATGTTCCTGGAAATTGTTCACCTAATCCAATGAGTTTTGGAGGCAGGAGTAATAAACTGTGATGAAGAGAGGACATGGAACGTGTGCATTCTCTACACAGAAAGGAGCTGGTGTGTGTTGTACTGTTTCTCTCTAGCTGCCTGTGTGATTGTGATTGATTGCTTGCCACTGTTAGACAGCTTGTGATTGGGCCATGCATATACATGAAGCTGCCGAAGCTTCCCCCCCAAGGGGTGCTTTTCATTTCAATAACTTTTGCATCCTTTATCCTCCCTTCACCTTGAAATGTTTCCCCCTCCGCCTTCATTGAGGATCCAATACCTTATATTCTCCAGCAGTGAGGAGATAGGAAGGAACTGTAGGAGCTGGAGAATTAAAATGGAGTATTTGACACATGTCTTGTATCAAGTGGCGTGACATTTAAATGCCACATCAACCCACGTGACTAACAGATTTGCATCACGTTAAAAGTAACAGACGTTGTTTAAAGCAGGCTTTACATGATTAGCGGTGCATCACTGGCTGTGCTCTCGTTTTCTATGGAGAGCGGTGCCTCCCAACTGCTCGAAGTTCTCATGACGGCAAATTCTGACGCTCTGTCCCCCCGTCTGTCTCTCACGCCCTGACTGGGAGGAGCTAAGAAGTGAGGAAGAGAGTGAGCAGAGGTCGCGTTAACCGAATATTTTCCGTCTATGACAATTTGTTTTTAACAATGACGGAAAAATCTGAAAGCAGTCCGTCATTTTGACAGATTAGAACAAACTCAGAACAACGCCACATTTTCCCCGCAGCGAGGCTCCGGTGTTATGCCGTGTTATGCATCCAAAAAGGAAATTACACCGTTTCCAAACCGTACTTTGCCGTACAAATCATTGAAATGTCTGTGAGTTTTGGCTTTACGCTGTGCGCGCTCCCGCGAGGTGCAGTGAGCATGCATAACATGGTGCTAACAGTCAGGGGCGCCGTAAGGGGGTGAAAAGTTAGGACGATTCTAAGGCCCCGTGACCAGTGGCGTTTCTAGGTGTACAAAACTGGGGGGGCAGAAAGAGGTCGGGGGAGAGAGAGAGAGAGAGAGAGAGAGAGGGGGGACAGAGAGAGGGGGGGAGGAGAGAGAGAGGGGGAGTGTCAAATTACATACTGAAGACCACAGGAGCAACACTGTGAGGGCATACATTTACGTACACAGCGTGGGGATATCATAGTAATGCACCTTCATACATGGAGTAAAGGTCACCATCACAAAGTAATTCTTAACAATAACAACAACCGTAATGCTTTAGCATTAAAACACCATAGACTGTAAATATAAGGAAAACACAGACACTCATCATCGAGGTCACAATATCAATCGATCCAGCAGAGGCAAAACACAGAAGATCAACAAAATATATGACATAAATGAACTTACCAAAGCTGAAGGCTCACTTGAAAAGAAAAGCGGCACGGCGGTCCTTCCTCTGACAGAATGTGTCTATCACTTTGGGGATGAAGTCCTGTAGTTGCTGGATCAACTGGCTTTCAATTGAAAGCATGGCCAATGCGTTAAGTCGCGGCTGTCCCATGGTGTTGCGAGTGAAAGTCTTTATCCTTTTGAGGGTGGAAAAGTTCCTCTCTGACTCGGATGTCGTCATCGGAGTTGTCACTATTATTTTGACCAAAATAACAGTCTCAGCAAACGTTTCCTCCAAGTTGTTCTCGTGAATGGATTTCAACAGAGACAGGGCAGTGTTTCCAGTGTGAAGCTCACTGTGGCGGTAGAGCGTGGTCAGCTCAGACTTCAACTTCTCCTTGTTTCCCAACGCAGGCCACAGTTTCACGGCGCAGTCAAGCTCAGGTGTAGGAAATGACAGGACATGCTGTGGGAAGAATGAGCTGTCAACAACCTTTGCAGCGATCAAATGGTCACTCTGTGAGAACCTCTGTTCCACCTGTGAGATGACTGTGTCACAAGCCTCCTTCATCACCGGCGCTGTGCTGCTGACTCGTCGGCCTGGCTCGTCTGTTCCATCATGAGCAGTGGCGGCCAATGCATCAGTTTTCTGCCTCATTTTCTGAACATTTTCCTTGAAACGGCAGAGCGCGCTGTTGATCCCAGGTGCATCGATGCTTCGTTTTTGCAGAGTGTTGTATAGAACATCCACTTCTGGCATAAGCAACGAAAAAAACTCCAGGAGCTGCATAAATGCTCGGTCCCGCAGTTTCTTTGACAGGCCGTATGCCTCACTTATGGTGACCGCATCCCATCCTGGTTGTGCGCGTATATGCTTCATACACTGAAGTAGTGCATCTCGGGTCTCTCAAACCGCGTTCACAGTTCTGCTTTTAAAGTTCCATCTCACAGCCGGTGGCCGTGGTATGCGTCTCTGTGTTGCCTCTGCAAGAGCTGCAACACGTTTTGGAGCACCGGAGAAAAAAGTGGAAAAAGCAGTTAGATCTGCAAAAAACCCCTTCAGGATGCTCATCCTTGCTGAACACAGTTGCTGCAGGGTCAGGTTCAGTTGGTGGGCGTAGCAGTGAACAAACTGAGCGTTTGGGTACGTCTCCTTCATCACCGTCTGTACCCCGCGCACGTTACCGCTCATGAAGGCCGCCCCGTCATAGGTCTGAGCGATTAGCTTTTCTTTCAGCTTCAGGGGTTCCAGAACAGCCTTGATGCTGTTAGAGAGACCTACACCAGTTTTGTCCTTTACTTCCACAAACTCCAAAAAACGCTCTGTAACTGTGAGGTCAGGCATAATGTATCGCAGCACAATCACCATTTGCAATTTACAGGAGACATCGGTTGTCTCGTCGGCCTGAACGGCAACAAATGATGTGTTGTCCACTTGCTTGGCTATTTCCTCCCTGTACACATCATACATGCAGTCCAAGAGTTCATTCTGTATGGTGCTTGATGTCCCTTTGAAAACAAGCTGAGCTTCGTAGTGCCGTTGAAGCCTCACACATTGTCTCGAAAATTGACCTGAATATCCCTGGATTCAGAGAGTCCGCCGACTCGTTGTGGCCCCGCAGTGCTGTCTCACATTTCCCACACAGTTTAATACAGGTGATGATCCGACCAAGCACGTACCTGTTTTCTTCCACCTTCCTATTATGAGAATCAATGCCACGTCTGTAGGCGCTGTCAATCTGAGCTGCAACATTCACCCTTCCAAGTAATCCCAATTTTACGGCATTTTCCAAATGACTGTTGCTGCTCTCATGCTTCATTGTCCTCTCCGAAAGATGCTTTAAGTCCTTGTAACCTGTCCTCGACCAAGTACCTTGATCTTCACCAAAAAGCAGGCAAGGAAAGCAAAAGAGGGAATTCTTCTGGATGCTCGCCGTTAGCCATTTCTTTTTAGCAAACCACTCAGCGTTAAACCCACGTTTAACTTTGCCCGCAGTCTGGACCATTTGTAAATCCGGTGGATGGT
This sequence comes from Gymnodraco acuticeps, assembly GCF_902827175.1. Lineage (NCBI taxonomy): Eukaryota > Metazoa > Chordata > Actinopteri > Perciformes > Bathydraconidae > Gymnodraco > Gymnodraco acuticeps. The sequence goes on from NW_022989899.1 coordinate 315,237, forward strand.
GGGCACCGAGGCGCTTTACCTCCAGTTTCTCTCCGAGACTAAGTGTCTCAAATGTGTGCTCCAGTAAATGGTCAACTTCATTCATTTTCTTTCAGTTTTTTACTTCTTTTAATCGCTGGTGATGTTAGCTATATGCTGCTCTCTCGTCTCCTCTTCAAACTACACGTGACGTTTCGCAGCACTGCACACGTGAGTACTTACAGCCAATCAATTCTGAATTATGTGAGATGACGTATGGTGGGGATGGGAGCACTCTGCCCCTACGGTCATTATTTTTTTGCCACACACATTCAATAGAAAAATACTCTGAGCATGCGCAGTGTAGTTTTTACAATCACCGTTCACTTAGACTGTGAGAGGGAAGGGCAGGATCGGGTTTTGTCCCACATGGCTCTAAACAGCTCAAAACGGCACTCTAGACACTAATTAGAAGAACACAGACTAAAACAGAAATGTACAGACGAATCAGATTATTAAACATGACCTTAAAATATATTTTATATGTTTTTTTATTTATTTTTTAGTATTTTTTTGTAATCATTATTTGTAATACTTTCTTCTGACACTAGGTGGGGCTGTGCCCCACCTGCCCCTAATGACCCGCCGCCACTGCCCGTGACTGACAGGGGCCAAAACATTTTTTAGAACATTAAGAAAAATAATTTAAGTAACTTTTCATCAATCATCAATAATTAACATTAATATAACGTTATATTGATAATGTAATCACTAAACTTACGATTAATTTAACTTATTTTCTTCCAAAAGTTAATTATCCAAAGCCTCTGTACACCCCCCTCTATTTACATGTAATGGTTTGGTCCTGCCTCCAAACACTGTGCGGCTCCGCTCTTCCTAGCAGCAGAGAGTGAGAGCATGTGAGGAGGGATGCTAGTACTTACGTATGTACCATGTCTCAACGACTAACAAAGTCAGGCTTTCAAAAAAGAAAAGAAAGGAGAGAAAGACAAGAGAGAGGGACTAAAGGGCGACAGTATGTCACCCAGTTTTTCAAAAGAAAAGGTGGGTGTGGTCCATGAGTGGTGGAAATTAGTCCGTTAGCTAAGCGTAGTCCATTGTAAATAATAATTGTAATGTTTTGCTGACATTAAGTACTGTTAATATCTTCACAGAAAATGCTGAGGTTTTTCATTTCACTCCTCTTTTAGCTGACATTTAATAAAGGCAGTTACATTTTTAGCAGCTATTCATACTAAATCAATTGTCCCTCCCCCTGGTGCCAGGACCAACAGATCCATCTTTAGGCTCCGCAGCCCTGTCCCCCATAAGGCTTTGCAGTCTTGCCATGCTGTTCATTGAAAGCCAGTTGGCTAGCAAGCTGGACTTCAAGGACTTGATCAGTGACTTTGCCTATAAGAAGGCTAGGCGCTGGGCGCTTGGTGAGTAAGGCTGAGCAAGGGCTCGTAATAACTGTTAAAGGGCAAGGCTATAGTAACGATATTGGATCACACAGAAGATGCATGATGGGAAAAAGACTGAGAACAGGTAATAGGCTCTGATTTAGCGCCACCATCAGGCCTTTTCACTTCCATTTCTGTTTTGTTGTCCATTTACACTTTAATACCCGCTTATTTTGTAGTTGGTATGTATATAAAATAACAAAATCTGCTGCTTATGTTATTTCTGTTGTTATAGCATTTTATAAATGATAATATTGGTGTTAATGTTCACTTTATTTTTATTTAAGAGGTCATGTATATTTAAGTTATATTTATTTTGATTTATGAATGAACTCCATAAAAGATGACTATTGAGGTCTATTGTCAGGAATGTTAGTCTTATATCAAATAGTGAATTCTACTGCAGCAGAATGTTGCATGTCTGCACAGTGTTATATTTTCACAGCTCAGTGTCAGTAAATATTGTGCAGTTAGTATTGGACTACAAGATAGATGCAAGCCTGTACAGGTAGAGTTATTTAAAGCATAAATGAGTCGGTTGGGTTCTGGAGGTGTGGTTACAGCAATTGTGCTTGGTTGGCGTGGCCTGGGCCTGGTGGTGGGGCCCAATGTGATATATTTTCATGGGGCCCAAAATCCCTGGCGGCACCCCTGCTAACAGTTCACGAGCGTGCGTCTCATCAGAGTTGTGTAAAGGCCGACGGGTAATACTCGACTTTGATGGAAATGTTACGATCCTGTCCGTCAAAATGCCGGGCAACGAAAAAGTCTAGCACAACCTCTGAGAGTGAGATAAGAATTGTTAGCTTAATGAGAAGCAACTAAGAAGGTTTCTGTATCAATCACGGCGTCACATGACTCTCTGTTTCCTCTCCTTCTGTCCTTTACAGGAAATGTCTTTGTGGTGAGCCTGGCCTTTGCAGATTTGGTGGTTGCATTCTACCCATACCCTCTGGTGTTGTACGCCATCTTCCATGATGGCTGGTCACTGGGAGACACCCAGTGCAAGGTGAGCCATGACTGTATATCTATATTGAATGCTGACTTGGTTTTAAAAAATGTTGGTTTTCCTTTTTGAGGTACTAAAAAATGTGCTTAAAAACTAATACAATCATAATGAACGTTCCTGTATTTCAGGTGAGTGGCTTCCTGATGGGCTTGAGCGTCATTGGCTCGATCTTCAACATAACAGGCATTGCCATCAACCGCTACTGTTACATCTGCCAAAACTTCAGCTACGACACGCTTTACAGCTACCGCAACACGCTGCTGCTGGTAGCACTCATCTGGCTACTGACGGTCTTAGCCATCGTGCCCAACTTTTTTGTTGGCTCGCTGCAGTACGACCCCCGCGTTTACTCATGCACATTTGCACAGACAGTCAGTGCGACCTACACCATCACGGTGGTGGTTGTCCACTTCTTCGTGCCCATTGCTGTAGTCACCTTCTGCTACCTGCGAATCTGGATCATGGTCATCCAGGTGAGGCGGAAGGTGAAGTCAGAGGTCCGCCCTCGCATCAAGCCCAGTGACCTGAGGAACTTTATCACCATGTTTGTGGTGTTCGTGCTGTTTGCTATTTGTTGGGCACCGCTCAACTTTATCGGGCTTGCTGTTGCTGTCAACCCTGAAGAAGTGGCGCCTCACATCCCAGAGTGGCTATTTGTGGTCAGCTACTTTATGGCTTACTTCAACAGTTGCCTTAACGCTATTATCTACGGCCTGCTGAACCAGAACTTCCGTAGAGAGTACAAGCGGATTGTCATGTCTGTGTGGAAGCCACAACTCTTTTTCCAAGAGACGTCCCGGGGGGGCACTGAGGGCATAAAGATGAAACCTTCGCCCGGACTCAATAGCAACGAGCTAAATAAAGGAGAAACTCTGTGACAGTTTCCCCTTCTTTCATGTCCTTTGCACCAACTGTACCAAAGCAATGGAACGAATTCAGAAAGAGTGGCTAACTCAGCGTTACTGAGATTTATGAAAAAAATATGACAAAAGTGACATATTGACTATTATAGCTGTGTTATCCATTCCACAAAGAATGCCATTTGTAAAATGAAGGCTCTTTTATTTCTGTTGGTACTGATTTTATCTTAAGAAAACCCGTTTTTTCTAAATATGAGAAAATAGTGTTTTTTTAAAGGTTTAAATGTCTAAAACTCATCACTCATCTTTGTTTACACTAAATCACCACAGATGATACCAAACTCACATCAGAATAAGATTGTGCTATCAGAGGGAAGAGAAACAAGGATATAAAACACAGATAATAGTTATGATAAGATACTACGATCTTTGTCTGACATTTTGACAATTAAGACAATGAAGTCTGGCATTTTATGGATCCAAATGATGAACCCTAAAGCATTTTGACACTTCCTTTCCTATCACTAATGACAACCATTTCAAAATGGATGAGTCCTAAAAATGTATTGCAATTTATTATGTAGTATGTTTTGTACTCCTCAGGGTGTCTGCCTCTACGCTGTGTACTTGAAAGTGGCGGCCCAAACAGATTAGTAATTCCACACCATGATCCAGGATGGTTGTCTAAAAGTCCTTCTGGATTCCAGTACTGTATTGTTATTGTACTAATTGTGTGATTTTTGCTCATCAAATGTTATTGCTATTGTATAACAGTAGCTATTTTATCTCTAATTTCTACCAGAATCGTTTTCCCTTTCTCTTTGTTACTGGATAATGCCTCAATTTGTTTATGAGCATTTAAAGGTTTGTCAAAGGTGCCTGATTTATTGTTAATTTAAATGAAGAATACCAAAAACAAACATTGTGACAGAAGGCAATGGTGGGGTTACAGTTGTATTATCCTTTCCTCATCAGCTGAAAAGAACAGCTGTGGAGAGTCAAGGTGTGTTCACACAGAATAACATGTATGTAAAGTCAAAGCAAATACGCAGCTGGATATAAACAAACACACACACATACATGTTTATATGACATATCAGGACCTGTAAAATAATGTGACAAATAGGGACATACCTTTCCCAAGGTCTTGGAGACCTGGGAATCAGAGTATTTCATATCCATGCTTCTAGAAAACAATTTATGTGTCATGGGATTTTTTAAGGCTATGTTTTGTGAAAACCTGATCAAAATGCTACTTGTAAGGACATTTACAGGTTAATGTGACTTGTGCGGCCCATAGCAACACAATACATTTAAAGTTTATGAGACTTTTAAAGTCCTGGTTATTCACAAAATAGGGTCTGTGCTTGAAACTCCTACATATGTTTTAAATCTCTGCGTAAAAAGCTTAGGTGTACAATAAAAAACTCAAACGTGTAAAAAGAAGTTAGGATATTTCCAACAGAAAAGCCTTGTCTTATTCACATGTCAATGAAACAAAATAAAACTGAAATGTTTAGAGACTTGAATAAGCACATTCTAAACGGGACATAGCTTATACAGTTTTGTCAGTCTACTGTTTAAGTTTTATTATTATTTATTTATAAATGCTGTAGTAAAGAATTATGTAAAAAAAAAAAGAGGAAACACTTAATGCCTTTATTACTTGAGTAAATTGCTGGTAAAATATGTAAATTATAGTAGCAACCAAAACAGGAGCAAATATGAAAATGATTAACTATCAGACCCTGATAGCACCTACCCTGATAGCAATTCCATAACCATCCATCCTAGGGCTGCCTTTAATGAAAGCCTCCTTAGTCACCTAACAATCACAGGATTCTGTAGACTAACCAATAAGTAGATGTGATCACTAAATCTGCATTCATGTTCAATGTCCGATATTAAAATATATGTGAATATTAATGCAGTCATTCAGGGAACTCTTCTCAAAATGTAGAGCTTTTTAAAGTACAAAAAATGTTTCTATTGTCAAAACTCATAACTGGGAAATTATAAGCCCAAGTCAGCTCATTAGTGCAAAGCCTTGTCATCTGTCATATTTGTACAAATAGTGCAAAATAATTATAAGCTCTTGAATTAAGTGTGAACACACCATTGGTCATCAGACAAATGCAATACTGTAATTATATACCATTCAGATGTGTCTGTTAAATTGTTAGAACATTTATTTATGTAAGTCTAGAATAAACTCATAACACAAAAACCCTGAAGTCATATGAAAGCACAATTATGTACAAACCCCAGACGACAGTGTACTTCATACAGTTTGCAGGTACAAATCTTAGTAAAGTTTCAATCTTAGTAAATATGAGAATCACCAATCTCTCTATGCATTTCATACTTCATAACCATACCCAAGAACAGCAAAAGAACCTTACTCAATACTTAGTAACTTACTACTTTTGTCTCTAGTATATCTTAGTAAAACCAAGGAAACAGGTGGCCTGTATATCTCGTTGGTAAAGAAAGTGCATGTCTGAATGAACTTTGAATACTTCTGCTTTTGGTTGGGTTGGAGGATTCTGGCTTGGGTTGTTATGAAAACTGTGAATATTGCTGCTGAAAATATTATGATAATGATGATATTGAAACAATGATGATGCTGATTAAGCTAAATGGATAGCAATTGACATATTTCTGCCTTGGAAATGCCAAAAAATGCCTGTAAAAAATAAATACCTTGTATTTTTTTTAAAGGAATAATAAGCAACTTTCTCATGGATCTACTGTCAGTGCGCATTATAAAAACAATATCTTAACTTTCTTTGCCTGAACAGTCACTTGTGTTCCTTAAGGAAAAATAACAAGATATTGTCATGGTTTTGGATTTATGTTGTTTTTGTTGGGGAATAATTTGCCCTGCATGTCCTCCTTCGCCCTCTGAAGCAGCTGACCAACCTTGAGCAGCCGTTATCTCCCGTAAGGAGGGGCTACCCTAGCATATTGTTGATGTTGCCAGTTTGTGACCGGGCAACTCTCGGTCAGAGATAGTTATTGTTGTGGGATTCAGTGTCCTCAGCTGTTTAGTCTATCTATTGAAGAATGTTGACTATTACACTCTGAACTAGTTAAAACCTCGAGCTACAGGAGAGTTCTTCAGAATTGATTGTGGCATCTCAACCGTGTGGTCAACTCGTGGCCCGTGACTTGTCTTGTGAATTCTCCGGCCGAAGCTCCAAATAACCCATCAGTGTTTGCCATCAAAGCTCCAGCTCTCCTCGTGTCCTGACTTTCCATTGCTACAGAAGTTTCCCCCATAGTTTTCATTTTCAACCTTTTTATTTTGAAATGTTTTCCTCCTTGTGTCTTGTCTGATCCTACTTCCTGTGTTTGCCTCCCTGTATTTAGTTTCCCTCCTGTGTCTGATTGTGTTCACCTGTTGCCCTTGTGTTTCTGCCTCCCCTGCCCAGCTGTGTCTTGTCCTGTGATTACCCTTGTGTGTATTTAGGCCCAATCCCAAACCGCCCCCTACACCTACGTTTGTGCGTTCGCGCGGAGGGTCCGCCACATTAAGTGCTGTTCCAAACCAACGAGTATGGAGCGGTGTGGAGGGGAGGGGGAGTGGGCTATCAAGTAGTGATGGTGAGATGAAGCCTTATGAAGCTTTCCAGCCAATTGGTTCGCAAAAGGGTTCATCTCATGAGGCTTCATCATGGGCTTCATTTGAACACAAACCCCCCGTTTGTGTTCAAATTAAGCCCATGATGAAGCCTCATGAGATGAACCCTTTTGCGAACCAATTGGCTGGAAAGCTCCAGCTTGGCTGTTGGTCAAAGTGTGTAAAACAGGCAGATTTGACATCTCAATAGTGTGCTGTATCTCATACCGAATTCCCAATGAGTAAAGCCTTAGAATAACTCTAATCAACCAACATAAAATCATATTTTCATGTTAACAATATTGTATTTATTCCAGTTTAATGATTGTGATTGAAAAGCCTAAGGAGGCTGGTAAACATTGCAAAGAGGGATTTGTATTCCTTAATAATATTCGTAAACTTAACCATGTTGTAGCCTGAGAAAAGCTAAACCATATCAAAGAATACATTTATTAAATACATTATCTCATTTAGCTGTAGCTTTTATAAACAAAAAAAAAGACTTATTGACCAGGAACCCTGCGGTTGAAAGTCAACTGCTTTCCAGCTGAGCCGCAGCACACACTCAGAATTTGTCTGAAAACACTGTATACTATTTATTCCTGTATTTATTCATGTTTTTATTCCTACATTTATTTATGCTATATTTATTTATACTTATGACATGTTCCGACCTCTATAAGTGAGGGTCTGAGCTCTCTTAATTCCATCGTGTCACTGGGCCCGGGTACAGGAGGGGTAATATGGTTCTTATTATACATCCATGGGTATTATGAGCGTTGTGGTTCAGGGTTCAACCATAGACTGTAGGGTTCAACCGATCTAAAGCACTTTCTGAAGCAGTCACGTGGTATTGAGGGACAGCGAGGCTTCGTTTGTCATCGGTGACGTCACTGGCCCAAAACCACACAAGCCTCGATACAAGCTTCACAAAAAGCTTCAGGGATTACTCAACACACGCTCCAAATCCTCGGCGCAATACGTAACATCACTACTATCAAGCCCTCAAACAGCGAGTCTGCTGCGGTGCTGACTGGAGACTGGTCTCTACCTGACTGGAAATTTGACTGTATCAGAGAAGAGGTATGGCCTATGTCTAAAGAAATCTAATTTGCAATAGAACTGTACCAGATATTTCCATACAACTACTGGTTAGTGTTCAATAGCACCCTAGACAATTCAGTAATGGTATATCTTTTAGGGATTTCTGTTTTTCTGATAAATGAGAGAAAAGTGATGGAGTCCTATGTTCCTATCACCAAAAAGTACACTTTCCGTCTAAACTAAAGCTAAGTTTACAGGACTATAATTCAGTATTCTTTTAGTTAAATACTTGTCTGACTATTTGGTGATGTAGGACAGCCACCTGGTTCATACCTCAGCAAATCTGAAGAGGATAAGAGAGGTCATTCTCAAGTTATGGGCTTTTTTGTCACCTTTCCCACATTCGGCCTGGTCTAATTTGGCTCTTTTTCAGGGATTGGGGTAGTTCTAAAGAACAACCAAAAAAACATTTTTTCCCCCAAAATAAAATTTGACAACAATCAATTTCATTAATGGGAGACCCTAAAGATAAGAAAAATCATTGTTGTCATTTGTTCTACCTCGGGTAGGGGTATCTCAAAATCTGAGGGCCCTTCCTGCTAGACTATAAACTTAATTCCAGACAGCCTGTCATTGTGGACACATAAGTGAGTTAGAATGAATAGATGAGATGAAGATGAAAAATATAAAGAGACTGTGTGTGCCCTCTTGACTGTAGTTGCTTGTTTGTTTTTCTCTCATCTGTTTTCCTACTAGTGTGTTTATTTGATTAAACTGAACATCCAATCTGTGGTTTAATTTGCACCCTCTGTGATGATGGAAGCGAAGGAAATGGCCAAAGGAGCAGACACACGCCGCAAAACATGACCGGCCAACTCATCAACATCTCCTACTTTACCAATGCCCAATAATCTAGTTGGTGGGTGAGGGCCTTAATCCGTACTGCACAAAGTTGTTCGGCCAGTTACTTTTGTGTGTGCTATTTAGAAACCTGGGGATTTCCAGGATGACCCATTTGTCATAATTCTCATTGATCAATCAATGGTCCAGTGTTTTAACATCACCTTTCAGGATCAGCTCTCTCAGAACCATGGCTGGAGTGGAGCAGATAAAAGTACCAACCCTAGTGGAATCTCATCAAGAGCAAACCGAGTAGAGGAGCGTAGAGCTGTAGCCCTTTTATAGTTTGTTTGGGTTTTCCCTTTCCTGTAGTGTGTTATATAAGTTGCAAATTGTATGTAAAGGCTAAAATCCCAAAGTTCCCTTCAGAAGGAGTTTCTCTCCCAAAACACTCACCTTTCATTCTCTCAGTTCAGATGTTTGAACAGAGGGACCTCTAGTGGTAAGAACTGGAAGGCACTGTTTCCACGGCAGGGCATAAGTCTCAAAAACAGGAGATTGAAGGCCAATGTGTATCAAACCACAAAGTGAAATATACAACTATCAGCTAAAGACACCAACCTGTGTCCAAAGTGCATATTTTCAATATGTCGTGAACAAGGTCTTAAATAGTAGGCTAGGAAAAATATTAATAATTTTTCTAGTAATTTGTAAATGGGCTTTTTTGTCCAAGTCATGTTGAAAGAGTTGGAAACTCAACAAAAACACCAGCTCAATTCAAATCCACGAACTAGTCAATTATACAAACATTGCATACTATCATAGACGTAAACCTAATTTAAGGTAAAATTGTCTTTATATTGGTAGTAAGCATCATATCGACTTGTGTCATGTTCATTTGTTTGTATAGTGTGATGGGGATTGAATCACCGACCGTCTACTACTACTACAACGTGGGTTAACCACTTGATGCCAAACAAAGACACGCCACACAGCCCCGAACATTTTGCAAGTTTAATAGTTAAAGAATGAAAAAACACCTAAATGTTTTTGTCGTCACATACAGACCATGGTTTGGCACAAAATCCCCTACAATCCACTCCAAGGAGCGAAGTCACAGAGGCACTTTCATCGTGAGCAGGCCAACTGAGCCAGTGAGCCGGTGAAGACACGGAGGAGTCTGGAGGAACATCCGTACGGAGCGGGGACTTTAGCAACCACCACCCAACAATCCTCAACTAAAGCTAGGAAAAGCAACGGGGGGGGGGGGGCGCATCTCGAGGGCAGGGGGTCGATCTGGAGATTCATCTGCAAAGTATCGACTCTCCTCTGTGGGAATCGGCATGGACAGTCCACAATCATGTTTTATCGTTTTCTTTTATTTAGACAAACCCAAATAAAAGGCACATAAAACATTGCGCATGTTTACATAATTATTCTCAATGGACATACATTTAAAAAAAATGTAGGAATGTTTTACCTTTCTGCTAATCAGAAAGCCTAGCCTTTGTATATACAAAAATTACCGTTTGTTAATGTTCTAATACAAAAAGATTTATAAAAGGTTATTTTTTTTCCTTGCATGTGTCTTTCATAACTAACATGTCCTCTGATCTAAATGGTTTGTACAAAGATATACATTAATTTGCCTTCACATCTGCCAAATTCATCATACAAACTTCACAGAAAATAAAATGAAATCTTCCAAATCAATATTTGGCCAAATGTTTTTCACATTAGGTTGAAGTCAAATTAAAGAAATGAAACCAGATGGTTAAATATCAGTTACAGTTACATGACCCAAATACATATCTCAATTCATGTTGAAAGTTGTTCCTGGAGTAAGAGAACTTCACAATCATAATGTTGTAAAAAAGAAAAGCTAACAGTTTGGTTGCCACGGGGCCCGGGCCGTCTGAACTGATGAAGGCTTCCCTCACAAAACGATTCCCTCACACAGCACATCGAGAGGAAGAAGCATCGACGTGTGGAAAAGTCTTGCAAAGTATTTCAGGCACACTTGTTTACGGCCACTGGAGAAGGACAAATGACACGGCGCACTTCCTTCCATTCTAATTTTTTTAGTGTTTTGTTTTCATAAAAAGTTACTAGCCTTCTAATTATGGTTTTGAACTCAAACCTACACTGGACAAGCTCCGTCATCCACATGCAACATTGTAAAAATAAAATAAATCATATAGATGGGAAATTCATTTCAAAGATCATAATGCCGGTACACATACAAGCGTTTCCCTTGGTGGCCAGTGTTGGCATGCATACAATAAAACTGAGGGGCTGCCGAAATGCAGATGCAGCCAGGAGAGCTGTCAAATTAAATAATTTGCATTCCACCAAATAGAAATGCCCCTTTTAGTACCACTCCTCTGTAGTGTGCACATCCTACAGTTTGCTGCAAGTGCTTCAGAGTGCCTGTTGTGAAAAAAGGAGCTTAACCACCAACAGGCTTCACATCTACGAACTACTCCCACCCACCAGGGGAGAGTGGGACTTTATGTGAGGCTGGTTCAGAAACTGCTGAGGCTGAGATCACAAGAGGCTCAACATGACAAGAGCACGTCTTCAACACATTCAGGCGTAGTTCTGGGCCTTGGCCATTTCAATGTACAACGTTACGGTCTGCTCTGATATCAAGGGGTTTTTGATAGTGGTGTAGGAATGAGTCATTCACCTGGAAATGAGTAAACATGGTGTACTGCCATTTGTGTTAATGCACTACAACTGCCTTATTCTTAGCTTTGGTACTATGATAGGACTGGTATGCACAATATCAATATCTCAGTTATTATACAAGTGCTTCCTCCCACGTTTGCATAAGGTTGTCCGTCTCTGTGGATGCCATTTGAAAAGGTTAGTGTTTCAGTTTTAAAGATGATCAAATCGCTAACACCTCTTCTCAGTAACGCCTGGCATGAAAAGCCCGTATGAATGTGGAACTGATGAATCCTACTATGCTTCTCTGACATGCCAATATTGAGTGGGAAATAAAGCCTCCTTTGTGATCACAGCCTCAATTTTCCAGTGAAGATGAACTGCCAGGATTACAAATATAATCCCAAACAAAGAATAAAATAACACTGAGCTATGCAAGTGCGGTCTACAGAGAAAATACAGCTTTAAAAGGATATGGCTGGAGTTTTCTCTTTAGGTGCAGTTCTCCTGTAGAAAACAGCTACGGCCTCATATCGCTAACACTTTGCCACAGAACCATACGGTTTACACTGTGTTCCTTCAATTAGAATAATTACATAAACCTTGTGTTTTCCCACCAATACATCTTTGACAATTGTAAGGAGTAGGTTGAACGATCTGAAGAGCACATGCTCAGTGTTCATGTATTTGAAGAAGCCATAGCTGCACAGAGCATTCTTGTTCCCATGTTAAACCTTTTTCTAAGGGATTTGATGATGGAAAGGTACCGCCACCAGCCTCATCCTTCAGTTGCTGCTCATGTCTCTCCTCGGATGGACGGCCACATCAGTGATGTAGTTCTTGCATTGCTAGCCTGTGGAAGTAGAGATGCTCCCTCTCCCACGGGTAAAAAGGCAATCAAATAGTGTTTCATATTTACAAAGAAATGGCCATGTTTTTCTTTTAAAGACTATTCTCAGTAACCTTCCTGAGTTGGACTGACAGTGATGGGATCCTAAACCTGCTGAAGTAAACAATATAAATGAACATACGAGTTCACTTGGGGACTGCTTTCATTATAGGGAGCCACTGGGTAGCTCTCTTGACCTCTACAGTTTAAAAAAGAAGAAGAAATCAATTCAAATGTAAAAAATGTTGACCTCTGATAATACTGCCATTTAAAAGGGCAACCGGTAGGGGACACGCTTTGAGTACAAGACATTTCCTCTGTGTTGTACCTTCAACTGTCATGTCCTGATATAAATACATACAAACATTCCCAAACAGATGTCACTAGTGTAGAGTAACCAGCAGTGACCACTGACTGCTTTCCAGCCATTTCAAAACATAAACATGGTGGGGAGGGGATAGTTGATGGATCTAAAACAGCCTCTGAACCGTCGACTCACCCCCCCCCCCTGAAATGGAAGCTTTGTTTTTCTTTCGTTAAACTTTAAAATACATAAACTATCAAATACTGATAAGTCCACTAAAATAACAACGGAAACAAACTAAATCTGCCTGAAGAGGAAGCATTTAAGTACAACTCCAATACACTTCAGGTTTAAGGAGCTTTAAAACGAAGCCTAATGGAGGAGGGTAAAGTATCACCCACGTTCCAAGTCAGATACCCAGTTGAAAATAATCACTTGTCGTTCACTTTGACGAGATCGACACCGTCCTTCAGCGGTTAAATAAAAGAGAGAGAACTCTAAAAGGGTGTGCGTCTCCACAGCATATAATGTGTTTAATGCCAACACTGCTGCAATAAGCTCGCCCTCAACTACCTGTAATAGTAAAACCTACTACCCGAGTTTGAAAAAAGGAGTAGGCAATGGATAAATAAAAACAAATATGGTGAAAACGTAGCAGCTGATATTGTAATAACTGCCCAATAATTTCAAACTAAAGTCAAAGGAAGTCTTTTGGTTTTAAAGGAGTGTAATAAAACCTGTTCATGTAACCGTTAACGCAAAGAAATGTAACAGAATGGGATATTAAGGGTAGAGGTGGCTTCTAAGGAAACAGAGATCAGACTCCTCCGCATAAGGCGCCATTTCATCTGTGTTTCAAAAAGGAGAGTAGAGTGTCTTATGAGGGTTTAATGGTGTTTTATGGTTTTCCCCATATCTTTTAAAATATAGCATTTAGGGGGAAACTAGTTAGAAAATCTTTGGCATAAAATGGTCATTATTTACACAGAATATCTGCGGAAAATGTCCAAAAACATCCGTCCGTTAAGTGTGTGGCTGGTGAGATGTTTTGGGTTATTCGGGCAGTAGAGGAAACTCATTTGAATTATCGGATAAGAAAGTTCCTTCTTCTTCCAAATGGTTTCACTTGTTAACGTGATCTTTAGGATCATTTTCTAGCCTTTATGGAGCTTACAACGTGATATCATGTTCTCGATCAGACCAAAGAGACGAGGCCAAACTTACCTGGCACTTCAAACTGTCTTTGAACAGACAGTGGGTCAAACCGCAATAAGACAAATAAGTCAACTGATTGTTTTTCTCTTTTCATGTTTGAAACGGGAATGGCCCCAAGGAGTCCGACCCAGGCGAGCTACACCATGGACCAGGGCAGAGCACTAGAACGCATGATTGGAGAGGATAATAACTTGCTGTCAGAATGTTGCTAGTTGGTTTAAACTGAGACATCTTTTCATTTGAGTGTATTAGGCCAATGCTGCTAGACTTCTTTATGGTTAACCTCTTTATAGTATGTTTGCATCAATGTGATGAAGTATCTTAATGTGACAGGTAATACATTTAATGGGTAGCAAAAACAGAAACTCCCATCTCACTTCGATGAAATATCTAGAACTGTCCTATATTACAACATCTAAAATAAAAATGATTTAAAAAAAAACATACTATGAAAGATAAGTGGTTAAAGTTTGCCATTCTCTCGTGGAAGGCAGTTTACATTACTTCATATGCTGATTCTCTGCAATGAGAGACTGTCGCAACATTATTTCTCTATCATGAGTAAGAATATAGGAACTTTTTGTTTCTACTCGTACAAATAAAATAAAGAATGCGTCACCCCTGCAAACAGCAATCATTTGTTACTATCTATGAGTTTGTACTACATTAGTCATCACCTTTTTGACTGGTCCAAAGGAACATTCGACTAAGATTTGACGTGCTCGTCTATTATTTGGCAGCTAAAACATTATCAGCGTTTACATAAGCTAAAAAAGAAAAGAAGCTCTACCAAGGAGGGGAGGAAGGCAGGACTTGGGATAGAAAAGGCATGCTATCCATGGGCCTCATGGCGATGTTGAGGGGCCCGGTGAGATTCATGGACATGGGAGAAGTGATGGCCACGGGGTGAGCGATATTCATGTGTGCTGTCGTGGGGATGTTGATGGAGGTCAGGTTCACGGGGCCGGTGATGGTGACGGGGTGCTGCAGGTTCATCTGTGACGTGATGTTCACCGTGCTGGTGGCGATGTTCATCTGAGCGGCGATGGTGATGGGGTTGCCGATGAGGCCTCCGCGATTCAAAGCCGAGGTGATGGCCGCAGAATGTGTGACCGCCGTCGTACTCGCCGAGTTGTTGTGCACGTTGTTGGCATCTGTTAAAACAAAAAAACGAAATTGAGATCCGGTCGACCGTGTGGGAATATACTACCCCTCCACAACGGAGAACAGCCCTCTCAGCTCCGTGGCTGTTTAGCTGGGGTCACTGAAAACGGCAATGAATCATTAATATGTCAACTGTAGGAAAAGTGTTGAAGAAACCTACCTCTGTGAGAGTTGTCAATTAGGACTTGGAAGGAGTTATTTAAAATCTCTCCTACCGTCAACTCACCTGAGGGGTAAATTCAAAAAGCAGGATCAATAAACTAACCAGCTAACTGTCCATTTGCTTTTATTCAAAAACGTTCATTTTAAAAACAGGTATACATTATGACGGACATCTTTAGCTCTGTGTCCGCCTAAGGCTGGACACTACACTGACAGACTGCCAATTTGATCAGTGCAGATGAATTTTTTGTAAAACATTATAATTGGTAGATTTTGAGGACAAGTGTGTGGACAAAACAAATTGAAGTATCAATCTGGTCAGTTAGGACAGATATGTCAGTTGGGTAATACGAGAGGACCTCTGAAGAGAGGCCAGGTAGTGTGCAGCTAGCTTAAGTGTTATGGTCCAGTTTGTGGTTAGTTTAATTGATCTACTGATCCCGCTTCATGAAATGTAACCTTAGTTTGGCAAAAACACTAGATCTTCGATACAGAAAACCCTAATTACATCAGTCCTCTGGAGAAAAAGAAATGCTTGTGCACATGAGTGACATGGTACGTGAAGAAAAACTGGCCACTTGTGTTTTGTTGGATTCAGTGTTTAGGGGGTTTTGCTACGAGCTACTGGTTTACCTTTTCGTGGCCCTGAGTGGTTCCACTGCCAGTCACTTATGCCTATTCAGAAATACAGACACATATGGGGTTACATTAGCACAGGGCAACAGTGTCCTCATGTGGGAGTCAGCTTCAACAGTCAGCATGGTTGGACTGTGTTGCAGTGTGGGACTGGTGTGGTAAATATTAAACATTCTTCTCGTGGGCCGATTTACAGACGTCTCATTTCCAATGCAAGTGGATTGGATAAAGTTATTTTGAGCCCAATGGCGTCACGTGTCGGTCACTGAGGTTCTAGTAGCAACGTTAAGCCACTGGGAACATTTGCTTCAATGCCCGGCTCACTTCCTGGGGCTTGGAACAAACTGAAGGAGCTCTGAGGCTCATTTCCCCCCGTACATTCAATCACTACTGGGTGAGTGTGGAATGAATACAAAAAAACCCATATCAGAATGATGACATCACTGCAAAACAACCACGGAATTTGTACAGATTGTTGTTGTCTGTCACAGCTTCAGCTTGCCAACCGATTAGATGTTAAACTGAATAACGATGAGATGATGGCCTACCTTTATTGTTACACGGGTTGCTGAAGCTGGCCTGGCCGTGCGTCTTGAGGTGACTCGTGATGTAGGCAGCGCTTAACATTTTGCCGCAGATGTTGCAGGTCACTTTGCCTTCGTGCCTTATCATGTGGGAGCGCAGACGGTCTTTGGTCGCAAATGCAGAGGTACAAGCCTGGGATGAATACAAAAAACAGTCAATAATTGTTTGGATTGGCGACAGGAATACACAAACAAAAACACAATGTAATCTCCTGGTAAGCTCTTAAATTCATTAAATTAAGAATGCAACACAATTCTTTAGTTCAATTTCTTGTCGTGTTTTTGATTTGTTGATTTATGTCTTTTGCAAGCGCCTGACCCTATACATTTATATTTAGAATGACGTGTTTAGTACATGGATAAAAACACTTTTAATAGTTGTTAATGTTTTCTAATTCAGACAGAGATATTAATTATAAATATTGCTGGATGCTTTTTTCAGTTATGTTTTTTCTCCGTCATCCTCCAATCAGGTAGTGGCCATGGCGTGTTAAAAGAGCGAGCTAATGTTGCGTTGGTATGTTGTCTTTGAATTGCAGGTTAAGCATATCAAACAAATACTGGGAGAATGCAGATCCTGCTTTTTATTTCTATTCAGAATCTAAATCCTTACACCCCTAAGTAGTAGATTCTGGGTGGCCTCTGATGTTCTCTAATCTGGTCGTAGGAGTTCCCAATGGCGTTGACCATCATGCATTCATGTTGACGCTTGAGGCAAACATTAGAGCAATATGCAGAGAGGACAAAGAATCTTACCGTTACTTGGCACTTAAATGGCCTCTCTGAAGAATGGACGTGCTTGACGTGACAGCTTAGATGATCAGGTCTGCAGGGTGACATGAAGACAAGGAAAACAATTGAAATCCTTCAGCTCCTTCCTTCAACAGTCCTTCTTGTGTTCATTTACAGCAGAATTCATTTATACAGCAAGTTTTATTCTCAAAAACTGTTTGAAATGTGTCATTACCAACAGCAGTAATTATAACCAACAGTGTTTCCCACAGATCTGAAGTATACTTGTGGCGGTAGTCGAGAACGGGGGGGAGGGGGCGCGCTAGTGGAGCACGCTCATGAACTGTTCGCCGGAGCCTCGCAGCGGGGTTACTGCGTAGCGCATGAAGCAGACCCTTCACGCGACAGCGGAGCAAACTGGTAAAGGAGGGGCCGTTGTCCACTAGTTAATCGATCGCGGGGGGCGTCGTGCTCGAGGGCGGATAAAAAATGTTTAAACCTAAATGGGTGGTGAAATATACTTTGGCGGACGTTAATATACCTGGGCGGCCCGCCCAAGTAAAGTCTATGTGTGGGGAACCCTGAACAAGAACATATTTTATTGTAAACCAAATATTAAATACACACCATGAATCCTTTAAGGCTTATAAATCTAAGGCTGGCAATTACCTTTATTTTTCACAGGGACTACTCTTAAAAGAAGCCTCTTAACCTGCAATCAACAGTCAGCCCTAATGTTCCCTACAGTTGTGTTTTGTCAATGAAAACTCAACTAACCCAAGTAACATGGTTCAAAAGACTAAAAGACTAAAGATTAAGAGAAAGTAATACTGAAATCATTACAAATAGAGCTTGCAATTGATGCTCGCTTAAAAAATGTTTTATGTGAACAAGGTGAACTAAGCTGTTCCTCAGTTTAAGCGCCAGTACATTCATATTTTATGTATCGGCTAAAATGAAACTTGTAATTTGTCAGCAACTTCTTTAAATGTCTTCTATTAGATGACAAAGGTGATGTTAAAAATTAACAAATGCACTGTCCTGAAGCAAAAAATTTAAATGTATATACATCAGTCCACCCCGAGAGGGGGGGGGGGTTGACTTGAGCCGTCCCTTATAGATACTGTCTTTTTACGTTAGTGAGCCGGATCATTTGGCTCTCTTATGGCGCGTTTCCTAGTGCTGTAGCGACGCGTCGACGACTTCAAAATATCGTCGACGACATATTTCCGCGTCGACGCGTCGCTACACACACGTGGGTCACCCAAAGCAACAAGCAGTTCGCAATCGCACTTCAAACACAATGGAGACTGAAACGGCTACCACCTCCTCCTCACAGGATTGCGCACGAAGCCCCCAAACGAAAACATCTCGCCCTAGGTCTTCAAAAGCATGGGAATATTTTAAAGTTAGTCCAAAACGCAAAGATATTTATATATTTATATCTCACTGAGACTGCTGCATAGCCTAGCAGAAGCAGCAGCTAGCTGTGGTGGCTACCATTAGCAGCTAGCAGTTGCTCTCCGATTTTTACATAAAATGGAATTATGGATTATAAATTCAATCATTTTTTTATACATAGACGTGAAAAACCTATGGATTAACCGATTCAGCCGCGTTTTTTCTCATTTTAATGCCATTGAACGCGTCTTTTGATCAGATTGACAGCTACGGTGGTGAGACGATCTCCCGAGAAGCTCTGTGAAGGTACGTGTTGTGATGACTGTATTTGCTTCCCCTGTCGCGAGTCCGGATCACTCAGTGATGATACTATATACCTACATAATCTGTGGAGTCTCAGCTTTAATCGGATATATTGTATGTGCAGCTACGATAAGTAATAAGGGTACTTTTATCTTGAGTTCTGTGCCAATGTCCGTTAGCATTTTTCGCTCAGGGGTCATTTAGATGCTTCTTATGAGACTTGTGTTTTGTTTTGGTATAAAATGGTTTGTATCGTCAGTTAGCTGAGATTATTTCCGTTAATCTGGTATAACACATTAATAGGTTCTTAAATATTAAGATCCCCTGAGACACAGTATCGTAAAAAAACAAATTTTTACATTACGTTTTTTTTACATTACGTTTTTTATGAATTGAACAACAGAAAAATAATCGTTAGATTAGTCGACTAATCGATCAAATAATCGCCCGATTAATCGTTTTCAAAATAATCGTTTCCCCCCAGCACTAGCGTTTCCACTGCAGCTCGCTTTAAGCGTGCCGAGCCGTGCGGGCCCGTTTTTGGTTGCGTTTCCACTTGGCCTAGTTTTGGCCCGGGGCTACTTTTTCACCTTTTTTCTGGCCCGACTAAATCGTGGTTCTAGGGCCAGGAACAACCAGGCTGAGTCGGGCTGAGTATGCTAAACTAGAGAGAGAATCGCTGGCAAGGCGGCTACAACTACAACAAGATGAACATATTTGACCGTGATTTAATTGTAATACACGTTTAAAAATGATGCCGAAGTAACAACATACTGATACCAGTTAGTAAAAACCATGAATTAATGCTTTGACAAGTCTGCAGACAGACGGCAGGCGAAAAACCCTTTTAAAATGCGTGTTTTCTAAATGTAGCTTGGCTAAGCTAACGTTATATATGCTCCGACCGTCCACACTCACAACAACGACCTATACAGACATAAATAAACCAGCGACTGTATTCGCCATGACACAGGCAGTCTGTGGTTTGTACTTGTTTAACGTTTGTCTAGTTTCTGAACAGATATGAGGAGCTGTGAGCTCTGAGTGCTAAGAGCTAACGGCTGTGTTGTTTTTTGGGGCGCTCATTGAAGATGACGTCACGGGTCCGCCTACACTGCGTTACTATAGTAACTACCCCAGTTCTTAAACTGTAATGGAAGCGCAGCATTAAAGTGAGCCGGGCCTAATAAGGCCTAACCAAACCGAGCGAGGCCAAGCGAGGCCTGCAGTAGAAACGCGCCATTAAAGCACCGGCTGTTTCGGCTCCCAAACGTCTCTTCATGTTACCACAGTTTACCACGGAGCCTCAGTTTCGCCGCTGCGAGGCTCCGGCGCTCGCAGTTCACGCGCGTGCTCCACTAAAACCACCCCCGCTCATCGCGTCTAAATCGCGCACGTTCCGTGTTGTTGTCCTGTGGTAGGCACCTTCGATGTCGGGGAAACGATCTTCAATACTCCGAAAAATAATCCCACCAGACTCCTTTGCCCCTCCAACAGAGGGATCATCAAATCAAATCAAGTTTTATTTATATAGCATATTTATAAACGATTTTTGGTCGAGCCAAAGTGCTGTACATATAATAAAAATAGCCTAAATAGGCGGGATGTCCTTGTCCTTTTTCCTTTTCGTTATTTCAAGTGATAAAAACTCTCGATCTTCTCTCGAATTATTAATATTTGTGGACGCCCTCGGCCCGAGTTCAGGGCGTCCCGAGCTGAATAAGGGCGTCAAATGACGGCAAGACGCCCCCCTGGCGGAAACGCTGATATACATTATGTCTGGATATACTAGAGCTCCCTCTCTGCAGCTGCAGACACAGATGTGGATCCAAACTTCAGTCCCTTTCCGCCTATCTCCCCTTCTCAAATCTATCTCTTTAACAAAGGTTAAACCAGGCAAAGAAAAAGATGTCTGCATACCTTGAGAAGCCCTTCCCACAGACGGAACAGATGTAAGGCTTGTGAACTCCGCCGTCATGGGAGCGGACGTGGTAGGTCATGCGATCCTTCCTCTTGAACCTCTGCTGGCAGATGGGACACTCAAACGGCTTCTCGTCCGAGTGCGACAGCTTGTGGCGGTTGAGGTGGTACACGTCTCTGAAGGCCTTGCCACACATGTCGCAACCGTGATTCTTTTTCACCGGTTTGGGGGGCTTCTTAGGGACGCTCTGCTGCTGCTGCTGCTGTTGTTGCTGTTGTTGTTGTTGTTGTTGTTGTTGCTGCTGCTGCTGCTGCTGCTGCTGCTGCTGGTGGTGCTGCTGGTGGTGCTGCTGCTGCTGCTGCTGCTGCTGTTGTTGCTGTTGTTGCTGTTGTTGTTGTTGTTGTTGTTGGTGGTGTTGGTGTTGCATTGGGGTCATGATGCTGGTGCCTGTGGATGTGGATGTAGTGGCTGTAGTCAGGATTCCAGCTACAGTAGTGATGTATGAAGGGTTTCCGCTGTTCTCACGTGACCCGGTGGATATGAGCGGTACCATGGTGGGCGCTGTTTGCATCTTCTTAGGCCGTGAAACCATCTTAATGCCGGTGTGGCAGGACTCGTGCCGCCGGAGGTGGTAGCTGTCCCGGAAAGCCTTGTTGCAGTAGCCACAGATGAAAGGCGTCTTTGATTTAGGCTCCTTTTTTACAACGGCGAGTGGAGGCCCTCCTCCCCCAGTCCCACTGGCCACATTGTCTTTAAGAAGTTCTGCAGCACTGACAGGGGGTTTCTGGTCCAAGGGAATGGGCAGCACAGGTTTCTGATCAGGTGGCTCTGTTCCAGAACTGAGCAACGGCAAGAGGCTGTTGCCGGCTACGTGATGCTGGTGATGCAGAGCCTCGTTAGCCTGCTGTAATGAGAAGAGGCAGAGCAATGTAAATGGTGTTAACAATACATGTTGGTGAAATGCCTGATATTAGCTCTGTGGTTAACACAAGCTCAAGAGCTTTTCACTTGTTGTCCTAAGGCAGAAAATACATCAACACATACTCTACTGGTGAATGTCCGAAGCTTCTATGTATCATGAAAAACAGCAGTTGCTAACAAGTGACTTAATGAAACTTCTATACATCATCACGCGTCTGCCTTCAGCTTTGCAGAAAAAAGTTAGGTCAGTTTAACGTCAGCTGTGACAGCATCAGAATACACCATGGAACACTTCATATTTATAAATGTGGAGAACACTAAACTTTGGATTGTTGAACTGTCCCCAGTAAAGAAAACATAAATATAACAACAAAAAAAGAAAAGGGATTAAAAACACAGTAACTGAGAGATCAGGACGACATAGAATCAGCACAAGAAGACAGACGGGAAGTTACCCTTTCAGAGTAGGGGGTTGCATCACCCGATACATATAATCAGTTTCTCCCCAATAAACACATGGTCCCATTCATCCTAGAAATAAATATGAAATTCATCTTTATGAGAGCAAAAACTCATAACTTTCAACCCACACGAGGCAGTTTAGTCACAGATTCAGCATTCTTCATTATCTTGAAATACTACCAAGTTGGTTTGAGGAAAGGATAGGGGTTTAGGTATACATGCAACTAGAAAAATGTGTATTTGAAAGTGTAAAAAAGGACAACAAGAAAAAAATAAGTTTTAAACAATAAGTGTTTAAAAATCTACTGCTCAAAAAAAGAAACCCCTCATTGGTTTATTTATTTGAGTTGCACAGAAAATGTAACCAACCGGCAGTAAAAACAAAAAGAAATATGGAGGACATCTCAAGTCTGCAGCTGCTGGCAGGCATTGTTCGATTGGTCACGGCTGATCCCCAACGGGATAGGATGAACAGAAGGTGGTGGTGGGGTGGGGGTGGGGGGGGGGGCTTGTATGAATATTTTGGCCAGGGAGAAAGCAAGAGATTCACTAACAACTTTCTGAAAGGTCAACCCGGAGATGTGGCGATTGAGACGGCCTTGTTTTTTTCTGTAATCACCACTGGGCAGGGTTAAAGACCTGACCTGCAGCTTTTCAGGTTCAGCCAAGCATCCCAACCCGGTCAGCCGGGAGGAGGGGGGGGGGGGGACGGTCTGAGGGGGCCAGGAACCCCAAGTGCTGCTTTCCCCCCCCCCCCCCCCACTGTGTTCTTTTATGAACAAAACAAATCTAAGAAGTGTTGCACTTATGGCCCTTTGGGGGTGGGGGGGGGTTTACATTCAACTGCGGGCCCCGTCACTACTACGCCACGCAATGTGTTTTAGCGTGGCAGGGAGAGCCTGGCCGTCACAGGTTGTCGACTCGCTTTTATATCCGCCACACTGTAGCAGGGAGGAATCATTACTGCAATTAGCATTTCTCCAAGCAAGCCGAGGACGACCAAATGCTCCCTCTCTATTTCTCAGGAAGAACAAGGAGAGC
Source organism: Gymnodraco acuticeps (assembly GCF_902827175.1). Lineage (NCBI taxonomy): Eukaryota > Metazoa > Chordata > Actinopteri > Perciformes > Bathydraconidae > Gymnodraco > Gymnodraco acuticeps. Next base: position 338,438 of record NW_022989899.1, read on the forward strand.
GGCCTGCTGTTCTATCACGCTGTTCTGAACATTTTGATAAAGATCTGTTCTGACAGATAAATAGTACTGAAACAGAGTCTGGAGCATGGAAATTAACGAGCAATAATAGAAAGAAAAAACCGAACAAAGTCATTGTTTACTTTCACTGAAAGGCGGGGTATAGATTCCAATTGAATAGAAAGCTATTATGTCTACAAATCTGTCTGCATCATAGCCGTATAATACTTCTTTTTAATTGTCTCTTTAAAACCTCCTAGATAGCAGATTACATTGAAATTCAAAAAATGTCTTGTATAAGGACAATTTTAAAGTGTATTGCTTAGCTATTTATCCCCCTACCAAAGAAGATTCTTGTGAAAATATTAACAAAGTAGTTCAACATAACTGTACACAAATATCTTACAACGTAGCAGGGGTTACGCTATGTTATACAGAGTTGATACAGTTATGATATAAAAAGCAACATTTTTGAGGCAGTCCCAAGAGTACCATAGCTTGAAAGCAACTCCAACCTCTCAAACTTCATCATAACAGCAGAACACAATAAAGTGCTAATCATCACCTTAGGTGAACCAAGCAGAACCTTAAGAGCCTCTTAATAGTCTTCTTGTCTATTACACACAACATCCAGGTATTCTGGCAACTAACAGCCTCTTTAGCAGAGAGCAAAGTCAGTGTCTAAGCGCTGTACTACTGTGTGTGTCTTGCAGTCAGATTAATGGTCAACAGTTGGAAGTTTATTAAACGCCTAACTTGACCCCCGCTGGGCCCAATCATCTAATCTCATCTAGTTTTAAGATGTTTAGAAAACGTATTTACTTGGTGCCCAGATGTTTGTAAAAGAAATGTAAGTGCTGTTGAGAGAGAGAGCGACCGAGACACACAGAGAGATGGAGACAGAAGGAAAACAGAGTGTGTGACATCAAATTAGTAATTATGATGTTGTTAATCTTACAATCTGCCTGATCGCTCAAATCAGCTGTGTTCAGCCCACAACTCAGTGACCAGCTGCAGTGATTTATTTTTCACTGCAGCAATCAAAACATCACACAATCTAATCTCATATAGCTACTACCATCTTCACAGCCAATGGTGGTTATGCAGAATGATCGTGGGCTACAAATACTGACCTAACAAAACATGTTTGGTAAAAATCTTCATGATAAAAACATTAACAATTAAATACATTTTTCAGTAAAAGAAATGATCAATCCGTGCAAATTGTGAAGCCCGAGCACAGCCAACATAAAGTCTGTATATACATAACTGTCAGGTGCTGCAAGATACTCTTGGATTGCCCAACAACCCATGAAGAGACATATTACTCTATTAAACTCCACGTATATGCAAGTAGATCAACCATTTGGCACCACTGTATGTACGTACATACATACATACTCTTCACTTGGAACACCTAACAGTGTTACTTGCTCTCCACTTCGTGATGCAAGGCCATTCAACTTAACGTCACTTGTAACTTTGTAGAGGCTCCGTTTCATTGTCAGACTATGAAAAGCTTTCTCACGATTAAGAAAAGTTCTTGAAACAAGTTGCAGAGGCTCTATGTGTTTCCTAACAAAAGGCCACATATTACTTTAAAGTTTAAAAGGTGGCTGGCATAAAGTCTCGATCAGCTGTGACTACAGTTGCACATGATTTCCATTCTTGAGTGGTGTCGGTGGCTCCTGATTTGTTGTAAAAGAAGAAACGTTTGGCGTCTTTAAAGTGGTTTGTCCCTGCTGTCCGCGTGCTAGGTCCCATATAATTTACAGTGCTAGCTTTAGCCAACTTATAGTTAACAGACGGTTGTCTGGTGTAAGGTAAATGCTTTTAAAACAATTGTGTGCGTTGCTTAATCTGCATAATTAAGGTTGGGACTTACACTAATTCACTTTCTTCCAATTATCCTTAACTGCATAGTGGCAGGTATTGCCTTGGTGCAAACGAAACAAGTACCCGAGTTAGCTTACCCATTAGCAAATTAGCTTAGCATACCGAAATGCAATAGCTTGACCGACTAGCTAATTTGCTAACGCGCGCGCATCAACAGCTCCATAAATTAGCTTTCGCTGGTTTATGTACGAAAACGCTCACACTAGGATATGGCAGCTGGACGAAATGTAACCAACACCACGAAGGTGGCCTTGGAGACACTCCGTAGATCACAGACAGCCAGAGGTCTCGGGTTCGATAAAGCTTAGCAATTTGCTAAAGTATCCCACACAGCGAAGCCAGCTAGCTAGCTGGCTAACGCTAGCACCTTTGTTTTGCTTGGCTAACTCTAATGGATTTCACAAAGTGATGCAAAAACATTTAGCAGGCAGCATATTCATACCATTTAAAAACCGCGTATGCAATTTGTCAAAAGGACAGCTGTATTGTGCTACTTACTTGGAATAAAAAGGTACTCCAGCTCGGTTCCATTGCAACACTTAGGCTAAAATCTGCAGGAAACCTACAAGGAATCTACAACAAAGCAGCTAAACATGGCAGCTACAACTTCCTGTAACCCCCAGGGCTGAACCAAGTCCAGCGGACTTTTTTTTAGGACGTCTGGATTTTACAAAAAATACACAATCACACTTTTCCAGTTTCTTTTAAAACTCCTTAAAAGAGGATAGGCCGTAAGATAACAAAAAATAAGGTTTACAACGAAAAAGTAGTGCCAGTATAATAAATATATGAATGACGTAAGAGTATTTTTATAATTTTTATATAAACAGAATACGGGCTACTAGGTTAGGAACATATCGTTATACTTAAAATAGCTATAGTAGCCTACGATATATTTACTCAATATGTATTAAGAAATAATTCAGAATGAGAGATGCTTTTAATAGTAGTCTATAATTAGTAGTAGTGGTTTATTTACTTAATTCTGTCTTAAATAGGCTACTAATAATATTCAGAATCAGAAATACTTTTTTTTCAAGGTGAACATTTTAATTTGTTAACTGCTCCCCTTTAGATTAAACAATGATTACACTTGTTGTTGTTTTTTAAATAAACAAATACACAATGAAGTAAACATCTTGACATTTTACTAGAATTCTTAAAAATTAACACAAATTAATTAACAAAAGTGAACATCCATACATCTAAAGAAAATAGCTATAGTTTAGTTTTATTAAATAATTAGGAGGGCCTGGCTTCTTCTACTGTTTTTATATAATTATACATCAGTCCTTTTAGAGTTCATGGGAGGAGGGCCTATATTAATGTTGTGGTCAGAAACATAGGCTAGCTTTACAGAGAACCTTCAAGTGAGGAGGACCCTCAACTGACTATAATATGCAATATTAACATATTCCATTGTAAGTCCATGGTAGAGGGGAACCCAAAAGGGTAACAGTCTTTCATAAGAAGGTTTCTTATGGAGGAAAATGACCCAGAAGTATATAAGTGGCAGCCATGAAGAGAGCTGTTTGAATTCTCTAGACATTAAGGACGGAGCTTCAATGCTCTGTATAAGAATGGATAGAGCAGACTGTACCTGCTGAGGAGACTGAGGTCTTTTGGGGTTCAGGGGCCTCCTGCAGACCTTCTATGACTCTGTTGTGGCATCAGCCATCTTTTATGGTGTTGCCTGCTGGGGTGGCAGCATCTCGGCTGCTGACAGGAAGAGACTGAACGGAATGATAAAGAAAGTTCTGTCCTGGTGAGTCTTCTGGACACTGTGGAGGAGGTGGGAGACAGGAGAATGGCAGCCAAGCTCTCCTGCCTGCTGGACAACGTGTCCTACCCCCTCCAGGACACCCTGTCCTCACTGTGCAGCTCCGTCAGCGACAGGCTGCTGCCCCATTACCATTATTACCATTACATTGCATCTAGCTGACGCTTTTATCCAAAGCGACTTACAATAAGTACATTCGACCAGGAAAACACAACCTTGAAGAAAACAGAATCATATAAGTACATCAGGTTTCATAGAGCCAAACATTTCAAGTGCTACTCAACTGGCTATAGACAAGCCAGTCCTTTATTAGTATATAAGTGCTCTGTTAGCAGTTCTTTGTTAGTAATTCTATCGCTCGAAGTGGAGTCGAAAGAGATGAGTTTTCAGTCTGCGCCGGAAGATGTGCAGGCTTTCTGCCCCCCGCTGTCTCACGGTGAGATAACGCAGGTCCTTCCTTCCTGCATGCGGTCAGACTATATAACCACCACGGCCCCTGGTAGACCCCCACACACAACAACAACAATAAACACTAACACCCTGTTGTGCAATACTACTTATGTGCAATATAGTATATATATATACATCGTAAATAACTGTGCAATATATACTTCCACCTTTAATACTTTCAACTTGCTGCTATATTTTCAAAAATGTTACTGGTACTGGATATGTATTTTGGAAAGCATTTTCCATCTTATGCCAAAGTGCTTCTATAGGCCTACTTTAAACTCTCAACAATATGTTAAACCAAAAGGAAAATTATGAATATAACGCTTGAAAGTATTATTTATACAATCAGGTTTATACAATCATATTTATTGGAAATTATGAAAATGGTAGTTCACCCACGGCAGACGCACATCAATACTATCCAGTGACGCAACATTAATCAGACCACGACTGTAAGTGCAGTCGTATTCTCTTAGTACCGCAGTTGTGTTTTCCTAAGTCCTGATGAATTTTCCTTCACATAGTTCCTTGACCCCTTGTTGTTTTTCAGTAGGGTTGAGACTTCTGGTTCTGATCTGTTTGACTTTGATACAGTTGGTATTTACATCTGGATGACCTGTGTTGTTTAGTGTTGACCTCACATGCTGCTGAAGCTTATCCATCCCTTCACTAAATGTGCACAAGTAACAAGGACCATCATTAACTGAGCCTTAGGGTTAGGGTATTGGGTTGAATGGAGAGGTGACACCTGCCGGCGCAAGAAAATATTTGTGGCTTCATCTGGAAAACAAAGGAAATGTAAAATGATTAATTTTCCTCTAACTTGTACCTTTGGAGCGAGCTAAATACTGAACCTTTGCATAAGCTTGCATTGTGTCCCCTTTCTAGCTTGTTCCAAACGCTTTTTGTCTGACTGTTCCCGGCTGTTCAGAAGAGGAAAGCCAACCCCCCTGTCCCATTTTGTTTTGAAATCTTTGTTGCACTGTACATTGCCAGCCTTTGTAGCCACATAGCACAATGCCAGTTTCAGATAGACTGGCTCAATATGTGTGGTCAGCCTATTCTCCCTTACCACGCTCAACAGGATTCATTTCATCAACAATTTAAAATTAAAAATAGCCATGCAAACTGCATGGCAAAGGCTTCTTTGTAAGGATTTATTCTGGAAAGCTCAATTTTACATCAAGGTGAGTTCAAATTTCATTTAGTTACCCTTCATTTGTATGTGTCTTTCTAGAATTTTGGGCACCTGAAGTCCAGTTTTTGTGATTTAGACAAGTTCTTCATAGGCAGACACCAACAAATTAGAGATAATGTTTGAATTAAAAACGTTTTAGCTTGGGGGAACAACATAAGTAGTTATGAATAAACATAATTTCCCAACAGGATTTAACAGTCTAGTGTGTTTTATTTAAGTGGATGCATTGGCAGAAATGTTATATAATATTCATATCTAGGTTTTCATTACTGTATAATCACCTGAAGCTAAGAATCCATGTGTTTTTGTTAGCTTAAAAGGAGTGATTTTTATAGATTGTCCGCCATGTTTAGAAGCCTAGAACAGACAAACCTCATTCTGACTTTAGACAGGAACTTTCACGTTCTAACGTTACCTGAAGGCCACAGTCGTTTCTCTACGCACTTTATAGGGGGGGCTGAGCAATGGGATATTTATAAGAAGGAAAGCTAAAACATTTATCTCTCTGCTCAATTTATCTTCAATCGGACATTTATCACATTGGCAATGTCAGACCTTAACTTTCCTTTCAGTTATCATTATTGTTGCTATTAACTGAGTTGAAGACGCACAAGTAAACATGGCAGACAATGATCAGAAATATATGTAGTTGTGTGATACGCAGTATATGTAGTTTCTGTCAATGAACGTCAGCTAGCTTCTCAAAACTGTGATAAGAGCTTGTACGTTTTCTGAAACCAGGATATAGAACTATAATACTCCTCAGTGAATGGAGTTCTCAGTCGTCATGAATGGGGTCGGATGTCAATATTCCTTTAATCCGTCTTCAGTCACCTACTGACACCTGGTTGAAATGTAAAGCTCTGAGAAATATTTTTGTTAAACAAATATTCCTAAAATCAAGGCTGGACTTTTGTGTTGACACAGTTCACCGTGTTACCATGAACATAACAGCCACAACTGAACTGAACTGAAAAGCATTTTCTTTGTGCAAAAAAGTGGGGTAGTAACATTAACATTAAACCTTTCAGACAGTGGGATGGTTGCAATGACATTCTTTCTGCTTAAAAATAAGGGACAGAAACATTTAAAAAACCTTGTTGACATTATCTTTTAATTTCTCTCGAAGGTAAGCCATGGGTGACTGGTCCATACTTGGCCGCTTCCTGTCCGAGGTCCAAAACCACTCCACAGTGATAGGGAAAATCTGGCTAACCATGCTGCTCATTTTCCGTATCCTGCTGGTGGCGCTGGTTGGTGACGCTGTCTACAGCGACGAGCAGTCCAAGTTCACCTGTAACACACAGCAGCCCGGCTGCAACAACGTCTGTTACGACACCTTCGCTCCTGTTTCGCATCTACGCTTCTGGGTCTTCCAAATTGTGCTGGTCTCCACCCCTTCCATCTTCTACATAGTCTTTGTTCTGCATAAGATTGCCAAGGATGAGAAGCTGGATGGCCAAAGGGCACAGGTGATCGCAGAGAGCCCCCCCCAACAGAGACAAATGGGTAAGGATGGGATGGAGGCCCTGAGGGTCAACATGCCCTCCTACTGTCCCCACTACAGGGAGGAATGGGATGTGAAGGACAGGGATGGAGTAGAAGAAGGCCCTCGGGAGGAACATTATAGCGAAGTAGGAGAGGACCCCACCCAGCAGTCCAACCAGGTTCTGCTCATCTACATTATTCACGTTTTACTACGATCTGTCATGGAGATCACTTTCTTGGTGGGTCAGTACTTCTTGTTTGGATTCGATGTGCCTCAGCTGTACACGTGTGAGACCTACCCCTGCCCCACTCGTACAGACTGCTTTGTGTCTCGTGCCACAGAGAAAACGATCTTCTTGAACTTCATGTTCAGCATCAGCCTGGGTTGCTTCATGCTCAACATCGCAGAGCTCCACTACCTGGGCTGGGTCTACATTTTCCGTGTCCTCTGCTCAGCCTGCTCCACCTGCTGCAGTCAGGAGAGGGACACCGTCAGACTGTACCCAAACCACAACCCCCTCCTGCTGCAGCTCAAGCATTCTCTGAGGGGCCAGCTGGTTCTGCAGACCCCAGCAGCTCTGGCCCCAGAGAAGACTGGAGGTCTGCTCGCACATCCTCCAGCCATCTCCTTCGAGACAGACTCAACTGTGGAATGCACCTCCAGGAGAAGTCCAGAGAGCAGAGACAAAGTCAAGGTGAAACTAGCCAACATGGCCAAGCTGGGACGGACTAAGAAGTCATGGCTATGAGAGGCACATTTATTTTGTCACGCCTTTACATTTGAGAAAAGAAAGGACCCTGAAGGCCTGAAACATACCCTACATGAACATGTTTACGTAGGCACTTTGAGCTATAGAAAGTAACATGATTTCAACTTTGATCGGGATTGCTGCTGAACTTTCGATGCGCAACCATTAAGATAACAGCTGTATGACATGGAAGGGATAAATAGGGGGTGTAATAACAGAAACAAAACTAACTGGCGGATTTCCCACAGGGATTACATATTGTGAAATATGCTTAAGTGTCCCCGATCCATGATACATAGTTATTGTATTTTTTAACCGTTTACCTATTTCCATAATCTACAGTTGTACAAGAAAACTATTTAACGTTTTGTAATAACATGCAATAATTGAGTGGAATGCCAACCAAGTATCACAAAGAGAAAGTCAAAGCAACTCCAGGAAGAGCATGGAGAGATTCAGGAGTGAATGGAGTGTGCTCTGTTGTAATGCAACATCTATCCACTTTCATTTTGTCAATCAATATTTGTCTGACAATGTATGTACATTTCTGTAAAATGGAGAATCTAATATTCATATTGACCTCGAACAGCATTTTCCAGAAGTTAGGAAGTAGGAAAGTAGCCTGGCTCTGAATTTCTATTTCTGTTTTTCTAAGTGTACAACCGAGTGCAACACTGAAGTTCTTGATGAATGATTGTTGTGTTTCCACTTTCTCAATTATGACTTTTAGCTTTTTGGTGTTGCTGTTCTGAACAGCTCTTAGCATGTTTGTCTTCCGTTGTGGTTCTTTTTAAGCATAATGCACTCTGTAGTTGCTATAGGCTGAGTTTTTAGAAAGCAAAAATGTTGAAAACTGGACTTTGAGTTAGGATCTATAGCCACCAAATCACGCAGAATATAAGATGTTTTTTGGATAAGATAAACTGATTGTTTTATATTGCCAATATAATGGATTTGTATTATTGCATTAAAGGACAATGGTGTACAGCAACATCTCACAAATCAAGCGTTTTCTTGAGTATCTTCCTCCTTTCAAAATCTTGCTGTATGAGCATTCAGGTATTTTACATGCACAGAAATATAAATGAATATTAAGTTTGTAGAGTGATGCCAGGCATTCCCCCCCCCCCCATTGTTGGTAGTAGAGAGTGTTTCTGGATAAACATATTTTAATAATAAAATGTAATGAAAAATGAAATAACTTGCCAGGAAGAGAAAGAGAATCGTGCATAATGCCCATAGACTGTATATATAGATAATGCCATATGTTCAGTCTCAGACTTTGAAATCCCCGGTCCTCACATTTGATCTTAGATGGTGTGACACAGTTTGTCCTGTAGGTGGTGCTCTAAGCTTGCAGTTACTCAACAGCTTTCATCTAAATCAGGGCTGTCCAAACTTCATTCACTGAGGGCCACATGCAGAAAAACATACGAAGGTCTGGGGCACTAGCTAGAGGTGAGGTATATAGCCTCATAACTTAAGTAATAAGTTAGCAAGATCAGTCAAATGTAGATAAATTATGCTTGATACTTCAATATGCTTTGAGAAAAAACCAGCCTACATCACAGCTTTCAATAGGGTTTTATTTATTTTGTCAGATAACGTGTTGGCACCTCATTCCTTAAAACAGTAGCCTCAGATGATTATAATAAGTGCAAATATAAAGGGCGTATTTCAATCTTGTTATGCAAATAAGTTATTGGGCTTGAATTGACAGAATGTATTTGAAAGGGGGCTTTTTAACAGATGAACTATGTGTAATATATGTTTGGATATATATTTAAGAATTACAATATAAGAAACGCTGAGGGCCAAATAAAAAAGGACAACAGGCCGCAGTTGGCCCGCAGGCCTTAGTTTGGACACCACTGATCTTCTCTGTTGGGGTCCCAATGCAAACCCACTGCCCTTTAGTCACCACTGATGTTATCCATCTCTTGAAAGCAGACATTATAATCCACATTGGACAAATGTCTCTGCCAATACAAAGTGATGTCATGTAACAAGTGTGTATACAACGTTAAAAATGACCAAATAATCTCTATTCATGACTGTTTTACAGGCAGGCATTTGCGAGAATAATAAATAAGGAGTACCAAGATCGTCGACTTAACTTCATCAACAGTTTGACGTTTATATCCCAGAAAGAGTGTAGCTTATTCCGTTTTGTTCCTCTAGTTATGTTTCTGAACCCATTGTGAGTGGTGACCATAGACTGTATGGTGGTGACATATATCAGCATTTCCTGGCTAATGGTGTCAACAACATTATCATCCATATGATCCTAATCCCTATGGTATCAGCTCAGTGCCTACAGTGCATTGATCACATTTACAAGTTTTATCAAACTGAAAGACATTTAAAAAGTTTGTGTTTCATTGACACTTATACATTTACTATATAAACATATTAACTCTTAATCAAGAATCAGAGAGTCATTCTCCAACCTGTCATAACAAAAACGAAATGACTCTGCTATGGTAAAGCTTATTATGGAATCCCTCCATTTATTTTAATTTTTTTATTTGGAAATGTGTTTTTGTAGATTTTCTTTGCCAACAACTTTTCATTTGGAAATAGCTAAGCTTCATTTGTTAAACTGGTATTGAAAGAACACAATTGTATACATAGTGAGAGTTATTTATACATTATACATTTTACTTTGAGCCATTGGTTTGTTTTGCTTTATTTAGCTGCTTTGAAGTGCATATTTTGAATCTTTTCATTTGTCTGACCTTTACCATAATGACCGTGTTCAAGGTTGTTTCATTGTCAGTGTACGATATACAGTAGACCCTATTTCCTACACAATGACTGTGGGCTGGGGACCGTCCAGCAGATGGCAGGAGAAGTCTGCAGGAACGGGACTGCTGCTTTAAAATCATCTGTTTGTGTGAATATGCAACTGTTCTTGAGGATTTTCTATTGACTGTTAAATCAAACTTAATTTCTTTAAAAAAGTGCTTTAAACATCCCCTATTATACTGTTTGTCATTACTTTATTATAGGTCTCAGATATATAAAAAACATGTCTCTCAAGTGTTTGGCTCAAATTACAGATCACCCATTGCAGCATTACCCATAATCCCCTCTGTTTCAGCCCTCTTTCAAAAGTGCTGATTCTCTGTCTGTTACTTTAGATGAAAATAAGGAGCCCCTCCCCACGCCCCTCTGTGAGAGATTTGGTTACAAAGAACTCAATGGTGCTCTGGGAGGAGATTCAGGTGATAAGGGGGGGGGGGGGTTACCTTGGTTGGTGATTGGCTAATGGTTACACAAGACAAAACATCGTTATGACATCACAAAGTGACCAAAATCTGATCAGCTCATTTTCAGACAGGTTTTTATAGAAATGGATCAAAAAGAGAGAGAATCTTTGATCCTGAAACTTTCAGAGTCTCTTTCCACAGAGGGGACACATGTTGATGTAGAAGAGACATGAAGAAGAGGGGACACATGTTGATGTAGAAGAGACATGAAGAAGAGGGGACACATGTTGATGTAGAAGAGACATGAAGAAGAGGGGACACATGTTGATGTAGAAAAGACATGAAGAAGAGAGGACACATGTTGATGTGGAAGAGACATGAAGAAGAGGGGACACACAGGGCCGCCCCTGGCCAACTTGGGGCCCCAAGCGACATTGTGAGATGAGCCCCCCCCCCCAACCGACAGGAGTGAAACATTCTTTTTTTGGAAACAAAGTAGGCTACTTTGCAAATATAATTCCTGTTTATTATTATTATTATCAACACTTTTTTATGCAGTGAGGTAAATGGTTGTGCATGTATGTCGCTCAGTATGCGTTTACAGGTGAATACGTCTGCATTTCCTGCCAAATACTAGCCTCAAAAAGATTAAAATATAATTAATGCAAATAAACAACTTCTACTAATAATAATAATCATAATCAATTCAATAATATAAATACTATATTATTTTATTATAATATAGTTGTATAGTCAAGACAAAACATGCTTATGACATGCTCAAAAACTGATATTTCTTAAATCTGTATTCAAATGTAGTTCCCTCTGTCAGCAATGTATCAACAACTACACACACATTTCTATCAGTGTTTCTCTGTGTTGTGGTTGACATGATGATGACTGTTAGGAGTTAAGGGGAGAGGCTGAGCATCACCATGATGATGACTGTTAGGAGTTAAGGGGAGAGGCTGAGCATCACCATGAAATGTGCAAATTGACATAAAAATGAATATAAGGGCGAAAAATGCTCCATATTTTTTAGGCTGTAAACTTGAACTGTTATGTAAGCCAACTAGACAGTGTATCACTCTTCCTCCTGTACATTAGCAGATAAAAGGCATCACATACTTGAATGAATGGTAAATAAAGAATGCTGGAAATAACTGCATCTCCATTAGCCTACAGTATATGCTATGCAGAGACTGCCTTCTTCATGTCGTGAATTGCAGCTGATGTTTTAATATGGCAATTGACAACATGACATTTGACTTATACAACATTAGCAAGTTGTACATTTGACTCATACAATAACCCACCTTCGAGTGATGCTCTAGTTTCTTCATGTTTTGTTTTTTGCGCCGGACTGAAACTATCTTTTCACCGACATCTCTTCACCTGCACTAGTGGCCTTATCAAAGCCGTGATTGGTCAGATGTCGATTCATTGCAACGGTGTCGGGTTACAGACGTGCTCCCCTTACTCGCGTGTCAGCCGGGGGTGCGCGGAGAACTGAGCGGAGAACTGCGCACAGCAGCTGAGGCCCTCTGGGCGGGGCCCCCTGCGCAAGGCGGGGCCCCATGCAGCCTGCGTGATTGGCCTGTAGGGAGGGGCGGCCCTGGGGACACATGTTGATGTAGAAGAGACATGAAGAAGAGGGGACACATGTTGATGTCGAAGAGACATGAAGAAGAGGGGACACATGTTGATGTAGAAGAGACATGAAAAAGAGGGGACACATGTTGATGTAGAAGAGACATGAAGAAGAGGGGACACATGTTGATGTAGAAGAGACATGAAGAAGAGGGGACACATGTTGATGTAGAAGAGACATGAAGAAGAGGGGACACATGTTGATGTAGAAGAGACATGAAGAAGAGGGGACACATGTTGATGTAGAAGAGACATGAAGAAGAGGGGACACATGTTGATGTAGATGAGACATGAAGAAGAGGGGACACATGTTGATGTAGAAAAGACATGAAGAAGAGGGGACACATGTTGATGTAGAAGAGACATGAAGAAGAGGGGACACATGTTGATGTAGAAGAGACATGAAGAAGAGGGGACACGTGTTGATGTAGAAAAGACATGAAGAAGAGAGGACACGTGTTGATGTAGAAGAGACATGAAGAAGAGGGGACACATGTTGATGTAGAAGAGACATGGAGAAGAGGGGACACATGTTGATGAAGAAGAGACATGAAGAAGAGGGGACACATGTTGATGTAGAAGAGACATGAAGAAGAGGGGACACATGTTGATGTAGAAGAGACATGAAGAAGAGGGGACACATGTTGATGTAGAAGAGACATGAAGAAGAGGGGACACATGTTGATGTAGAAGAGACATGAAGAAGAGGGGACACATGTTGATGTAGAAGAGAACATGAAGAAGAGGGGACACATGTTGATGTAGAAGAGACATGAAGAAGAGGGGACACATGTTGATGTAGAAGAGACATGAAGAAGAGGGGACACATGTTGATGTAGATGAGACATGAAGAAGAGGGGACACATGTTGATGTAGAAAAGACATGAAGAAGAGGGGACACATGTTGATGTAGAAGAGACATGAAGAAGAGGGGACACATGTTGATGTAGAAGAGACATGAAGAAGAGGGGACACGTGTTGATGTAGAAAAGACATGAAGAAGAGAGGACACGTGTTGATGTAGAAGAGACATGAAGAAGAGGGGACACATGTTGATGTAGAAGAGACATGAAGAAGAGGGGACACGTGTTGATGTAGAAAAGACATGAAGAAGAGAGGACACGTGTTGATGTAGAAGAGACATGAAGAAGAGGGGACACATGTTGATGTAGATGAGACATGAAGAAGAGGGGACACATGTTGATGTAGAAGAGACATGAAGAAGAGGGGACACATGTTGATGTAGAAGAGACATGGAGAAGAGGGGGACACATGTTGATGTAGAAGAGACATGAAGAAGAGGGGACACATGTTGATGTAGAAGAGACATGAAGAAGAGGGGACACATGTTGATGTAGAAGAGACAGGAAGAAGAGGGGACACATGTTGATGTAGAAGAGACATGGAGAAGAGGGGACACATGTTGATGTAGAAGAGACATGGAGAAGAGGGGACACATGTTGATGTAGAAGAGACATGAAGAAGAGGGGACACATGTTGATGTAGAAGAGACATGAAGAAGAGGGGACACATGTTGATGTAGAAGAGACATGAGAAGAGGGGACACATGTTGATGTAGAAGAGACATGAAGAAGAGGGGACACATGTTGATGTAGAAGAGACATGAAGAAGAGGGGACACATGTTGATGTAGAAGAGACATGAAGAAGAGGGGACACGATGTTGATGTAGAAAGAGACTCTGAGAAGAGGGGACACATGTTGATGTAGAAGAGACATGAAGAAGAGGGGACACATGTTGATGTAGAAGAGACATGAAGAAGAGGGGACACATGTTGATGTAGAAGAGACATGAAGAAGAGGGGACACATGTTGATGTAGAAGAGACATGAAGAAGAGGGGACACATGTTGATGTAGAAGAGACATGAGAGGGGACACATGTTGATGTAAAGAGACAGAGAGGGACACATGTTGATGTAGAAGAGACATGAAGAAGAGGGGACACATGTTGATGTAGAAGAGACATGAAGAAGAGGGGACACATGTTGATGTGAGGGGACACATGTTGATGTAGAAGAGACATGAAGAAGAGGATTTTGCATAATAGGTGACCTTTAAGAGTCCATGATCTGATTTACATTTCTGAGAATTACATGTAACCTTTCCTTATTTCAAAACAATAATCAAAGCACTTCAATATATGATTAAAGATACTGTGTTAAGTCTGAAAGACTAAACCTTGAATTCTGCATTGACCTATCACAAAGTCTTTATGTATAATTCATCATCTGTTTATTCCCTCGATATGCACAGGGCCCATGTTTATATAAATATAGGTCGATACAAATATAGGAAAGTTAAATACTAGGACATATTCTCTGCAGTTTACATTTGTTTAAAGAGCAACGGTAGCAGCTTTTCATTGTTAGCTGACTGACTGAGTTAAAATGTCAGCAATCACCAGATCAGTTATATTGTAAATCCTAACAAATGCAGACAAACATTGAACATTTCTCTAGAGAAATGTTTAGCTAGCTATCATCATTATAATCATTACATTTTGGAAATCAGGACAACCAGTATTACTATTTGAAGTTAATAGCCTGTGAAATACAGTAGATTAGAGCTGTTGAACTTGAATATGTCAGATACATTTAATTAACTTCATATCAATCTGGTACAAGTTGTGAACATTAGTAAGGTGACCAGTAAAAACGGCAGTGTTTCTCTCAGCTAGTAAAAGTTGATAAGACATCTTAAAGATATACTTCATAGTAACGTATCACCATTTGAGCTTCAGCACCTATTCATTGTGCAGCCCCATTATTATAAACCCCTAGTTATTAATATAAATAGTTTGACTGATATCCATTAATTTTGCCTGTCAACGTCAACGTCAACGCATTAACGCTCGTGATAAATATGGAAACCTTTACGACTAAAAAAAGAGGTTAAACATAGTAATCACATTACCTAGTTTGACCTTAACTTCCTCCCTTAATTCCAGCGTGGTTGTTTACCATTAATTACAAAGTAGTGAGAAGACAAAGAAAGCGGTATGTTTTGCACTGACTGGAGACTACTGGACATCAAAAAGTGAAACAACTTCCTGTGTAACGGCACAGGTTCTTCTGGTCTAAAGGGAGGAAAGGCATTAGCTGAAGCAGGTGCCAGTTTCTGAAGTTGCACTGGAGTGGGAGATAGCGGACACGGTCACCACTGTAGGAACAGATAGTGCTTGCAATATGATAGCGGCAGCAAGTATGACACCATATGGTCATATGCCCAGTCTAGTACACATTATTCAGAGGGTAATCCCACTGTGACAGGGGTTTTGTCAATGCTTTAATGCTGAATAATTGTTTCACTGCATTCATTTGTCGTGGTTAGTCCTGATTGAAGGTTTAATCCATTGACACCACTCATTTAATAACTAGACCTGCTCATACTAAACCCAGCAGTGTGTTTCAGTTAACATTTAGTGTTTTAGCAGGGGTCTATTTCCCAGCCCTGCTTCTTCCCTATTTGATATGGGCTTCCACGCAGGGCTGTCTGTTAGATGAAGCTCTGCTTTGATGTGCAGAGCCACAACTCTTTGATGGAAATTCATTTCAATGAGAACTAACAGCTTTTGTTAACGACCTCCTTGATGTGCCTGCTGTGTGAAGGAAAAACAGGATACCGTTTATGTTGAACTAAATGCATCTATGTGTGCTGTCATTGCACTTAAGTAACTGGCACACGACACTGTTCAACGCAAATGCAATGCTGTTCATTTCACAGAGCCATAAATGCTTCCATCAATAAAACTGTGTATGTAATGTAAAGACTGACAGAGCTTAAGCCCTTATTAGGGATGATGATATTAATGATTATAAGGATGAAGAATTTTGATACACAACCCTTCGAGCTGACTTATTTTCTCAAACATTCCGACGTGCTACAATAACATAACACTTGTTCTTCCTATGCTTTTGAGAGAGGAAAGTTGGCTACTGGTCACTAGTCAAAAAGGTAA
>NW_022989899.1:354938-427917 GCF_902827175.1 Gymnodraco acuticeps
AAATATGAAGGACATAATTTCAAGCTTGCTATGCAAATAAGTTATTGTTTTGTTCTTATTAACACATGAATACCGTGAAATATTTGTGCATATAAATATAAGAAGTACAACGTAAGACAAGCACAAGTTTGAGGGGGGGGGAGGGGGGTTAATTCCATTATATTTCTTGAATTTGCTGCGGGTCAATTAAAAATGGCCCCCGGGCCGTAGTTTGGACACCCTTGTTCTAGAGTTATACGTTTAATTCATTTTCTTTGTCGACACAAATTTCTTTAGGTGGGCTTACTTGAATGCTGAATGTGTGTTCTAGAAATTGTAACACACCAAGATTTGTTGCACGACATGCTAATGCAATTTATTGATGGTTCGTTGTCAAAGTTGTTCGGGTCACTTGACCAAAACACCAGCCTCTAAAGCTCGTGAATTATTCTTTTAAGATCTTCTGTTCCTAAACAAACTTTCTAAAAGCTGCAGCTCTTCTATAACACAGAACTTGCAAGCACTCTTGGTTTCTACATAATGTGTTTCGACCTTTGTGTATTTCAACATCCAACATTCTCCTTATTCTCTTTTGATAACGTGTACTTGCCTCTTTATTTAATATGTAACTCTCATCTTATTTTTGATGGTTTGTTCCCGGTATTGGACGGTCAGTGTATGTTTTGGTCATTGGATTTTCTTTTCACAAATGGATATTCAAAAACAAAAAACGACTGGATATTTGATTTTCGTTTTAAAATTGAAAAACCAAAATTGAAATACAAGGCGTTTTTCTTTATCATGGTCAAAAAGGGATTTACTAAACTTCAAAAACGGGATGATTTTCATTTTCAACTTCTCAAAAACAAAAAATTAAATCAATAGAAAACAGAAACAAAAAGACTACCGGTTTTTCATATTCTGCTACCGGAAGATACCTTACAAAATAAGAGCGTAGATGAGGACGGTGAATCCGTGTATCTACGGTCCATTTGTTTTCACAACGAAAACAGCCAAGAAACATATTGAGCCCAGAAAATGAAAGTTATTAAGGGCTGTGAATATAATAGACCTGTGTCTAAAATGGACAACATTGTTAGGAGATTTCAACTATAGGCTACAACGATTCTGTACTGCGGTCAGCCGTCTCTCGAGTTTGTTATTATTTTTTATGCCATTAGTTCTTCGTGAGATTGACACTGTTGGACTCAGTAGGGTAGTAGTGAAACTACTCCCACAAGTAGGCTAATATGAAGTACTTACTGTGTACTTTTTGAGTAATCCTCTGTCAATGTCCCCTCCTGAGAACAAGAATGGATGTTTCTCTGCTACCATAGTGGCTGAATCCTCTTGAAAGATTCTCACACTAACGGCCCGTCCACACAGCGGCGTGCGTTGAAGCTTCCAACGCTTCTGCCCATTCACTTTGAATGGGGTGACGTCACTTTTAGCCGAACTGCATCGTGGGAAGCGACGCGGAGCGTTGCTGGTGTGGCTCGCTGCAAAAGTTGAGCAGAAGCGTCAGCCAATCGAATCATATGCCAGTACAAGCTCTAGCCAATCAAACTGCTGCTTGTGTGTCAGGGGCGGGAGATTCATGTGATTGGTTGTTGGTCGAGTGTCAGACACGCCCGCCGGCAAGCGTCAACGCACGCCGCTGTGTGGACGGGCCGTAACTGTTTTGTTCCGTATTTATACCCCTGTGTTCACGCCCACTTCCCCACTTCCTGTCCAATCAGCGCCGAGACGTGTGCCCAATGTTTTGAACCGTTCCGCCAATCAGATTCAAGTTGCGGTTTCTGACTCAACCTAATGAATATTAAAATACCGCCTCTGCTGCGTTCACACCGGACGCGATGCGATGTTTGGGGTCAATGCAGAGACGCGGACAGACGCAAATTCGCTCCGACGGCAAGCATGAAGCGGTGGACGCGAATTCCGCTGCGCGATTGAGGCGACTGAAGGGGGCCGCGACAAATGCTCGAGTTACATTTTTTCAACTCGAACGTCATATTCGCGTGACGCGATCTCGTGGTAGCCAATCAGTGGTGAGGATCTCAGCCTGCCGTCACTGACGTTCAACCATAGACTGTATAGAGAGGCGAAGTCCCTCCCCTTCCGGGAGCCTCCATGGGACCCCGGAAGCGGAAAATTATACATTGAAGTCAATGGAGAGAGAAAGGTTATCTTTTGATCCCGTTTGAATTGTGCCACGAATGACACATATGATGTTTGTCAATTTAAAAGAACATTTTGCAAGTCAAAAAAAAAAAATGTGTCGTAAAACTGTGAAGTTACACATTTGTTTGTGTGAAACCGCTCAGTGAACTACAGGTCTCTGGTCTCGCACAATACGCGTCACCATCACAAAGACGGCCGTCACGTTAGCAAATTTCACCTGTCACCTTTCAGAATTAGGCGAAAAGTATAAAACGAGGTGAACATCACTACAAGTCTGGGCATGTTGAGAGCTGTACATACATGAAAGGGGAGTTAGTCGGTTCTGTAAGAGCCAGCATGCGGGACCGGTGAGTAATATGAGTGCAATGTGTAACGTTAATATCAGCTAGCTAACATTAGCTAACAAGGTACACTAACGTGTTTTGTTTTAGTAACTATTTTTCTCCTTAAGAAATTCGTGGTCTCTGTGTATGCTGTGGATAACATTAGTGTTCACAAGAACAAGGTACACTCCCGTGTTTTGTTTTAGTTGCTCTTCAGATTGAAGCGGACAGTTTTATATCGACTATACTGTATGTGTGATCTCCTTTTTCTCGTTGTGTCATTTGACTTTATTTGCTGTGTGTAGATTCAAGGATTTTTGTTATCTAGGCACAGCTGTGTGTGACTCCCTCTGGTACACTGGTATGTGTTTTCCTAATGTAGAGAGCATTGATTAATTAATAAACTACACACTGAGTCTAGATCCTGACCAAATCCTTTTTTATTGTTGATCAAATGTTTAAACAGTTTTTATTCATACACATTTAGAAAAATACAATGTACAATCACAACCAATACAACACAAATTACAAAAAATACAGAAAAAACAAACAATAACAACAATCAGACAAGAGGACAAAACTATGGAAAAATAAACCCTCCCACCCCCAGATCCGGACCATCCTTGTATTATTGCTCATTCAATCTATTATAGCATGCTAACAAATGGTACTTACTTTATTTTTACAGATCTGCATGGGAGACGATGGTGCGATGCAGAGATACATCGATACATCGATACATCGCCAACTGTCAACTGGGGGGTTGTAAACGAGGCCGAAGGGGTGAAGGCTTTTGTGCAGGCCTATCGGGTGACAGTGTTCGAGTCTGGTCTCTTTGTGAGTGAGTCGGGTGTTTTGGGAGCATCACCCGATGGACTTGTGCAGCCATCTGCCCTGCTGGAGGTGAAGTGTCCACACAGCCAGAGGAACATGACCATCGCGGAGGCAGTCCAGTTACCATCCTTCTGACTCCGTGAGGAGGGTGGGTCATATATTCTCAAGGAGAATCACCCATACTGGCACCAGGCAGCTGCATATCACAGACAGACCGGAGTCTCTGCTACTTTGTTATGTGGACCACGAAGGAGGCGATCATCATCCCCATCCCCAAAGACCCTGCATGGCATGGAAATCTCCTCCTCCTGGAAAAATTCTACACCCAGCATATGCTCCCTGTGTTGGCCAGTAGAGAGGAGGACATTTCAATAAACATACTCTTAACACCCTCGGACTCTGCGTTGTGTTTCGTATGTGTGATGGGGTGTTATGCAGGGGGGGAGGAAAACAGGACACAGCAGATTGGGATTGTGGTGGAGATGCTGAGCAGTTGTTTAATTGTTGCATGTAATTATTATTATACTGCGTGCTTCTTAGTTATTCCATCTTTTGCTGTAACATGGATCTGTATGTAACTCTATATTTACTTGTTATCTACCACACTTCCTTCTACATCATACACCATCATTATACATGATGGTGTATATAGGATATATATATTTGTATACATATCTGTAAATTGTATAATTTTATTTAAACGTCTTTTTGATCTCTCTGTCTATAAACACAAACTGAGTAAGATTGACAATAAAGTTGACTTTGAAAAATATATATATTCTTTATGAAAATAGTTGACTGTTGTCAAATGAATCCAAATGAAACGTTGGACTGAACTACAACTACGCCTTAAAATCTCTACGGACTGTTTTTCAGTGGGATGGCAAGTTCCTATCTTTAAACATTTATTAGTTTTTTCTCAGAACAGATTTGATTTTCTGAAGTTAATTTAACGTTGCCGACCATGTAAGGTCATTATTAAAAGGTACAATCAATTTGTTTAGGGTTGACTAAAATAATGAAAAACATTTCATTTGGATAATTTACTGACAGAATAAGAAACTCAATGATGCTCTACTCACCTGTTCCCTTTTTATAAAGTGAAACAGTTGAAACGATAGATTTTAGTAAACTTAAAAACAACCTTCTCCAAAAGCTATCAAGGAATATACCGAATACTTGTTTTAGAACTTTATTACATATTTTTATATAGTTTGAATGATCCATAATTGACAGAAGCTTGTGTTTACACTGACCTGTTACTCATATATTAATGTCTTTGTGACTTCAGTAAACCACTACCTCACTAATTTATTTCATTCATCACGGTTCAGTAAACTAAGTGATACATGAACCAGTTTAATCATTATAATAACGTAGGATTGCAACTCTTTGAAACTGTAGGTGGCTCTTAAAAGAGCCGTTGTGTTTGGGTGTGCTGGTCTCAGGTCAGTCTAAGCCCTCTCTCCGCGGATGCAGCGGGCCAGCTGGATGTCCTTGGGCATGATGGTGACCCTCTTTAATTGGTTCATCTTACTGGGGGGCAGCTACATGGATGTCGGTGCAGTCCACAATTATTGTGCAGTTGAAGGCAGAATGAATTTATTATTGACTCCGAATGAAGCACAACTTCATGTCATACAATACATTGACTTTATTTGTAATTGTGTAAAAACATATGAGCATTGATTAGCAAGCAGGACCTGCAGGAACAGAGAATGGTGATGGAGCTGGGAAGAGAGAAGAATAAAGAAAACAAATCAACTTTATTATCGGATATTAAAAATTCAATTTCAAAACAAGTTGCCGCTCCTACAGTTTTCTAGTATGTAAAGATGATTTCACATGACCTATGCAAAATATCACACTCAATACATGTGTGTCTCTGGGGGGTGCATTGTGCCTTTGATTGGTGTCTTCACAGGTCTCACTAAAAAATCTATTAGGAAGCTGCAGCTAATTCAGAACGCTGCTGCTCGAGTCCTCACTAACACTAAGAAAGTGGATCACATCACTCCTGTTCTGAAGTCTTTACACTGGCTTCCTGTGTGTCACAGAATAGATTTCAAAATACTGCTGCTGGTTTATAAAGCACTGAATGGTTTAGGCCCAAAATACATTTCTGACCTCCTGCTAAATTATGAACCATCCAGATCTCTCAGGTCTTCAGGGACTGGTCAGCTTTCTGTCCCCAGAGTCAGAACTAAACATGGTAAAGCAGCGTTCAGTTATTATGCTCCAAATATCTGGAACAAACTCCCAGAAACCTGCAGGTCCGCTGCAACTCTGACTACTTTTAAATCCAGGCTGAAGACTTTTCTTTTTGTCGCTGCTTTTAATTGAACTATTCATATCTTAGACTGCACTGTAACTTTTATCCATGTACTTTTTTCTTTTAATGTTTAATTGACAGCACTGTAACTTGTATCCATGTATTTTTTCTTTTAATGTTTATTTTATTAGCTTTTCTTTTTAATGACTGCCATTTTCTTAATCTCTTTCATTTTTTGTAAAGCACTTTGAATTGCCTTGTGTTGAAAAGTGCTATATAAATAAACTTGCCTTGCCTTGCCTTGCCTTGCCTTGATGTATATAAATAATATACCATAACCAAATTACGTACAGTGGAAATCAGGTTGCCAGAGCAGGTCAGTGTGCATGTTCCTCAACGTCTCAGCAGTTACAGGTGAGGTAAAGAAAATAAAAGAGAAAAAGGTCAGTAACAACACTTAGTTTAAAGTAACAACACTTAGTTTAAAGTAACAACACTTTGAAACACTTTGAATAATTATCTCTTCTAACAATTTTCTCTCAGTAAGCACACAACGACTGTCTTTCCAACAAACAGATTGACTCACTCTCACTGTCATCACAATGAAACACGTCCAGAAGAATGTCATGCAAAGCTCCCTGCCTGCCTTCGACTCTCCCTGAACTGCTTCCTTAGCACCCGGTGGAGGGCGCAGTAGGCTACTCAAATGTTTCACGAAATACTTACCATCATGACTACTCTTACTGTTTAACATTTTGGTTTACTTCATGTAATAAAATAATAACTTCATGGTAAGGCTACTAAAAATGACAAGGCTAAGTAATGTAATGCTAACTAACGTGCTCGCTACTCGTCGCTACTAGCTAGGTAGCTAACTTGACTATGTTCCATGCACAACATGTATATTACCTATGATATTACCTGATATGTCTGATCCAGCGACTCCTGGTCCTTTCATCAGACGGGAAGCGATAGAACGAGCAAGTGGTATGATTAGGGCTGTGCGATTATGGCAAAAATCATAATCACGATTATTTGGTCAATAATTGATATCACGATTATTTTGACGATTATTCATTGACCATTTATTGAACTTTAAAACAAATAATATTTGACCAATAAACAAGATCAACAAATATGTTGGAGCGCACTTCCAAAACCATACTAAACATATATTATTAATATGATAAATGAAAATAAATTAGACCAAAATAAATGAAATCAAACATGTTGCAGTGCACTGTCACAACCTACTGAAAACTCCTTAACATATAGCCAACATTTTGGTAAAACATATTCAACATATTCCACTCAGTTAAACGTTGAAGGCTGGCCAACCGTCATGGTCCAGAAGTAAACAGGAAATAAATGTTGAACTACAATTTAAGACCAAATAAAAATGTTGGCCACCATGGCAAATGCTGGTAGGGCTGCTCATGTCATCTCTTAAAGATTGTTCGCAAGAAACACCAGCCTGTTGACATGGTCTGGTTTCAGAGATGAGCGCAGGCAGGTGACAATATTGCCACCTGTACTGAAGACCCTCAGCCACGCCCCGACACATGGGGTGACGCCGGCCAATCACAAAGCTTTGATGCGTTCAAGTGCATTATTCTGGCACAGGAAGATTATGTAACAGGACATTAACGATAAAACAGAATATTGTTGTTCTATTTTTAGACACATCTCGCGATCGACTGGTTGGGCACCCCTGGGCTAGACCATAGGTCCGTTGTGGTGGCAAAGTAGTCAGCTGAAGCCACATCTCTCTCAACTTCCCCACGGCATTTGTCACATAATACCGAATGAAATAATACCGAGACGGCATCGCGTAAGGCTTGTCCAACGTGTTGACAAGTTGCTTAAAGCACTCGTTGCTAACAGTGCTAACTGGGCACATATCTTTAACGATGTGAAATGTAATGGCACCTGTAATATCTCTGTGTCTCTGCGAGCTCGTCGCGTAGGCCGTTGCTCTGTACAATGCGTCCTGAATCGATGACTGTGATGATGTTGTGGATGAAGTCAAGCGGCATCTGCTTTTTGGTCTGCTTTTTGTTGTATTATTGCCCGGTCGTATTGCACTTTGTGGTTGTATTTCAGATGATTAAAGAGATTTGTTGTGTTAGCGTGTGGTGCCAACACAACCGAGTGGGCTTTTAGGGAGGGGTGAAGCGCACCCAGCAAAAATAATCGTATTTTGTCAATTATGCTGTTTTCATAATCGTCGCAAGCCATAATCGTAATTGCGATTAAAATACGATTAATTGCACAGCCCTAGGTATGATCACTTTTGTGATTACAACCTGGTACAAAGCACACAGGCATCTTGTAAAAGTGAACCAACCACTTGGAGCATTATCGCCGGTGACATCACTTACGCGACCCAGAATGGGATTTGGGATTTGTAGTCTTTGTAGTCGCGTATTTTTCATACGTATTTGTCTTATATTTCAACAGTTTTACGACAAAATGTGACTTTTTTGACATGGAAATTATTGTTTAAGATTGACAAACATCATATGTGTAGTTCGTGGCACAATTCAAACGGGATCAAAAGATACGTTTTCTCTCTCCATTGAATTCAATGTATAATTTTTCGCTTCCGGGGTCCCATGGACCGGAAGTAGATGGGCGTGACTTCGCCTCTCTATATCAACCTAGGGGTGGGCGATACCACAAAATCTGGATTCGATCCGATACCAAGTATTTCAGGGCCAGTATCGCCGATACCGATACTTTTTTAAATGAAAAGCGTCTTATGTACTTTCATATAGGGGAGAGCTGCATGACATGATTTTTTAGCTGAAAGCATCATAAATAGACTAAATCTGAATTCATTTTCATGATTAAAGACAGGACAGTTTTTATAGACAAATAAACGTTTTACTTTTGCTAATTTATAGTGCAAACATGAAAAATAACAATACAAAGTGGCCACAGTAGCGAACTTGCACACATCACAGTTCGCTAAGTTTTCATTGACAGTAGTGAAATAGCTCAACACAACGATCCTCTTTCCATCGTGTGTGTGTGTGTGTGTGTTTGCCTCGAGGAGAGGAGGACAGCAGTGGAGAGAGAAGAAAAGAGCGCATACTTGTGTTCGTCTGCACATAGTTTTTGATTAAATTGACGAGTAGATGAGAGGGGGGAAAAAAGTATAAAAGTATCGATCCTATTGGCTCTAGTATCGATATTTTGAAACGTATCGTAATATTGGAAGTATCGATATTTTGGGATCGATCCGCCCACCCCTAGTTCAACCAGAAAACATCAGCCGTTAGCTGTTAGCAGTTAACACACAGAGCTCACAGCTCCTCATATCTGTCCAGAAACTGGACAAAAGTTAAACAAGTACAAACCACAGACTGTCTGTGTCATGGCGAATACAGTCGCTCGTTTATTTATGTCTGTAGGCCGTTGTTATGAGTGTGGACGGAGCATATACAACGTTAGCTTAGCCTGGTCGACCCGATCTTCATTCAAGCATTTTAAAAGGTTTTTCGCCTGTCGCCTTGTCTGCAGACTTGTCAAGCATTAATTCATGGTTTTTACTAACCGGTATCAGTATGTTGTTACTTCGGCATCATTTAGAAACGTTTATTACAATTTAATCACGGTAAAATATGTTCATTTTGTTGTAGTAGCTCCCGAGCCAGTGCGTCTTGTTTGAATGACGCGAGCAAACACAGCTGACAGCCACGGTGAAACTCGAGCGTTTAGAGCGAAGCAAATATTCGCATCGCGCCTGGTGTGAACACAGCATTATGCCACTTATGGCTTTCTGGCACCTGGTCACCTCAGCCGTCTCTCGAGTTTGTTTTTTCAGATCAGCTGCTCTTCATTTTTCCCCTGCTATATTCAATGAGTGATACAAATATTTGTTACCACAAGTTCCTAATAAAACTGACACTGTTAGACTCAGTACTAGTTTGATTGCTACCAGAAATGAAAAGAAGTAGGCTACTTTTACTGAGTAATCCTCTGTCAAATTCCCCTCCATAGTACATAATGCATGTTTATCTGCTATATTTGACGAGTGATAAAAAGACAATTTTACGATTAGTTCTTAATGAAATTGATACTGTTTGACTTTGTATTAGTTAGCCTACTACTAACAATACATTGAAATCATTTTACTGTGTACTTTTTGAGAAATCCTCTGTCAAAGTCCCCTGCTGAGAACAAAATCAAGCCACCTCTGCTAAGTTTTTTTGTTTCCATTAGTTCTTCCTGAGATTGATCCTGTTGGACTCAGTACTACTGAAACTACCCCCACCAGTACTATGAAACTTACTGTGTACTTTTCCAGTAATCCTCTGTCCGAGTACAAGAATGCATGTTTTTATTTTAATAAGCGTTAAAAACCCTTTCTTCCTGAGACTGATATTTTAAGAGGATGGTAGACATGATATCAGCAATACTTCCAGTCAGTACTCCGGCAGCAGCATTTTTACACCTTGGAAAGTCTTTAGAGACTGGCCTGGATAGCTGGTCACAAATATCCTTCAGCAAAGTAACACACTCACATGGTTGCCTCTTATGATGCTGCTGTCTTTTAATATATAATTATTCCTCTGACGCTAATTAGTTCCTCGCAGATTCTTCAGCCTCATCCTTCATCACTTCGCGGCCATCAAGCGCACCGAAGGCTTACCGCCGGGGTGTGACAGGTCGTGCACTGCCTCAAACACGGAGCGCCTCCAACTGGCGGGAACGACTGGCCGCGGCAGGCCTGTGGAGACGTCACACAGGAGAGTAAAGCCAAACACCACGTCCTCCAAGCGCAGCCCCACGCCCTCCTCCTTCAGGGCCTGGATGCCGGGGTCTGTGACCTGGTCCGCCGCCATGCGGGTATAGTCCAGACCCAATTGGACAGCTCCGATGACGACTCTGGAGAGGCAATCTGCGACCAGGTTCGATTTGTCAGCCACATGCTTAATGTCTGTGGTGAACTCCGAGATGTAAGACAGCTGCCGCTGCTGACGTGCAGACCAAGGCTCTGCCACTTTTGACATGGCGAACGTGAGCGGCTTCTGGTCGACAAACGCCGTAAATTCACGGCCTTCCAGCAAAAAACGGAAGTGCCGCACGGCCAGGGTGTCGTTTTCTCATACTGATATTCTGCACAAACTGTGCTGTTGTATTTACTGTATAGTGTCCTTACTGTAAGGTAATTATTATATACAGCACTTTGGCTCGACCAAAAATCGTTTTAAAAATGTGATATATAAATAAAACTTGATTTAATTTGAAAGTCCAAGGAGCACTCGGTCAAAGGCGCTGTACATGCGTTCCCTGGACGTCAGCTGACGGCTGAAAAAGGCGAGTGGCTGCAAAGCGTCCTCCACCCACTGCTCGTGCACCGCACCAACGGCGTAGTCCGATGCGTCTGTGGTAATGGAGATGGGAGCCGTGGATAATGGGTGCGCCAACAGGGCCGCCTGATCCAACGCGGTCTTGACCTCCGTAAAAGCAACCTCAGCTTCCGCCGTCCAGTTGATCGCCTGGATGGGGGTCGTACCCTTCAAAGCCTCATACAGCGGCCGCATAATGTGGGCGGCCCGGGCGATGAAACGGTGGTAGAAAGTCACCATCCCCAGGAACTCACGGAGCGACCGGGCTGTGAGCGGGCGAGGAAATTCCGCAATAGCCTCAACAGCCTCAACAGCCTCAACCTTTGCCGGCAGGGGTGCTGCACCGCCTTTGGTGACGCGGTGTCCGAGGAAGTCAATGTCAAAAATGGTTGGCAAAGGAGGTGTTGTTGGTGCAGTATTTCTGGATCTACGCAAAGCCTTTGATACAGTCAACCATAAGGTCCTTCTGTCCAAACTGTCGGCTTTTAACTGCTCTCCATTAACACTCAGTTGGATTGAATCATACCTTACTGGTAGGCGTCAGCATGTTATCGTCAATAATCAACTCTCTCCAGCTCTAGACTTAAGCACCGGAGTACCACAAGGTTCAATACTTGGTCCACTTCTTTTTTCCCTATATATTAATGACCTGCCATCTGTCTGTCCTGATGTGGAAACACAGCTATATGCCGATGACACTGTGATATATGTGCATGCCAATACAAAGCAAAAGGCTGCTGATAAACTGACCTCAGCTTTAGTGCTGATCACTAGCTGGCTACACCGCTCCTGTCTTCAGCTTAATGTCAACAAAACAGTTGGAATGTTTTTCACAAAAAGAAAATGCAACATTGTGTCAAATATAAGCCTCTCAGGTGAAAATATTAACATTGTGCCTCAGGTTAAGTACCTTGGAATCATTATTGACTCTAATTTAACATTCAAAATACAAGTCAAAAAAGTGACCCAAAGAGTCAAGTTTAGCCTAGCAAATTTTAAATACATAAGAAACACAATGACATTGAATTCTGCCAAATTATACATGAATGCCATGATCATGTCACATCTTACATACTGTCTCACAAGCTGGGGGCAAACTAACAGCTCCACACTGAAGCCACTAGCAACCCTGTACAAACCCTCAAAGTACTGGACCAGAAACCTAACCGCTCCCATCACTGTACCATCCTCAACAAGCATAACATCCTGAGTTGGGAAGATTTAATAAAGTATAGGAACATCCTTCTGGTTTACAAAATCCTGCACAATACAGCCCCTCCATCTCTTAGCTCATTGGTTACTCAACGTAACAACACCAGACTGACCACGAGAAGCTCCACACGTGGTGACCTATCAGTCCCATTCAGGAAGAGTACTTTTGGTCAGTCATCATTCTCGGTCACAGCAATACAAAACTGGAACTCTCTACCCACTCAAATCAAAGACATACATACACATACCACCTTCACAGCTCACTTAAAAACATGGTTCACTGAGAACTACACCTGCACACACTAGTCTGTGTTGAGTATGGCGTGAGTGTTACATGTTGTGTTACATTTTGTGATCATGGATGTTGCCCCTCGTTTCTGTGATGTGATTGTGATGTGCTATATGTGACATGTACTGTATATAGTAACGTGTGTTGTTTATTGTTCTCTTTTATCCTCTTTCCTCCTTTTTATTTTATTTTATATATTTTCTTATAACTAATGCTGTTGATATATTGTAATTTTAAGGGTGTCTATTACCATCTGGCCGGGGACAACAGCTGGAAATTAGCCATGTCAGCTAAAGCTGCACCATTTACTGTTTTTGTGACAGTTCATCGATGGGGACTGTCCACGACACTATAAATAAATAAACTAAACTAAACTAAACTAAACACCCCGAACTGGCACTTTGCAGGATTGATTATCAACCCGTGTTGGCTGAGCCTCGTGAAAAGGGCTCGGAGGTGTGACAGGTGCTCTTCCACCGAAGTGCTGGCGACGAGTATGTCGTCCAGGTAGACGAACACGAACGGCAGGTCCCGCAGCACCGAATCCATCAGGCGCTGGAACGTTTGAGCGACATTCTTGAGCCCAAAAGGCATCCGCAGGAACTCGAAAAGTCCAAACGGCGTTATCACTGCCGTCTTGGGAACGTCCAGGGGATGCATGGGCACCTGGTGGTCAGGTCTGGAAATTCAGCCAACAGCCTGAGAAAAGTGTCTGCCCCCGACAGCAAGCCCGACAGCAAGCCCGATAGCCCGTCGTACGCCGCCTTGCCAAGTGTACACATGAGGGAGGAAAACGTCAAGGCATCAACCAAGTGTTTATTTTTAACGTCTACCAGGAGTCCGTGAGCACATACAAAGTCTGCCCCGAGGAGGGGAAAAGAAATGTCTGCCGTCACAAAATCCCAGTTGAACCGCTGTCCTCCAATACACAAACACATAGGCCTCACGCCGTATGTGCGAATGGGGCCGCCATTAGCCGTCGTCAAACGCGGTCCGTGTCCCCCACGAGTGACGTCTTCCCTCGACGCAGGAACTTCGCCCTGGCCCCGAACCGCGCGTGGTAAAGACTAGTGCTGGGGGGAAACGATTATTTTGAAAACGATTAATCGGGCGATTATTTGATCGATTAGTCGACTAATCTAACGATTATTTTTCTGTTGTTCATTTCATAAAAAACGTAATGTAAAAAAAACGTAATGTAAAACCATTTTTTTTCACGATACTGTGTCTCAGGTGATCTTAATATTTAAGAACCTATTAATGTGTTATACCAGATTAACGGAAATAATCTCAGCTAACTGACGATACAAACCATGTTTACCAAAACAAAACACAAGTCTCATAAGAAGCATCTAAATTACCCCTGAGCGAAAAATGCTAACGGACATTGGCACAGAACTCAAGATAAAAGTACCCTTATTACTTATCGTAGCTGCACATACAATATATCCGATTAAAGCTGAGACTCCACAGATTATGTAGGTATATAGTATCATCACTGAGTGATCCGGACTCGCGACAGGGGAAGCAAATACACTCATCACAACACGTACCTTCACAGAGCTTCTCGGGAGATCGTCTCACCACCGTAATCTGATCAAAAGACGTGTTCAATGGCAATAAAATGAGAAAAACGCGGCTGAATCGGTTAATCCATAGGTTTTTAACGTCTATGTATAAAAAAATGATTGAATTTATAATCCATAATTCCATTTTATGTAAAAATCGGAGAGCAACTGCTAGCTGCTAATGGTAGCCACCACAGCTAGCTGCTGCTTCTGCTAGGCTATGCAGCAGTCTCAGTGAGATATAAATATATAAATATCTTTGCGTTTTGGACTAACTTTAAAATATTCCCATGCTTTTGAAGACCTAGGGCGAGATGTTTTCGTTTGGGGGCTTCGTGCGCAATCCTGTGAGGAGGAGGTGGTAGCCGTTTCAGTCTCCATTGTGTTTGAAGTGCGATTGCGAACTGCTTGTTGCTTTGGGTGACCCACGTGTGTGTAGCGACGCGTCAACGCGGAAATATGTCGTCGACGATATTTTGAAGTCGACGCGTCGACGCGTCGCTACAGCACTAGTAAAGACACTCTCCTGTGTCCCCACGCCGGCTTGGTACCGTTGCGTCCAGCCTCCCCCAAGCCTTCTTAACTGTTGAGGGGGCAAATATTTGTGTCACTGCATCCTGGTAAAATAAAAAATATAATGTATAATGTTTGTGTCTTTGACATTAGCGCTGCTACTACGAAGCCAGTTCAACATACCCTGGATATGTTTGAGTTATCTAAACTAACCCTAACAAACGAGATCTCGCTAAGCGGTCCTACGACGCTGGTTATCAACTCGGTAAATCAAGCCAGAGGTTCTCTCTCCAGCTGAGAGTACGTTCACGTGAAAGGGGCGGGGTTAGCAACATTTCACCAATCACAAATAGGGACAGCGCAGCGTCATACTTCATTAATGAAAAGTAAACTAATATTAGACAAATATGAACTTTAAACATCCATGATTTAAACATATAATCCAGGATACAAGCCACATAGTTGCACCTGCAAGGTGAATATAGAACAACTGGTTAAAAAATAACTATCGAGTGTTTGAAAGCGTACAACAGTTTTATGATATCACTGCCCCATCTAAGACACGAGTGGATCTGTCTTGAATTACATTTGAGTTGAGTGTTCAGTCAACTTAATGTGTTGCTTAAAATAATACTTCTGCATACAGTTTATAACAATGTAGGTGATGCACGGCCAGATACGGCTCGAGAAGCTGACTCAGATAAGGAAATGTGATATATTATGATATTATATGAATGATAAAGTGCGACACGTCGGCGTCTTCTCTGCATACGGCAGTTTAAACTGTATTTCCTTTATCCTGTGATATGACTTGATAGATTTAAACTCCGCACACTGAGCTCTGATTGGTCAGCAGGCGGTGCTTTCACTGAGTTGATTTATTTTCTATAGACGCCGGAGGCGGGCAGCGTCAGGTAAAAAAAGTTATTTAGCCTTCCCAAACCTGAGCCTCACGCGCCGCCTATGGCGCTGAGTGTCACAGCTAGCGCCTCTGCACCGGACTGCAGGGTAGCCAGGAAAAAACGGTCGGCCTCTTCAGCCAAGGCACGGGGCTCCATAATGGACGTGCTGGCTAGTGCCGTCTGAACCCGGGAAGGCAAGTGGCGCAGGAACGTCTCCATAAACAATTGCAGATTTAGCATTTTCTCCATGAGCTGAGATGGCTTGCTGTCTCCTAGGCCTTGAATGTCAAGAATCTGGCGGCCCCTCTCCTTAGCAGATAAGCTAAATGTCTTAAGGAGAAGGGCCTTAATCGCCTCATATTTGTCATGGCGTGGGGGGTCTGCGATAAATCCCACCAACCTGGATGACGTGGAGCTTCCCATCGCTGCTACCAATTGAAAATATTTCAGGTCCCCGTCACGGACTTGCCGGCAGACAAAGTGTTCCTCCACATGTGCAAACCACACCGCAGCAGCATGCTCCCAAAACTCCGGCAGTTTAACACAAACATCGCGATCAGCCATGTTCATTAAGTCTCCGGAAACTTTCACGAAAATGTCAGGGTCACCAGTGTAGAGCCGATGAAAGGGAGTCGGAGGCGGTGTGTTCAGTATGAAACTCCACACTTTATTATCCATTAGTATAAAGACAAGGGACGTACATCTGCTCGCTATGTCAATCTAGACCAGTGGTTCTCAAGAAAAAAACAAGTCCGGCCCCCCCAACACAAATAGTCAGGCTCAGTGGCGGCGCCATATATTTATTTTGGGGTGCTGTGGGGTAGCTTGACGTTTCATAGAGGATGCTCAAACATTAGGGTTTCCCATTAATGTACCGGTCGCTACAGTGGAATTTTCTACTGCAACACTCCCCACGCAAATACACAGTGTGGCAGTTAGTCGAGGCATATAGGTGTAAGCAGGGGTAAAGTGCTATTTTTATAGGTGGTGTGTGGACCTCAAATAGGGGGGTCCGGGGGCAAGCTCCCCCGGGAAGATTTATTTTTAAATATTGAAGTAAAAAGCATCAATCTGGTGCACGTTGAGAGCAAAATGAAGAGATCTATGGATACATCTCTCAACACCTATGAAACAGAATTTACTTTTTCTTTATGGATATTTTACAAATCACCCTTTTAAACTTTATTCTTTTTTTACTGTCATATAGTATTTCATACCTGTTTTTCATTTATTCTCTTATTTTTTTATAACTATATTGATCATATAAATGTGTGCCTCGGAAATAATTGTTTACATTAATGGTGACCCACTGAGATAACTTAGACTAAAGTTAACTATCTAAACACTCAGAGAGTCCTTTAGTTCACTGAGCCTCTCAGTCTGACCAACACACTCTCACTCCATAATCGTCCAGGAGCGACGTTTGGTCAGTGTCCGTGGCGTGCAGTTGTGACGCTCCTAGGCTCCTTCAGCTTCATAAAGGGACGCAAATAGCTTTCAACTGATTGCAATGTATTCCCATCTGCGGCGGGATTTGACGCTCATGGAAGCATGGCATTCGTTTGTGTCGGCTGCCCTTAAAGGCAATGTGAGCGTCCATTCTCATTGGATAACGGAGAATTGTACACCCGGAAGTAAGTATTCCCCTTACTGTCGATTGATTTTACAGTGATATCTGCACTACTCATCGACTAAAAAACACCAGATTATCCTTGTTAATTTCACAACATTGATTGGTTTAAATTGTGTGCAATGCTTTTGTATTTTTCCCCTTCGATTCGGAGAAACAAATATTTGTTCGGAGTAAAGGATGGCAGAAGACACTACACTACCCAGAATCCCCAGCTATCGTTTGGACTACACCATGTGCTCTGTTTGACAAACCCCGTGATAGTCCTCAAGCTCTGTGATTGGAGAGTGGTTACGCCTCGAACAGCACTTGAAATGGGATGGAACCACGGCAGACTGTCCAAAACTGGATTTCAACGGGTCCACCGCGTCCCCCCCTCCCCCACCCCGTCCCCAGAACTACACATGCTGGCTATTGTGTTTCGCAGCATGTTCTCTATCTATGGCACGTTTCTACTGGGAGTTGTAGTTTTAAAAGACGTTTTCGTATTTCCCATAATAAGAAGTTGCCAGTATTAAACTGTGTACATCCCTGGAGGTTTAGGGGATAGGAAACACTCAAATTTAAAACATATAATTAATAAATGGGTGAACATTGCTTGTGCCCATAATGGGCAGCATTAATATATATACACACATGCCAGCTAAGTTCAGAAGAGCTTTATTTAACAGCTGGTCTTATGTTTGTGACCCCTGTTGTTAATTGATAACATTACATCACATCAATTGATAAGCCAGAAACATGCACTTGTCAAGGTGCAGAGGCACATTTTGCAAATATGGCAGTAGCCATCGATCAGCTTAAGATAAGATATACTTTATTGATCCCCAAGTTGGAACATTTGCGTTACATCAGCATGTGTAACAGTTAAATATGCAGTGGTGTTTATTTGTAAATCATTTAGTATAATCACACAAATTCTGTGTTTTATATTTAACAATTCTGTGTTCTTTATTTATTGATTGTTCAATACCTGACAAGGCCGGAGATGAAATATCTACATACATCTTATAAGAGTATAATACATTATGTATAATATCAGTTAAAATAAGTGCTTCAACATAGTTAACATTGCTGGAGGTATGCACAAATATTGATAGATGTCTTGTAATGCACTATTGAGGAACCTGCGACCCAAGTTTTTCATTAAATGCATAACTACACCATAGTTGTGTAGGCCTATGATCAGGGGTGCACATAACTTTTTTGCCCTGGTTCTCAAAAGAGCACCTGGAGATGTTGCTTGGTGCTCATCCTTCAAATGAAATAAACCGTAACTTTTGAGGGGGTCTTGACTTTATTTGCCAGACACACGGCACTGGACACACATGCAGAGGTGAACACAGAACACACATGCAGAGGTGAACACAGAACACACATGCAGATGTGAACACAGAACACACATGCAGAGGTGAACACAAGACAACATTAGCACGACCAGTAATCCTACAAGCTGTCATCACTACCCTCCTGACTGTTCTCCTCACTGTCTTCCTCTCTGTCAGACATGGTAGCTGATGATGTAGGCCTACTTCTTTCTCTCTGGTTGAGTCTGCGATTAGCTGCTTGTATCCACAAGTCAACAGCTGGTTTTGGGTCGAAAGTCTCTGTTGTCATCTTAGACAAGTGGATGTAATCAAATAAGTATGTGAACATAACCAATAACCTACCATAGCCAATAACAAATGAATGTAACTTATTTTATTTATGTTGTTCATTCATATCTTATTTTACCTTAACATTTATTTATTTATGCATTTTTTTTATCTCCAGTTTTAAAGGATATTATTGGTTACTGTCCTATGGTATACATTGGAATAATTTTAAACCTGTTTATCCCAATAATTATAAAGGAGTGCCTTGGAAATATGTGTTTACATAAATTGTGACCAAACCGTTTGAATTTAGACTAAAGTTAACTATCTAAACACTCAGAGTCCTTACCTCACTGAGCTGTAGTATCAGCCTCTCAGTCTGACTGGAGAGGACTCTCCCTCCACATCATTGTAGAAACATCTTCTTCTTATATCCATTAAAGCAGCTAGCACCAGATTCTAATAACAACAGCGCCGGTACCGGGCGGTGCGCCCTTCTCTCTCCCTCTCTCACCGCATTTTGGCTGTGAGCTGCGGGCGCCAGATAAGCCAACATCCCCCATTTTCATCACTTACAGCGCCCATCGTACAGGGCAAATGAAACGTGTAACCGGGGTGAAAATTGTGTTACATTTACTTAATTATGAATATTGTTACATAAAGGCCGAAAATTAGGATGAGCACCTACGGTCAAAAATGTTTTTTTCCCTCCCAGAGCTGCCAGCGCAGCGCCTCCACAGATCTGGCGCCCTAGGCGAACATCTATAACGCCAGCGCTACGGGCCGGCCCTGAGTTCATATCATAGGTTCGTATGCAACTCGCAAATATATTTATCTCTCTCTTCTCTCTTTTCTCTTTTCTATTCTCCCTTCTCTCTCTTCGCACCTGCGCACCAGTTATGTGCAGCCCTGCCTATGATATGTCAATAAACCTTAGAAAATCTTGAAATCTTGAAAGGGATGTGCAAAATAGTCATTATATACAGTCTTTAATGAACTATTAGTCAGGCATGAGAATCACTCACCTTTCGGCGAAATTCGCCGTTTTGAATCCAAAATAGGTCGTTTGTGTGATTCATGTAGATCTGCAATACAAATATTTTTGGGGTATGGGGGGGTCTGGGACCCGGAGTAATCTGCGGCCGCGAGATGTTATGTGCCATCATGACACGCATGGTGTTCTTTTTATATATTATAATGCAGCGCGAGCTGTGTGCTCGAGTCTTCCTGCCTGTAGGCTCCGCTGCTCCGCGATGATGGTCTAGCTTCAGCAGCCACATTACGGGTGCGTTCGTTAATATTAACTGTGCGGTCCGGAGTCACTGTGTGAACAGCTGTTAGAACAGGCCGTTCAGATGTTCAGAGCAGGGCTCCCTGTCGGAGCGCAGAGCGTGATGTAAACTGAAAAGTCTTTCTGTCGCAATATTATCGTTGAGCTAGCTAGCTAGCATACATTGTCACTATCTGCTAACGTTAGCTTTAGCCTTCGTTTTCTAATAGTTTTTCATAGGCTATAAACGGAGGTGGTATAAGTATAGATCTTGTACTTGAGTAAAAGTAGAAGTACTCAGATTTTGTACTTGAGTAAAAGTAGAAGTACTCAGATCTTGTACTTGATTAAAAGTAGAAGTACTCAGATCCTGTACTTGATTAAAAGCAGAAATACTCAGATCTTGTACTTGAGTAAAAGTAGAAGTACTCAGATCTTGTACTTGAGTAAAAGTAGAAGTACTCAGATCTTGTACTTGAGTAAAAGTAGAAGTACCAGAGTGTAGGAATACTGTCACAGTAAAAGTCCTGCATTCAAAATATTCCTCAAGTGAAAGTAGAAAAGTATTCTCATCAAAATATAGTGAAAGACAGTAAAAGTAGTCATTGTGCAGATTGGTCCATTTCAGAATAATATATATGATATGTTTTATAATGATTGATCATGAAAGTGTTCTCAAAGCTGGTAAAGGTGCAGCTAGTCTGAATGACTTTGTATACTGCAGGGTAGCTTGTGGATTTACTCCAGGTGGAACTAAAGTCTGATTTAACACTTGATTAGATTTACCATCATTCATCCAGATCTGTAAAGTAACTAAAGGTATTAAATACATGTAGTGGAGTCAAAGTACACCATTTACCTCTGAACTGTAGTGGAGAAGAAGAACAAAGTAGCAAAACATTGAAATACTTAAATTAAGTACAAGTATCTCAAAATTGTACCCAAGTATAGTACTTGAGTTTATGAACTTAGTTACTTTACACCAGATGCCATACAGATAGAAAGACTAAGCCTTGCAGAGGCATGAAAATACATTTTCAAAATGCTCAACAGTGCTGCCAAAATTATAAACTGACTGCTACACAATTAAAATAAATGCTTTTATATATTTCTATTAGATGTGACTCTTTAGCGTTTCTGTTATTATTAACACTGCTGCTTTAGTTGTTTTGACTGCTAAAATCCTCTGTTATTCCTCATTTTAAAGCCGATATTCCGTGGGGTCGGGGGGCTCGGGTCCTTGTCACCTTTTCCATACCTGATGAGTTTGCATCCCTGATAATACTTAGTAAGGAGGCCATAATATTTTTGACTCATGGCTGAAGTTAAGTTTCTCCAGCTCTCCCCAGGTTGGCAAAAAAATGCATCTCAAAATGCATCAGATTGATGCTTTAAAATATGGAATATTCAAAATGTTCTTCCGGGGGAGCATGCCCCCGGACCCCCCTAGAGCAGTGCTTCTCAAAGTGTGGTCCGCGGACCACTGGTGGTCCGTGAGTGCCCCCTAGTGGTCCGTGAGTATATTGGTAACATTTCACATTTGAAAGAAATACATTTATTTAAGTTTTTCGCACTCTTGCGGGAATATCTCCGCAATGGAACGAGCTTAAGTTTCACTTTCGATTGCATGATATAGCCCAGATAAACACCTTCATCACACATGTTGCCACTTGTTTGTACCATTTTCAGGCGATTTCTAAAAAACGATGTGTTTTTGGATATTTGTGGAGTTAGGTGGTCCGCGAGTGTTTTTTTATTGGTTAGGTGGTCCTTGGTATGAAAAAGTTTGAGAAACACTGCCCTAGAGGGATAATATCCTTCTCACCTTTTTCACCCCTGACCCGTTTTCATGCCTGATTAGTAGAGAATAACGAGTAATGAATATACTTTATAGGGATCCTATTAATATCTAATAATAAAAATAATGAAATTCAATAACATGCTTTAACCACCAGGTGTCCCTTTATATCAGCTATGCACATTTATGGTGTAAATACAGCCTATCTACCAATTGGATCAAATATAAAAGTCAGCCGAATTAGTGTTGATACTGCAAGGAGACGTATTGTGTGAAAATAAATGTAAGATGTTGTTTAATGGCTGATATATTTATGATCCACGTCACGTTTTCAGTTCCTCATGTTTGTCTAGAAGTCTTCTCATCAGGGCTCTATAAATACAGAACTACGGCAGATATGTAATATTTAATGCAGCCGAACCGTGTATTACAATGCCGTTATGTGATGACTTTCAAAGAGAAAAGCAAGTACACTCGGAATAAAGTATTATTTGTGTTGTTGTTGATGTTTTCGGTCTGTTTCCGGTATTTGTTAATGACGATGTGATGTGAGATGTGAGACTGGAATTGCACAGGGGAAAATAACGTATCTTTAGATGCGGATTTTGTTAAACTAATACGTTTGCGCTGTGGAACAACACTATACATTGACGGGGAAGGGGGTAGCAATAAAGATAACACCATTAAACAGTTACACAACATAACAGAAATAATATCGATAGCAGCGTCTAGCAACCACCTTGGTAACAATGAAAACGTTCTATGGACGCAATTTCCTGAAGTAATCTTCATAATAACTAGCAAACTAAAGATCATGTACATCCACTGCACACATAATCTGAAATAAAAACTCATATTTCTCGCATCAAATGACATCAAAACGCATTTTAATGGCCAAACTAACTTTAAAATAGGCATTTTCCACCGAGAATAAAACGAAGTTCGGCCATGTTTTTTTTTCTGCAGGGAGAAATTTGAAGATCACGTGACATAGACGCCAGCCATTGGAATGAATGGTGAAAAAAAAAACGGGGTTTGTCAAACAGAGCACATGGTGTAGTCCAAACGATAGCTGGGGATTCTGGGTAGTGTAGTGTCTTCTGCCATCCTTTACTCCGAAAACATATTTGTTTCTCCGAATCGAAGGGGAAAAAT
Organism: Gymnodraco acuticeps; assembly: GCF_902827175.1. Taxonomy (NCBI): domain Eukaryota; kingdom Metazoa; phylum Chordata; class Actinopteri; order Perciformes; family Bathydraconidae; genus Gymnodraco; species Gymnodraco acuticeps. Next base: position 377,817 of record NW_022989899.1, read on the forward strand.
ACAAAAGCATTGCACACAATTTAAACCAATCAATGTTGTGTAATTAACAAGGATAATCTGGTGTTTTTTAGTCGATGAGTAGTGCAGATATCACTGTAAAATCAATCGACAGTAAGGGGAATACTTACTTCCGGGTGTACAATTCTCCGTTATCCAATGAGAATGGACGCTCACATTGCCTTTAAGGGCAGCCGACACAAACGAATGCCGTGCTTCCATGAGCGTCAAATCCCGCCGCAGATGGGAATACATTGCAATCAGTTGAAAGCTATTTGCGTCCCTTTATGAAGCTGAAGGAGCCTAGGAGCGTCACAACTGCACGCCACGGACACTGACCAAACGTCGCTCCTGGACGATTATGGAGTGAGAGTGTGTTGGTCTGACAGGAGCGGAATCTCCTCCACTTTGTTGTTGAAAAAACTCTTTATATCCGTTAGCGTAGCTCGCTAGCACCAGAAGCTAACAACTACGATCTCCGGTACCGGTGCGCTCGCTCGCGCACACACACAAAATGGCTCGGTCCACACACACACACACAGAGCCGAGCTTTAATGAAAGACGCAGACGTATTAGTACTGTATCATATTATTTTCGAATCAATAATTTTTCAAATTAAGATTTTTTTTTTTTTTTTTAAATCTTTTTTAATAACCATTTTTCCTCCTGGTCTCTCGCGCACCCCCTGTCATGCCTCCGCGCCCCCCACTTTGGGAACCACTGAGCTAGACTAACAACAACACCGGTGCACTCACTAACTCGTCCGTGGTGCAACACGCACTATATGACTCAGTGAATTATGTCCCGTAACTGTCACCACAATATGCTAGGCCTATATCTACATAATATCAATATTGTTATTAACTTCAACCAAAGTCAATTGAAATAGCGTGAAAGACTTTCCAAGGGGTAAAAATGCTGCTGCCGGACTGACTGGAAGTATTGCTGATATCATGTCTACCATATCCTCTTAAAATACTCTGTCCAACAATATCAGTCTCAAGAAGAAAGGTGTTTCAACGCTGATTCAAAATAGAAGAGAAACATCCATTCTTGTTCTCAGGAGGGGACATTGACAGAGGATTACTCAAAAAGTACACAGTAAGTACTTCAATCATAGTAGGCTACTTGTGGGAGTCGTTTCACTACTAGCCTACTGAGTCCAACAGTGTCAATCTCACGAAGAACTAATGGCAGAAAAAATAATAACAAACTCGAGAGACGGCTGACTGCAGTGCAGAATCGTTGTATAGTTGAAATCTCCGAACAATGTTGTCCATTTTAGACATATAGGCCTGTTATATTTCATTACAGCCCTTAATAACATTCATTTTCTGGGCTCAATATGTTTCTTGGCTGTTTTCGTTGTGAAAACAAATGGACCGTATACACGGATTGACCGTTCTCACCTGCGCTCTTATTTTATAAGGTAATTCCGGTAGCAGAATATAAAAAACCGGTAGTTTTTTTGTTTCTGTTTTCTAGTGATTTTATTTTTTGTTTTGAGAAGTAGAAAATGAAAATCATCCCGTTTTTTAAGTTTAGTAAATCCATTTTTGACCATGATAAAGAAAAACGCCTTGTATTTCAATTTTGGTTTTTCAATTTTAAAATGAAAATTAAATATCCAGTCGTTTTTTGTTTTTGAATATCCATTTGTGAAAAGAAAATCCAATGACCGAAACATACACTGACCTTGGACGAATAAAGGATTTCTGATTCTGATATGACAGTTGTAAAACGTACCTTCGTCTGACCCAAGTACTCCATGCTACATGACAGCTGACAGGATTCACCGAACAAGCAGTTAATATGGGCGGGTTGTGGAAAAGTGACGTCAGTGTGGTTGGTCGGTGACGGCGGAGGAGGGACCACAGACCTGACTGATCCCACGTGTGACGGAGCGCTGCATTCCCGGCTCACTGACACCGTAGCTCCGCTCTATCCGCCGACCCTAACGCCTGTGTGTATCCGTCACTCACTGCCTGTAGCTGGGTCAAAACATGGAAGGGGACGGCAGCCAAGCCACGTCTGGAAGCCCGACTGAACCGCAGCACGACCCGGGGTAGGTTAAAGCCTGTCATTACAAACAGGGGAATTGTCACTCTTAAAAAAAAAACGGCAGCTTGATTTTGCTCCACTATCTTCCGGGTCCCGTCAACAACAGCTTTGTTTGGTTATATTTTCAGACGGGCCTGCCCCCTTTTGCAGTGTAAACGCTTGGCTGACCCCGATATGTGGCGTTAGTTAGTGCGTGTGTGGAGGGAACATAATGCCAAACTTCGCTTAGAAATGTGTGGGTCATTCGCTGCCCTACTTAATGGCAATATTACACCGAATTAAAAAGAGTTCATTTCAAACAAATGTTAAGCTAAGTCCGGTATTCCCTCGCCTTGGACTCATTTTATTTTAATACATTGCATTTAGTTCACAGTGCTCCTTGCTCAGGCTGTGTTTTTGGTGGAGGTGAATATTCTCTAACAGCCGAACCCGAGTTAAAAGTTGAACTAAGATTTCGTTTTTAGTTATTTTTAGTGTAGTACATATATGCCGAATTGTAGACTGTGTTCTTACAGTAAGACGACCACTCAATATTCGTTTGTACCCTGTATGTACCGCTGCCTATACGGTGGTAGGTTTAAACTGACAGATGTTTTGAATGGAAGTTGGATGACCCTGGTCCTCCGCGGAGAAAGGGCTGCCCGGATTGAAGACGGCTGTCGGGCTGCCTCGTTGTTGCATTCCCTCTATTTTTGTCCCCAGCTTTTGAATGTCTCTCTAACCGGTCAATAACTTCGCTCAACATCACAATGGCCGATTTGGAATATATGTATTGAATTCTGTCGCCTTTCCCTTGGCAGGAAAATGTTTATCGGTGGCCTCAGCTGGCAAACTTCACCAGGTAAGAACTGTGTTTGTGTGCGCGCGCTAACGGCGCAAGGTTATTTTGATTTGAAGTCCTCCATTCGACCCCTGTTTAACACAGGACACCTTCACTGCTGTCAACACGAATGCATTTTTTTAATCTAACGTGGAAGTAAATAAAACACCTTGAGATTAACCTCCCTCTTTTTTTCCCACAGATAGCCTTAGAGAATATTTTTGTAAATTTGGGGAAATCCGAGAATGTATGGTGATGAGAGACCCAACGACAAAACGTTCCAGGTAAAAACAATAATTTGTATTTATGTTACCTCTTATAGTCCTATGAATACTATTCAGTCATTTCACTTTTGAATGAAAGTGTTGTGCAGTTTGACATTGAAGCTTTGGAGAACATTTTCTCATACTAACAATTCCCTTATTTATGTGTGAATGTAATGCATAAGGTAATTGGGTTTGAAATCAAAGTGAAAAACAATTCAAAATCAATTGGCTCTCCTAAACTGTGGGCAGAGACCACAATCATTTATACATTGCTCTTTAAATTAAATGAATTTAAGAAAATGTCACGTAATATGTCGACACAAGTGGAAAATAGAACAGGGAAATGAAATATGTAAATACTGGAGGATACATGGGGCAGGTATACCTCAGACTGGGGATTAGAGAATTTGTCATGACATGTGACAAAAAATAAATGTGAAGCATAACTTATATAATGTTAGAAATGTCATGTGCTGTTGTATCGTTTCTCAACAGGGGCTTTGGCTTCATCACTTTTGCAGATGCTGCCAGCGTAGATAAAGTCTTGGCACTGACGCACCACGAGTTAGATTCTAAAATGGTAAGTTAACCTTTTTTAGATCACTTGGGGCCTTTCTCATTTCACTAATTTCCCCTCCTCGACTCCTATCCTCGTGTCTTAGTCCCGCCCACAGGAGATGCGAGCGGAGGAGCCGAGGAGGGGAACCGAGGAGAGAGGAGGGGAAGCAGCAGGCGGTTAGAGAAATGAGAAATCCTCTCCTCTGAGCGGTCATTTTAAAGAGACGTCCATTAATGATGACAGGAGGCACAGCCCTCTGTCTGACAGAACTGTGTTCATGATGACTTGTATATTTACTTTTAATTCATTCACAGTGCGGTATAATGAGACAATAACAGGCAACAGCAATCATGTTGCGCACTATCCGTGCTGAGTGTGCTGACTTTTCGTACAATGTCCCACTGTCTGGCTTCCTGCATAAAGTCAAGTGCTCGGCGCAGTTGTGGCGAAATGTCGCTCCTCTGTTTTCATTTCAACAGCTCCTTATATCCGTTAGCGCAGCTAGCTAGCACCAGATGCTAACAACAACAATGCACGTAAGGTCTCTCTCTCGCTCGCTCGTGCCACACATACACACACCCTCCCGGTCCTCCCAATAGCCAGTCGGTGCCTGCCGGTGAGCGTGGAAGTGTGGTCTGCCACAAGCGGGCGGCAGGAGCGGGGCTGTCAGTATCAGCTTGTAGATGGTATTTTAAACTCGATGCGCTCTGAAACTACGGGGCGGCCGAGGACAAAAAATACACATGCGTTAATCGCGTTAAAATATATATTAATTAGGGCTGTCAAGTTAACGCGTTAATAACGCGTTAACCCAAAAAAAAAATAACGCGTTATTAACGCGTTAACTTGACAGCCCTAATTAATATATATTAATAACGCGTTAACGCAATTTTTTTTTAAAGCCACTAATTATTTTAACGCGATTAACGCATGTGTATTTTTTGTCCTCGGCCGCCCCGTAGTTTCAGAGCACATCGAGTTTAAATACCATCTACAAGCTGATGCTGACAGCCCCGCTCCTGCCGCCCGCTTGTGGCAGACCACACTTCCACGCTCACCGGCAGGCACCGACTGGCCATCGGGAGGACCGGGAACGGGGCATACAGCCTTTGATCGCACTTCGGTGAAAAAATATTTCGCTGTCCACTCCTCTTTAAACACTCTGCACTCATTGTCAACTTTTCTTTTCTTTGGTCCACTCGTTGTTAAATGCAGGTTCAAATGTGAATTAGGTTCAAAGGTGAATTATTGCGTCATCGTTTGTGTCATGACGTAACCGTTTACGTGCCTTCGAAGTTCTTAAGACCCACACTGCGTTTTACGTCGCTGATTTTCTCCGCAACACCGCTCACAACATCAATAGAGGACTGCGTCGGGTAGTTTTTAATCATACGAAGCCAGATTAAATTAAAGAACTACTTCTCCAGCCTTATACCTTTCTCTAGAGTGCCATGGTGCATTGTTTATTAATGTGTTTCAGTGCCATTACCGCCCGCTGGAGCGCGGCTCGTCCACCGGAGATTATTCTCCCGTTAACTCACGGCAGTGGCCGCTGAAAAGTATTCACTGTCCGACTGTCACACGTTGACTTCGAGACAAGGGAACAGGCAGTGGGAAAATGCTAACTTATTTTGTGGTTTTACAACTCATTCCTGCACCACTCTATATCTGGATGGATCATGTGTTGTGGAACACAGTGGGGCAAAGGTGATTTGTGCGTGAGCAGGGCCTGTTGAACAAAGTAGGTCAGTCTGGGTGACTGTTGAGAAAGCTTTGACAGCTGATTTACTGAGGCTTTAACACAGGTATCGAAATAAGCCCTTTGGTATGAGCTGCAGCCGTATTGGACTGTAATGGGTTGTGTCATGTTGAAAGTGGAGAAATGAAGGATGAGAGCTGGACCCTGCTGGGCTGCAAAGGTCTGACGCTTGACATCTGACATCTATTTAGTGCATATTCTCGAGTTGATTAAGTGGTCAGCTTTAATTGAAACCATTGTTAACATCATATTACTTTTCTTCTGGAGTCCTTTTTTCAAATGCCCTGTAAAGGCCCCGCTCAGTACATGATACATTTCCTTAAAATGTGCTTATTAAAAGACTCAGACACATGACATGTTAGCACTCTCTAGTGGGTGAACTCTGTAATGAAGACATATTTTTGATAATTCTGTAATGACATTTCTTATTATTTATTATCTGACGTTTGTAAACACTGATGCACAGTATAACCGAAATTGGACTGAAGATTGAATTGAATGTACTTTATTACTTCACTCTAGGTGCGAAATCTTGAATGGCTGGAGTAGAACTCAGGTCCATTATTATATGTGCAAATAATCTCACAGTATATGTAAATATATGTGAATATACATTTTAATATTAATATAAACAAAACAATCTTTAGCTACATTTATTTATTTTTTAAATAATGTGTTGAATTGAGGTCTTTATTACTGACATGACTAAAATATAAATGCAAACTAAACAAAACTATTGCAATTACAAAATCATAATTTACTTATTCCATAGTTTATTTTTCTTTATTTTTTCTTTCTTTATTAAGATTGATTGTGGCTGGAGAGCCCTCCTTGTATGAACGGTTATATATCTCACGAGCCTGATAGCCCCACTGGCGTGTACTAAAAACATGCCAACCAGGTAGTTTCATTACCAATATCATATCACAGGGCGGCTGTGGCTCAGAGGATTCAGAGGATCTTGACAATAACAACACCTACATCAAATAGCTGATTATTGATATCTGCTCAGCATTTACAATAGAATAGAAAGCCTTTATTTTTCAATGTACAAAAATATACAATGAGGTTTCATAGTGCATTTAACACATTCTCCCCATGAAACTGATTTAAAGGGGACCTATTATGCAAAATGCACTTTTTGATGTGTTTTATACATACATACAGTGGGGCAAACAAGTATTTAGTCAGCCACCAATTGTGCAAGTTCTCCCACTTAAAAAGATGAGAGAGGCCTGTAATTTTCATCCTAGCTACACTTCAACTATGAGAGACAGAATGGGGGGAAATAATCCAGGAAATCATATTGTAGGATTTGTAATGAATTAATTGGTAAATTCCTCGGTAAAATAAGTATTTGGTCACCTACAAACAAACAAGATTTCTGGCTCTCACAGACCTGTAACTTCCTCTTTAAGAGCCTCCTCTGTCCTCCACTCGTTAACTGTATGAATGGAACCTGTCCACAACCTCAAACAGTCACACTCCAAACTCCACTATGGCCAAGACCAAAGAGCTGTCAAAGGACACCAGAAACAAAATTGTAGATCTGCACCAGGCTGGGAAGACTGAATCTGCAATAGGTAAGCAGCTTGGTGTGAAGAAATCAACTGTGGGAGCAATTATTAGAAAATGGAAGACATACAAGGCCAAAATACCAGCAACAGTGTGTGAGAAAACCTTGTGAAGACTTACAGAAAACGTTTGACCTCTGTCATTGCCAACAAAGGGTATATAACAAAGTATTGAGATGAACTTTTGTTATTGACCAAATACTTATTTTCCAACATAATTTGCAAATCAATTCTTTAAAAATCAGACAATGTGATTTTCTGGATTTTTTTTTTCTTATTCTGTCTCTCATAGTTGAGGTATACCTAGGATGAAAATTACAGGCCTCTCTCATCTTTTTAAGTGGGAGAACTTGCACAATTGGTGGCTGACTAAATACTTTTTTGCCCCACTGTATGTGTCCCCAGTGTGTCAGGGAACTCACAAAGTGTCAGAAAACAAAACCCTCTCTCTTTTCCTCCGTACCCACATCTTTAAAAAAAAAAGAAGGAATAAAAAGGGGGTGCTAATAAGCAGATCCAGAATTTTCGCTCCTATAACGTCATTGGCGACATCCGGCTAACGTGACACGTCCCAACCTACATACAGTATCTATGTATGTTTATTATAACATTGTTCTGTGTGTCAAAATGAAAGACCTATCACACCTATCAATCATCAAACCGTGGGGTCTTATTTCATTATGTGTTGATTTCTATCAACACGTAATGTTGTATCGATGTATATAGAGGTGTAGGCTACTACAGCAAAAGTATTCTCCGTCGGGACTTCCTGCAACAACACCACGCCGTTATCTTGATTCTGATTGGCCAGAAGACATTATCAAATATGTTCTATTGAGAAGAGGATCACTACGTGACAAAAGTTTTCAAAACCGTTTCTAGTCTTCGGTATTTCCAGACAAGTGGCTACTGAAATCAATCTTACTAACTACTGTCTGTGCAATTTACTTCGCGCGAGTTGGCGGACTTTATTTTGCTAACTTTAACATCATTTTTCATGGTGGGGCTAAGCCATTTCTTGGTATGGGTGTAGCCTACCCCAGCTACCCTGGCGCTGCCACTGGGTGGAACGTATGCGGCATTAACGTATTCTGCGCATGCGTTAAATGCGTTAAATATTTTAATGCAATTAATTCAAAAAATTAATTACCGCCGTTAACGCAATAATTTTGAGAGCATTAATATATATATATATATATTAGGGCTGTCAGTCGATTAAAATATTTAATCGCGATTAATCGCATGATTGTCCATAGTTAATCGCGATTAATCGCAAATTAATCGCACATTTTTGATCTGTTCTAAATGTACCTTAGAGGAATATTTTTCAAGTTTGTAATACTCTTATCAACATATGAGTGGACAAATATGCTTTATGCTAATGTTTATTATCATTTGAACAATGACAAATATTCTCATGAATATTAAACACAACAACCTCTGAACATTACAAATATTCGCCTCAATTCAACCTGGAACCTCTCTCATACAATACAAATGGTGTGTGCGTGTGTGTGAGTGTGTGTGCGTGTGTGTGTGATCGTTGGAGCTATGTGCAACTCAAGGCATATGCTCGAACGGGAGCTGCCTGGACGCTGCAATCATGTTGCGCACTATCCGTGCTAAGTGGGCTGACTTTTCGTGCAATGTCCCACTGTCTGGCTTCCTGCATAAAGTCAAATGCTCGGCGCAGTTGTGGCGAAATGTCGCTCCTCTGTTTTCATTTAAACAGCTCCTTATATCCGTTAGCGCAGCTAGCTAGCACCAGATGCTAACAACAACAATGCACGTAAGGTCTCTCTCTCGCTCGCTCGGGCCACACATACACACACCCTCCCGGTCCTCCCGATAGCCAGTCGGTGCCTGCCGGTGAGCGTGGAAGTGTGGTCTGCCACAAGCGGGCGGCAGGAGCGGGGCTGTCAGCATCAGCTTGTAGATGGTATTTTAAACTCGATGCGCTCTGAAACTACGGGGCGGCCGAGGAAAAAAAATACACATGCGTTAATCGCGTTAAAATAATTAGTGGCGGTCATTTTTTTTTGCGTTATTAACGCGTTAACTTGACAGCCCTAATATATATATATATATATATATATATATATATATATATATTAATGCTGTCCCACCAGTGGCAGCGCTGGGGTAGGCTACACCCATACCAAAAATGGCATAGCCCCACCATGAAAAATGATGTTAAAGTAAGCAAAATAAAGTCCGCCAACTCACGCCGAGAATTGCACAGACAGCAGTTAGTAAGATTGATTTCAGTAGCAAATTGTCTGGAAATACCGAAGATCAGAAACGGTTTTGAAAACTTTTGTAGTGATCTCAAATCAATAGAACATCTTTGATAATGTCTTCTGGCCAATCAGAATCAAGATAACGGCGTGGTGTTGTTGCAGGAAGTCCCGACGGAGAATACTTTTGCTGTAGTACAGGTAACACATAACTGGTACGCAGGTTATGTGCGTAATCTGAAATGCGTACCGTCACTTGTGTCACAAAGCGCATTTGCGTACCGACGTACTTGTGAAGCTTTTCCAGAAGGCGGTTAGATCACCGGACGACAGAGTCGGTCTCCGTGTGCACAGACAGGGCTGCTGTTAACGTCGGTCTGTACAACGGAATTGTGCCAAAACTACGCCAACCGGCTGCGGAGGGAGACTCCCCCCCCCTTCACTGGAGCACTGCGCTAAAACAGCTGATCACAATGTTCACACGGTTCACACTCTGTGGTCACGAAGTACTCCACTAGCGCCCCCGCCCCCCCCCCCCCCCCCCCCCCCCCCCCGTCGACTTTCCTGAAGTACTCCCCCGTTGATAGAAATCAACACGTAATGAATTAAGACCCCACTGTTTGATGATTGATAGGTGCTCTCTTTCATTTTGACACAGACATTTTTTACAATAAACATGTTAAATGGATATATCCGCCTTCTTTCATTTATCTTTCCATTCCCACAACAATATACATAAAGAAATGACATATTTTGGACTATTAATTAATTTTTAAGCTGTGATTAATCTGATTAAAAATGTTAATCGTTTGACAGCCCTAATATATATATATAATACATATAATGGCACTGTTCTAGCGGTATACACCTGGAGAGGAGAATATGTATAACGTAATGTCCATGTGGTAAACCCTGCGAGAGAGAAAAGTTTGAGCTCCATACTGTTTCAGAAATAAAGCTTGAAGTGGTTGGGAACATATGGCATTTAATCACCGCATCTATTGTAATTTATATTTTGAATATGTTTTTTATATAATTTCTTTGTGTGTAGCTGGAACATTTCAAATTGCAATCCTACATTTTAAAAGGACAATAATACTTAGATCCTATTGATCATGATGTTGTCTCTCAAGGTGTAGTCAGTGCCACGTTATTGTCTTCTTCTTCTGTCCAAACATACTCACACTGTGAGTTATTGGAGTAATTTATAATAACTTGGTAGTTTTTTTTTCATGTTGTGAGTGTGAATTGATGTTATTGATGGTGGTTTGCTGTTTATTGATGGTTTGATCGATTGGTGCGGGCAGAACGACAGCCGTGGTGGTGTTTGAGTGCATGTGCAGGCTCAGTGACTGAACAGAACTCTTGTTTTTTGCCTTGTGTGAATGCTTGATCTAGTAAACAATAGTAAAGCCATACAACTTGATTCCCATTACATTTTCTCTTTAGTTTGTTTAAATTAAAAGAAAATATTAGTATCACATTTTCTGCTCTATTCAATACTTAACCGAGCCACAGCTCTTTCCTGAGAGCAAATCAGATTTATTGGAGCCAAATTAGGTCCGAGACACAGCTCTGACCATTACACACTGCTATGGTCACAGAACTTTTGGTACATGACGTGTCATTGCTTTTATAAGACAGACTGGCTCTGCCCCCCTGCCTTTTTTTCTATTTTATTTGGCCACTGTTTCTTTTGTTAGTTTTTTCACCATTTGCACCAAGCGGAAGATCTTGCTCTCACACTAAGTTTGAATTTGCTCTACTGCTCAGTCAAAAAGGAGGACGTGTAAGGAGATAAAAGCACACCCCTCAGCAGTTTTAGTAAACTCTTATATGAATTGAACACGACACTGTCGTCCAATGAGCAGGGAGTATTTTCCATGGCCATGTCTGTTCTTCTTCACTTGTGTGTTTGATGAGAACAGTGAAGTGTCTTAGCTGGCGTGTGCTCAATCTCTTAATGGGTGGAGTGAGCAGACTGCTGCCAAGAAGATGCTTTAAAGTGTCACAGTCACATGCTATGGTTGCAGGTACACGCTCTCTTCCTCTTAAGTCTCAGTCCACCCAGCTCAACCAACCTTCATTTGCTCTTCCGTCAAAGACTGAGAGAAAGAAGCCCGAGCAGTCATGTGATCTAACACAGCTCGCTCTTTGTTCATGACCAATTTGAATGGCTTGTGTTCAGACCAATCGTTTCCATCAGTGACGTGTCGCGAGGTCAATGGATGTGGAGGCATTTGCTTCTATCAAAGCCATATCAATACATATATGAACCCGATAGAGGTAGCTTAAATTCACTGTTGTATTGCTTAATAATTTTTTTGCTAGAGCTAGCTAACGTAAAAACGAAAGAGAGTTTCAGTAAAATGGGCGCAGACACCCCCCTCAGTGAGGCAGGTGTGGTCGCTTCTTCCACTGGTGCTTTTTCATTGCATATTTAAGACCAGCGAGCCGACACAGTAAAAAAAAGGCTGTGTTTAACTGGCCAACTTCAAATAATAATTACCAAGTTTATTAAAATGAATATCTATCTACCAACAGCAGAAAAACTAGAGTATTCATTTTGAAAAGGAGGCCCTCTTATCTGTTAACTTTTTTGTCATCTCTGGCTGTAATTTGAAGGTTTACCACTTTTTTGTTTGGTATTGTGATACCTACATAACATGCCTTTGCTTAACATTGGGATCCTTCGTTCTTGTGCCAGCAGTTTTCTTTTTCCCTTGTTGAAAAGGACTTGTCTTTCAATAAGTTTGCGGGCAGCCTGAACGCCATGTTAATTAGCTCTTTGTCGGTGTAATTTGTAAATCACTTCAGCTTTATTGACCCCCCTCCACTTAAGAAGAGATTAGATTTGATGTGGAATGGTCCTTTGATTGGGCGAAGCAAAATTGCTAGTAGCTCTAAGTGTTATTAGCCATCTTTAATGGGAGCAGTGATTAACTAAACCAAAGTGAGGAAGACACACACACACACACACACACATACATACATACACATATACTTCCGCTGTATATACTTAGAAAAGCACGAGTAAGTGCACTGTCTTCGAAGTCAGAATCTTTCAGTAACATAAGTTGCTCTTCTTCTGTGGTGGTCTACCAGAGTAGTGTGTGGTTTCAAACTGAGAAACTGTGAGCTGGGGGCATTCCTTGCCTCACTTTAGCTTCAATAAGCAAGACTAAACAGTACGCTAACACAATACTGAACAGTTCCTGTAAATCTCTTCTGTGTACGCACGCAATTTGATATGATGCACATTTGAAGGGTTATACATGCTGGTTATACATACATTATCTTGTTCTCTGGACTATTGCTGTCCTTCGCTAATTTTCTCTGTGTCTTCATTTGCTGATTTATCGTTATTTGCTTTCCTTTCTTCAGATCGATCCTAAAGTTGCCTTTCCTAGACGTGCTCAGCCCAAGGTAAGAGCAATTTCAATATTTATGCTATAAAGAGGTGTGTTGTCACCTATTCTGAAAGTGTCTTTGCTGTCACAATACGGTGTTTTGGTGGTTTGGATGTATCAATTTCCAGACACGAAGAATGGTTAATGTATTACAGCATACACACAATCTGAATAGAAAAAAAATAAAGGTACACAGAGAACATTTTGAGTTTTGGTAAAAAAGTGCCTTCCGTTTCCTTGAGCGGAAACACAGGGAAATGTAGAAATGTCACAGTTTAATTTGATGTGTTTGTAATGCATGAGCACATCTCAAATCCACTTGTTTTGCCCCCCCAAGGACACAGTGCGATTGATTGCTGAATGTTTTATCACACGGAGAAGGCTGTTGTCACTTTGGTAGTTGAGGTTTTACAGTGAAGGTTGTGTTACTGTAGCAGTTTTGTTGCTACTCTGCCACTTGTTTAAGTGAAAGCTGGCAGTTTGAGCAGCATTGTTAGTGACTGTTGTGACAGTGTGGAAGCACGAAAACAACAAAGGTTTTGTATTCACCATATCGTGCATATTTGAACAAAGCTTTGATATTTCTCTCTTGCACGAGTTGTTTCGGGTGGTGAGGGAGGGCAGCCTTTGCATTTATTACTCAAATAAACATGAAATTGACTCAAGGACATTCACAACAATACACTCCAGCTGCAGACAGCTCGGCTGTGCAGCCAGAAGCTGTGAAGTGGAGGGTGGCTGAAGGTTAAACAGGCCCTGCAGTTGTCTTCGGACAATCTCATTAGAGCAGAAAACCAGCAGGACTTTCCCTGCCTTCAGAGAGAGTGTGTCTTGTTGCAGCAGGACTGACAACGGTGGGGGGTTATATCATTTCTACCTGTGGTTGAAATTGTTTTCAACCACAGTTGCAAATCAACATCTCTCGGACTAAAAAAATCTAAACCTTTTCTTGTTTCTAGATCTGATGTTATAGAGATGTGGTTTTTGCAATGGTTCTGGGAAATATACAAAACCTAACAATGAAATGCACACATCTATCATTTTCTAGAGAAAGGTTTATCGGATCCTATAGGTAAAAAAAACACAATGTAACCTTAATGTTTGCTTGTAAATGTTTGCATGGAACTATTTGTTCACATTAAGGACACTTACAGCCTTGCATCTGGTCAGTTAGGGCACCTGGTTGAGTCGGGGCCGATACAGACTCGCTGTTGGAGGGTCTTATAACTCCCTTGGTTGGTATGCAACCAACTAATGTGGGGAGTGAGAACCCTAACCCTAAAGGTCATTACACACCAAACTGACACCAAAGAACACCAAAGAACACGTCCCGACGGAACGTCTCCTCACGTCTCCTCACGTCTCCTGCGTCTTGGCCATGTTTCGCACTGGAACACACCGCAAGGACTTCAGCCGACGGCCAAGCTGCACGTACGAACTGCGCATGCGTGAGTGGCAATAACTCTCCTTACCAGCAGGCATCCGTAGTGTGTATTCGTCATTCAAAGGAGGCAACAACCGGATGGGTGCAACAGACTGCGTGATATAAACAAACGACAAATAGCGTGTGCGTTCCATTTTCACTCTACAGCGAGAAGCTCATGGGGCTTTCTCGAACCTGTGTCGAGAGCTGGAGTTAAATTAAATTAAAAAAAAGTTTGTTTGGGTCCCTCACTTCCGTTTCGCTTCTCATGCACTGATGCGCTAAGCTGAACAGCCAATCAGAGTGATTTCTTTGGCCGACGGCCTTTAGCCGACAGCCTCCCGATTCAACATGTCGAATTGGCGGCGGAAGGTGTCGGCACGGCCGAAAAGACACGACGGTGCAGTACACACCAAGACACACCAATCTGAGTAGGGCGACACAACGCTCATAGACGGCCCGACAACTATCGTTGCCAAAAATCGGCTTGTGTGTAAGGACCTTTACACACATTAGTTGGTTTGGAACCTGTTAATGTGGCGGACCTCCATGCAAACGCTCTAAAAAGAGTGGAATTGGGACAGGGTGAAGGGATTTGTTTGGAATTGGGCCTCATAATAGCTAACACACCTTGGAGCTGTTTGTGTGTGTAGGCTTGGGTTGTTGGCAGTCTTTTGGCTGTTTTGCATACTTTTATGACCTGTTTTTAATGGAGATAAACCAGTGAACGTTGAATACATCGCATTTTTTGTTTTGTTTTTATTATAGCTGATGCTTTTATGCAAACTTTAGGATATGTAGTGGGATTAATCTCAAAGCAAATATGCTGTGTTCATTTGGTCAAATCCTAGAAGGGACGTCACAAGAACCAATACTGAATATCAACTCGATGGCAACATTTGGGAAGCGTGAAAGAGGTCATGTAGATGCCTTCATGCCGCACAACTAATCAAATCCTGTCGCTGAGGGGGACAACAGAAAATGTGTTTGGAATGAACAGATTTCTACTGCAGTTCTAACAACACTAGTGGCTGTTTTATTTCTTGCATCACGTGGATTCAGTGTGCAGAGAGAACTAGTGCCAGTGGTCATCCTTAGCTCTGCAAAGCTTTTCATAGACATGTCCTGCCTCACTGATCTCAGCACTGCTGCAGGGTCACACTGTGGTTTTCAGTGTTAGAGCAGCAGCATTAGAGCCAGTGGAAGGGGGAGCTGCAGCCAGCCAACCAGGACCCTCTCATTGAGTGACATTAATGAGGAGAGCCGTTGAACAAATGGACTCACACAAAGACAAAGCCCCCCTTCTTCTCTCATGTGGAAACCTCTGCTTCTGGTGTCTTTTTCTTTCTGCTTGGGAGAAGATGTAGCCTCTACCCCGGTGCTTGTTTCACCCACACACATCTTGTCTGCGGCTCCAGCACAGCCAGCAGAAAGGCCGGTATAAAACCCTCTTTGATGAGAGGGATATAGGGGCCAGCAGGCTGCAGGTATGGTTCATTTGAAATGAAGCTGGTGGACTCTTATTAGCAGTGGATGTACCCATCACAGACAGGTAGTGTAGAATGACAGCATACAACTCATGTCTTTGTAACCTTCCATTAGGTACCACGTTGTATTATGCACAGGGGTGCACATAACTGGTACGCATGCGTACCGTCGCATTTGCGTACCGACGTACTTGTGAAGCTTTTCCAGAAGGCGGTTAGATCACCGGATGACAGAGTCGGTCTCCGTGTGCACAGACAGGGCTGCTGTTAACGTCGGTCTGTACAACGGAATTGTGCCAAAACTACGCCAACCGGCTGCGGAGGGAGACTCCCCCCCCCCCCCCCCTTCACTGGAGAACTGCGCTAAAACTGCTGATCACAACGTTCATGCTCTGTGGTCACAAAGTACTCCACTAGCCCCCCCCCCCCCCGTCGACTTTCCTGAAGTACTCCACTAGCACACACCCCCCCCCCCCCCGTCGACGTTCGCGATACAGAGGGCTTCATCAAATAACTTTGAGTGGAGCCAGAAGTTGGAGTACCAAACACTGACTCCAGGTACTCATCTGAGTACCTCACTGAGGAAGTTATGTGCACCCCTGATTATGCAGTATGAATACATTATATTTAAATACATTAATTGCTCACCTTAAAAAGGAATACAAACACACATATTCTTTTCCCCCCTTTTATACATGGAAATGAAGGATTCAAATTAAATCAAGCTTTAATCTTCTCAAGTATATACACCAAACACACAGCAAACACACAGCAAAATTCAGACTTTTAACCCAACCTAGTAATAGGAGCAGCCATTTTATATACCTTGCCCAGAGAGCAGTATGGGGGTCTGATGCTTTGCTCAAGGGCACCCCAGAGGTTCCCAGTAGGTGAACCGGCACCTGTCGAAGTACCAATCCTCACGGTGTCCATTCAGGGACTTGAACGGGCGAACCTCTGGTTTTCCAAGCCCAGGCTCTAAGAGTGGTGCAAGAATGAGTCCTAAACCAGAAAATGAGGTAGCATTTGAGCACTTTCGGGTAAGTAAATTGTTTTAGGGATGAGTTTTGGTTTTATGTCTGAAATACATTATTAATAATTATTTATTTAATAACAAGCTTACCAAAGTTAAAATATGTCAGTGAAAAAACCCAACTTGTTAAGGTCTGAAACGTTTTTGTGTTTCCTAAAAACGGCAGTTGCTGACATTGTTTCAATATGTGGCGATTATCCTTATCAACATAACGTGTATGGATCATACACTTTTGTGTGCCACAGAGTCTATTTTCTGCAATATTCCAACATCCAGTGGATCAACTGTAGCGTTTCCGTAGACATCTCCCAGACTTGCATTATCTAGTAAGGCTTTGTAATCCAGTAATGTCTTAGTTTTGGAGACATGCCATAGCTCACAAGGGACGGTGTGACTTACTGAGCCAGTTTTATAATGGAGTCATTTATTCTCAGCCAAAGAAGAGCAGAGAACATTTGACAGAGAAAACTAGTGTTACCAGCTTTTGTTTTCTTCCAATTAATGAAATAATTGAGTTGACTACGTGACTTGTGTCACATAGAATATAGGGGGGGGGGGGGGGGGAATAAATGAAAAATCTCTACAGAAGACAAATACACTACAAAAACAGAAACTTATTGACATAGGTAATATACATAAAAAAGGCTTCTAATGTATTCAGTATTGTATGAACATGTTTGAATTGGGGTGTGAACATCACATCCTCTAGGGGGGGTCCGGGGGTATGCTCCCCCAGGAAGAAATGTTTGAACATTTTAAAGTAAAATGCTTCAATCTGTTGCACTTTGAGCACACACTAGAGACTCTGGGGGTACAACTCTAAAACACCCATATGAAAAAGATCGGTTTACATTTTAATAATCAAATAAGTATGTGAACATAATCAATAACCTACCATAGCCAATAACAAATAAATGTAACTAATGTTGTTGTTGTTGTTCATTCATATCTTATTTGACCTAGTTAACATTTATTTAGTAATGCACATTTTTATTTCTCCAGTTTTAAACAATATTTTTGGTTTACTGTCCTATTGTATACATTGAAATTATTTCAAACCTGTTTATCCCAATAATTATAAAGGAGTGCCTTGGAAATATTTGTTTACATAAATTGTGAGCAAAACATTTGAGACCCACTGAGATAAATTAGACTAAAGTTAACTATCTAAACACTGAGAGAGTCCTTTACCTCACTGAGCTGTAGTGATCAGCCTCTCAGTCTGTCAGGAGAGAGCTCCCCTCCACCTTTGTTGTAGAAACATCTTCTTCTTTTACATTACATTACATTACATTGCATTTAGCTTACGCTTTTATCCAAAGCGACTTACAATAAGTACATTCGACCAGGAAGACACATCCTTGAAGAAAACAGAATCATATAAGTACATCAGGTTTCATAGAGCTAAACATTGGCAACAAAGTGCTACTCAACTGGCTATAGATAAGCCAGTCCTTTATTAGTATATAAGTGCTCTGTTAGCAGTTCTTTGTTAGTAATTCCATCGCTCGAAGTGGAGTCGAAAGAGATGAGTTTTCAGTCTGCGCCGGAAGATGTGTAAGCTTTCTGCTGTCCTGATGTCAATGGGGAGCTCATTCCACCATTTTGGAGCCAGGATAGCAAACCCACGTGTTTTTGCTGATGGGAACTTGGGTCCCCCTCGCAGCGAGGGTGCAGCGAGTCGTTTGGCTGATGCAGAGCGTAGTGCACGCGCTGGGGTGTACAGTTTAACCATGTCCTGGATGTAGGAAGGGCCAGATCCATTCGCAGCATGGTATGCAAGTACCAGTGTCTTGAAGTGGATTCTAGCAGTTACCGGAAGCCAGTGAAGGGAGCGGAGGAGCGGAGTGGTGTGGGAAAATGTTGGAAGGTTGAAGACCAGACGAGCCGCTGCATTCTGGATGAGCTGCAGAGGTCGGATGGCACATGCAGATAGACCAGCCAGGAGGGAGTTGCAGTAGTCTAGGCGTGAGATGACGAGAGCCTGGACCAGAACCTGCGTTGTTTTATGGGTCAGCTGGGGACGTATCCTCCTGATGTTGTAAAGCGTGTATCTGCAGCAACGGGTTGTAGCAGCGATGTTTGCAGTGAAGGACAGTTTGTTATCTAAGATCACACCCAGATTCCTTGCAGTCTGAGTCGGGGAAACAACAGAGGTGCCGATGTTGATTGTCAGGTCAAGAGTGGGACAATCTTTTCCCGGAAGGAAAAGCATTTCAGTCTTGTCAAGGTTGAGCTTGAGGTGATGAGCAGACATCCACTGAGAGATGTCAGCTAGACAAGCAGAGATGCGTGCGACGACCTGGGTCTCTGAGCGGGGAAATGACAGAATTTAATTGGGTGTCGTCAGCGTAGCAGTGGTATGAAAAACCATGCAGGCTAATGACTGATCCGAGCGAGTTTGTGTACAGGGAGAAGAGGAGGGGACCAAGAACAGAGCCCTGAGGGACCCCTGTAGTTAATTGACAAGGGTCGGACTCGGACCCTCTCCAAGTTACCCTGTAGGTACGGTCTTTGAGGTATGAGGTGAGGAGGGAAAGGGCAGAGCCTGAAACTCCTAGTTTTTGAAGAGTGTGAAGGAGGATCTGATGGTTTACCGTGTCAAATGCAGCAGACAGGTCCAACAGGATGATGACAGAGGAGAGGGATGCTGCTTTGGCAGTGTGCAGTTCCTCAGAGACAGCAAGGAGGGCAGTTTCTGAGGAGTGACCTGCCTTGAAACCAGACTGGTGCGGATCCAGAAGGTTGTTCTGATGGAGATAACAGGAGAGTTGTTTAAAGACAGCACGTTCAAGTGTTTTAGACAGGAACGGGAGTAGAGAGACAGGCCTGTAGTTTATAACATCAGACGGGTTGAGAGTGGGTTTCGAGAGGGTTTACTCTTGCCTCCTTGAGGGTGTTTGGAAAGTGACCAGAAGTGTTGATGAAATGGGTGAGAAATGGTAGAATATCAGGAGCGATAGTCTGAAGGAGGTTTGAAGGGATAGGGTCCAGAGGACAGGTGGTAGGGCGGGCAGAGGTAATGAGGGTAAGAACCTCACTTGGAGAGAGAGGGGAAAAGGAGGTTAGTGTGTGGGTGAAAGGTGGGTCTGGTGACCCAGCGGTGAGTAAAGGTGAGTCAGAAAAAGAAGAGCGAATATCATCAACCTTTTTTTCAAAGTGGTTAACAAAGTCGCTTGACAGAAGGGAGGAGGGGGAAGGGGCTTTGGGGGGGTCCAAGAGGGTGGAAAAGATTGAAAATAGTTTTTTGGGATTGGAATAGGAAGATTGGATCTTATCTTGAAAGAAGGTGCTTTTTGCCTGAGAGATCGAAGCAGAGAAAGAGGAGAGGAGAGCCTGATAGGTTAGGAGGTCGTCATGGTGTTTGGATTTCCACCGTTTCCGCTCTGCTGCCCTAAGGATGGTGCTATTAGCACGCAGTGCGTAATTTAGCCAGGGAGCAGGAGGGGACTGACGAGCCTGCCGAGATGTGAGAGGACAGAGAGAGTCCAGAGAGGATGAGAGAGTAGAGAGGAGAGTTTCTGCAGAAGTTGGAACGAGTCAGAGGAAGTGAGGGCTGAGAGAACCGATGAGGGAAAGGTAGAGGGGGAGAGGGAACAAAGGTTACGGCGGACAGGTGCAGGATGAGAAGAGATTAGTTCGTTATGTTTGGAAAGGGGTAAAGAGAATGAAATGAAGAAGTTATCGGATGTGTGGAGCGGGTTTACAGAGAGGTTAGAAGTAGTACAATTCCTTGAGAATATGAGATCAAGGACATTGCCAGCTTTATGAGTTGGTGGGGATGGAGACAGTGAGAAAGCAAAGGTGGTTAACAGAGATGTTAGTTCGTCTATCTTCCCTGTCTGGAGGTTGAAGTCTCCGAGAAGTACAGCGGGAGGGCCAGTTTCAGGGATGTGTGAGAGGAGATTATCTAATTCCTCCAAGAAGTCCCAGAGATGAAGTCAGCTTTAGGAACAGCTGACTGGCAGTTCCACAGGCCACCTGAAACTAGATGTTGGATCTCAGTGGAGCATGTGGGATAGATGAGAGCAGGCCGGTTATAGCGATTAGGAGATACACGGGGCCAGTGATAATTGCGAGAAGACACATGAACAGGAATGGAGAAAATACACATGATTATAGCATGAGGGGCTAGAAAACTAAATACAATCAAATAAAACACCAGCGGTACTTAGCTCAATCAGAGGAGGATTTGCCTCCTCTTTGCCACCCTCGTGACTCCCGCAGGACTCCAATGTCTTTGTCAGTCTTCGGCTGTCTGACGCTGAAGCTGATGCTCCAGGAAAGAGCTTCACTTCTTCTTATATCCGTTAGCGCAGCTAGCACCAGGTGCTAATAACAACAGCGCCGGTACCTCGCTCCCACGCTCACTCGCATTTTGGCTGTGAGCTGCGGGTGCCAGATAAGCCAACAAACCCCACTTTCATCACTTACAGCGCCCATCGTACAGGACAAATGAAATGTGTAACCGGGGTGTTGTTACATTTACTTAATTATGAATGTTGTTACATCAAGGCCGAAAATTAGGATGAGCGGCAACGGTCAAAAATGTTTTTCCCCCTCCCAGAGCTGCCAGCGCCCCCCCCCCCCCCAGATCTGGAGCCCTAGGTGAACATCTATAACGCAATGCTAAGGACTGGCCCTGCATGAAAGGGAGCAAGGTCATTGGACAGACAAATTACAAATTAATTTAGGTTGCTTGGTTACTTTGAAGACTGCGAGACCCGGTCAATGCCATTGGCATACAAAAATATTGTATGGGCCCCTGGCCGGCTTTGGGCCCCAGTGCGTTGCACCGGCTGCACGGTCGATAGTTATGCCACTGGCTGCGTGTCATCCCATCCATCTCCTCTTTCAACACTGTCAATTCAAATAAATTTAAAAAAACAAACAAAACCAAGGGTCTCAAGGGAAGTTAGGGGTTAGCTCCTGGAGATCTTTACAGCTGTTTCTCAGAAACCCCTTCACCTCTCACTCCTTATCTTTGTCTCTGTCTCGCTCTTTGCCTTTGGAATGTTCCCTGCTGCTCTCTGGTTCTGCCCTGGATTGCACTCTTGCCTGCCACTCTGACTCGAGCCGTGTGATTGGTCCTGAACAGCCCGTGTGATGGACGGCCTCCCTCTGTAAACACCCATCTCTCTCTCTCTCCCCCATCTGTCTCTATGTCTCTCTTTCTCATATATGCAGACTCACTTTCTCTCTGGCGGGCTGTCTAGTTCACTGCAGCTTTTTCCTGCTGCATGATAAATCTGAGGCTAAATTTAGAGTCCGTTTTTCTCGAGCAGTGAGGGATTACTGGCAGAGCAGGAGGGAGAGTGACAAGGGGAGAGAGAGGGGAGCTGGCTCGCTCCAGTCACTGACCGCTCCGAGGCCATTTTTATTCATTTTGATCTAGCAATCTGCAAGCAAACAGCAGTCCATACATTGCTGAACCTTAATACAGATTAGGGTTGCTACTGAAGTGATTTAGATTATGGATTATTCTGTTAACTTCTTTTTGATTGGAAACACCTTATTAATGACTTGTTCTGTCTGATATTTAAAACTGACAAAAGCAATTAATCCACACAGTAGAGAACCTGTGACCAGAAACTACCAGCAGTGTGTGTTATTAAATGGAGTTTGCACTATGTGGATGGAGCTGGTGGTCAGATGTACATATGGGAGCTCAGCTTTACCTCTGTGGCTACCTTCAAGCCTCTGACATCTTTAAAGAGGCTCTATTATGCTTTGCTGGGTCTTCCCTCTCCTGTAGTGCGTTATATGTCTTTGTGCATGCACATTAGTTGCAAAGGCTCAAATCCCTCCAGACGGAGCATTTCACAGCAGCATATGCATATTGTAGATTAGACAAACTACCTGACCAAACAGGAATAATGGAACAATGGCAGCTCTAATGTTGTTCATCTGTATTCATTAAATGGAATTGATAAAATGTATGTTCAATCAGAATAACAAATAGATGGTGAATGAAATAGACAGCCAGTCAGTCCCCCTGCAATGTACAGTATGTACTCTACTCTACCTTTTTATAAACACATTTCTGCTATGGATTTCATTTGACAATATTAACGGCTGTTTTACAGCCCCCTCATGTCCGTTTTTAGTTTTTTAGTAATTTGATAATTGGCTGTCAGTGTTTATTTTTAAAATGGTCAGGCCACATTTATCTTCGCCTAGTTTCACTCCAATATTAAGTGTTCATGCGTTTGTTGAATTTCAGTGTGTTTGTCTTAAATGTATCTCTGTGCTGAGGTCACAAAGTAACTAGAAAACGACCACATATAAACGTTTGCTACATCTCAAGGAATACTTGTGCATATTATTTATTTATTTGATTTATTTTCATTAAACACACAAAACAAATCACCATTTAGTTTGTTCGCTTATTGATAAGTCAGACTGGCTTCTGTGGCTAGGCTAACATCGTCCAACATCGTTGGGGAAAGTTGCATCAGGGGAATCTACTGGTGTGAGAGACTAGTTCTGGCTTAAGCTGGGGTTAGGAAACATTAGCCTAAACAGCGGTGGACGAGCAGCGTTGGCAAACGCTGCTGAATCATTGTTGCATATTAAATATTATTGGGCATATCACTATGGAAAAGAGTATACCGTTGGATAACTCATGCTTGCAATTCAGTCTCGCTTTGTACGTTTAATAGATGAATTGAGCAGCTCCAAAGTAGTCAACATTGTTGTTATTGTTAGGGAAGGTAATGATGGTGTTGCAGCGATGTGCAAAAAGACGTCTCTCTCAGGCTCTGGTCATTGGAAAAGCAAACTGGTTCTTATGTGGATTGCAAGTCAAACCATCTGCTAACCAAATTTGCCTAGCAGGGAAACATAAAATTCAATTCAATTCAAAACCTTTATTTATCCAGGTAAAATCCCATTGAGATCAATGATCTCTTTTTCAAGGGAGACCTGCAGCAGTAGGTTCCACAAGAAGACATAAACAACAGAACAACAAAAGGACATCATACAGCAAAATGTACAGGGATTACAATTTACATATTTAACCACAAGTACAGGTACCAACAGCATCTGATTTTGTAGCATCCAACCGAGCTTTAAAAACATGTAGTGGTACTAGCTTGGTAATTTTCCATTCTTTTTGCAGACTGTTCCATGTTAGAGGAGCTGCACATCTAAAAGCTTTCTTCCCTAAGACAGTCCTAGCACTTGGCACATTTAATAAAACCACAGCATGCGATCTCAGGCAAGTACTTTCAATTTGCAGAGAGATCAGGGAGCAGATATAAGATGGTAGTTTATCCAACATGGCTTTGTAAATGAAAAAGTACCAGTGACTGAGCCTCCGTACAGTAAGTGATGGCATAACCGCCTTGGTATACAGGGTACAGTGATGCGTAAGTGCTTTACAGTTTGTCAAAAATCTCAGTGCACTGTGATACGCAGCATCTAACTTGCTCAGGTAATTGGCAGGTGCATTCATATATAACAAATCACCATAATCCAGCACAGGTAAAAAGGTCACAGTGACTAGCCTTTTCCTGGCCTCAAGCGAGAAACAGGACTTGTTCCTGTAGAAGAAACCTAGCCTAACCCTCAGCTTTTTAAGCAGGTTTTTGACATGAAGTTTAAAAGTGAGACAGTCATCAAGCCAGATACCCAAGTATTTGTAACAGGTAACCACTTCAAGTTGTATTCCTTGCGTAGTTACAATATCCAAAGCAGTCTCCGGTGTATTTTTAGCTTTAGCTTTAGAAAAGGCATTACCTTGGTTTTATCCACATTTAAAAGAAGCTTAAGCTCAGAGAGCTGAGCCTGAATAATGTTAAAAACAGCCTGTAATTTAACAACAGCCTCATTAATCGAGGGACCTGCACAGTACATAACGGTATCGTCCGCATACAAATGTAAGGTTGCTCCTTCGACATTTTCACCTAAACTATTAATATAGATAGAGAATAATAGCGGACCTAAAACTGAACCTTGTGGAACACCATTAGTGATGTTTAACCACTCAGAAGACACTATAAAGGAAATAGTTTCAGTGGAATAGGGATATTAAAGTTCAGACTATGATGAATCAGTCAATGATGAATAATTAGTGTCTCCTCTTATACAGTAGTTCTGTCTCCAATGTTGATATCATTTGAACGACTGTCGGACACATACAGACAATAAAGATAGTTTGTTATTGTGATCATGTCCTGTTTGTTTGCTACCTCCACTGTGGGGCTGTTTTCAGAGCAGTCCTCTCCCCTTCATTGCACTGTTAGCATTTCTGTCACCCAGCCTGAGTGCACTCTCTCAGCTCATCGCTGTAATGATGTGTTGCAGAGCTCTGGGATGCTGTGCTCTGTAATCTTACTGCACACACGTACAAGGTTGTACTTTTGACACACTCAGCTAATTCTATAGCCACCAGTGTGCCCCCCCACCTCCCACAATGTCAAAGGCCCCCGCGCTGTAACACACTCAATCATCCTCTTTTTCCTTCAGATGACAAATACTGTCGAGTGTAATTACTTAGTGTAGAAGATGAATAGAGCAATTACCACCTGCATACAACAAGCACTTAAGATGGCTTTAAGTAAAAGCAGCAGAGGGGCTCTTATGGCGTCAGCCGGGAGTGACAGTGTTATCGGGTTGTTATGCTGTGCCTGGCGAAGGTTTGCTTCTGTCTCTTAGCAGGGAAACCTATACTGTAAAGTCAACCTTTTAATAGACTTCAAACTCCAATCAACAACATATTTGTTCTTGCTTCTCTAATCTTTGCATCCTTCTGACTGTTGGTTTAAGTGTACAAGCTCAGGCTCAAAACATGTGACAGATGCTCATATCATTTTACAATATTACCTTCTTGTATGTGTATATCTTGCTATATACAGTATATCTACAAATATGTACATATATGTTGACAGTTTCCTCTTGTTTCCTTTAGAGGCTCCTTTTCAAAGGTGTTAATACAAGCTTAAAATATGTTCATGTTTTTTTCTATACAAGTCAGTTATTACCTCACTCCTGAATATCCAAAGCTTCTTTGTGTCATAACAATGACCATTGCTGAAAGGTGTTTAATATACTAAACGTCATGACGTCAAACACGAGTCTGCCTTTAGCTTATTGGTGGTTACACAAAGTAATGCAACGCTAAGGTACTTTGTTTATGGCATTATGTTAGCTAATTATTACTGGTTAATGCATTTCAGCTTCAAAAATCTTAAATCACAAATTATCCATTTGAAAAAAACGTTTAAGTATCATCATACATTTCTTATTTTCTGCTATAAAACAAAGGGAAGAGAAGCATGGCGATTCTACCTTTCGGGGCGGCCTACACATTTCTTATTGTGTGCAGCAGTGATATTTTCCTGTTCCATGTGACCTGTTCAAAATGTGTGAGATGATTTACCGAAGGTCTACAAAAGTGATTAGTATTTAATGCCTTCGGTAATAACAGGTTAATACGGATATTACCATGGGTGTTCACATTCCTTTGCTTTCACATTCACTCTTTCCACAGCTTGGATTTCTGTTCCACTCCTGATAAACATTATCTCTGGTGTAGAGTGACTAACTGCCCATTGTCCTGAGTCTTCACAAACTATTTAAGTGTAAACAATAAATGTGATTAATATCTACTTGTTCAAGTACTGTCCAAATATCTCTTAATGTCCTTTAATGGCCTGGTTTGAACCTTGTATGGCTTTATTTGGCCTGTCAGTTTTGTGTCCTCTAAGGGTACACTGAGGACAAACAAGGTGTTTCATCCATCTCAAGGGCTCTATAATCAGTGTCGGTTAGAGGAGACTAGAAGCTCTCTCTCTCTCTGACTCCATCAAAGACAACAAAAGCAATTAGTCATAATTCTCAGGAGGAGGGGGTGGAAATGACTGGTGGCAACAATAGGTTTTACCCACAGCCCTGGGGCTCGTAGGAGTAAATATCAAGTCCCTGCAGTGCGTTGAGGTTATGGCTCTGGGTTGCTATGGCACTCCCTCTCTCCGTTACACGTCTCTCTGTCTGTGTGTTATCAGGAAACATCAACCGGCAGATCATTTGACTTTTTTTTTGCAAGCATTAATGGAGAACAAGTCCCAAAGCCAATCAGCTATTAGTACAGAACATACAACTGCTTTGCCAATTTTCTTCTTTAATGTTGACTAAAAATCTAATATTGTAGGGTGCATCCAAGCGGCAAACTCTGGGGAAGAGCCGGGACGCCAATACGGAAGTGCCACACACTGCAGTTCATCTAGTGGCCAGTAGGAGCAGGCTGCAGAAGGGAGCAATTTCCATAGACCCCCATGTTAAAATGCCCAACTTTACAGCAGAAATAAACATGTTTACATCGTGGTTCAAAAAACCATATTCTCTGTATAGTTAGATTCCCCCTTCATGACTACTGTGTGGGGGGTGAATTTTTTCTCAACTCATCTGTTTAATTAATATTAAGCCTTAAAGCTTTTGCATAAATTAGGGCGTGGTCACTTTGATGGGCATGTACATGCCTCACTGTCAGCTAACAGCAACTTGTCCACTCTGCTAGGCTACAACCATAGAGGCTACAACGTTAGTTAGTTGTAGTTACTGTACTTGACCCTTTAGCCGTGTTCGTGGTGATTGTGCCTTTTAGGGAATATTGTTACAAATACCAGACAATTAAAATGTTGTGCTGTGCGCTTGAATGTACTAACAGAACTTCCAAGAAGTCTACAATTATAATATTATACATGTTAACCCCGTTCGCAGGTGTTTGTGTGCTTGGTAGCTTAGCTTGCTACTTATTAGCCAGCTAAGGACGTAACACTTTATACATACATATACATTTTAGTTTGTGATTCAGCCTTGGGTAAGACTTTTATAGTCTATGGCTATGACACCCATAATGCTAAACAGGAGCAAATGTTAATAGGGGACCCAATTATCCCAGTGGTGGCCGCCGGAGCTAACGGAGCCGCAGGGGGCTTGCTCCAGCCGGCGTCCCGGAGCTAGCCCACTGCGGCTCCGTTAGGTCCGGGCGGTGGAGTCCATCTTTTCTCAACGTGTGAATGACAAGCATTAAGAATAACAAAATATAGCTAATTCTCTTGCAGATTGTCTCATTTGATTATGAATGTAACGTTTGTATAGGGGAACTACACTGTTAGCAGTAACTTGGTATGCATGTATTTCATGTTAGCTTAGCTTCTTAGCCTGAGCTAGCTCTGTTTACTTCCAGTTCGGAGGCAGCAGGTCCCGCCTCGGCTCCGCCTCTTTGCCCTTATTTGGAGCAGGTGGGATTAGACTCTGACGTCACAGTCGAGCCGTTAGTGGCCGACTCCGCCTACTAAGGGCTTCTCGGCAACTGCAGAATCCTATGGGTGACGTCACAGACACTACGTCCATTTATATACAGTCTATGGGTGCATCATGTTGTTCACGCTTTATCATATAACATATTACTAACTCGTCTCTCCACTCACTCGTCGCTCTGTCTTCTCTCCGTCTGCCGCTCACTCGTCTCTCCACTCACTCGTACTTTTTTCTGTGTTTCTCTCCGTGTATCGCTCACTCTCTTTCTCTTTCTCTCCCTCTCCACTGGTTAAAATAGAAGCGCCCCGTCAAAACGTTAAATCCCGTAATAATGTATTGATTATAGGTTGGCGTCTGTGTCCGGACCCGGAGCACGGTCCGTTTGTTAGTGACCTATGGTATACAGCGAAGTGAGCTCTGCCATTCCAATTGATCTGACTAAGGTAACTGCCCCCCTGATGGTGTTGGGATGGGTACAGAGTGGTGCAGGGATGACATGCCCTTGACAAAAAACAATAGTTTTTTTTTTATTTGATTTTGGAATATTGCAGAGAATAAGATGCTTTGTTCAGTAGGATCATCTCTACAAATGAGCACTACCTTTTTTGGTAGCCTATGCAATTGCCAGTAGTAAATAGTTAAGTAAAACTGCCGCTGCGCTCTACAGCGGTGTGTTTGTTTTACTGCAGAGCACAGTACTGTCCATGTTGTTGCACATTGGACATGGATGGTTGCATTCCTAGGTGGGGAGCAGAATCGACACCCTTCTCACTCAGGCACGTCTTTGGGGCCTTTGGTTGTGATTTTGGGTACTATACTTGTTTCAGGCTGCCTCTAATGATGGCTCGGATATCAACTGGCTACACAGGATAATCGGAAAATGTAACCTTTGAAAGTAAAACCAGCAATTGTATGACCAATGATTCTTATCGTCATCAGACGGAGAGCTGATAGCTTTCGAGATTGTTTAACTTGTCCCTTGTTTGCACTGCCACAAGTGGCCAAAACCTTTTTTATTACAGGTTTAAGTGAAACATCTAAATATTTATGATAATTATAATTGCATACTAATTTTAAGATGGCGCAAGAATACAGTACGCGCCGACTCAAGGGTTGTTTACTATGGCATTGTTGTATTGTACAAAAACGAAAATTGAATCCCACATAAATGGATTCAAACCACACTGAAAACACAGTTACAATTCTTAAAGCATTCGTTTTGGGATTGAGGAGAAAATATACATAACCAACATATATTTACATTCTAATTTATCTACAGGTCATTCCTGTTGTTCGTTCTTACAAAGTGTTGCCATGCCTTAAAGAGAATAAGATCTTAAGCTTGTTTTCAGAGACCTAATTTCAAGCATCTAACCAAAGACACGTTTAAAAAAATGGAGACAAGGGAACTGTAAGTGGTAAAGTGCTTACTCGTTTTGGGGTTTTTAGGAATCTTTTTTTTCAAAAATACATTGTTTGAGCCAGAGTGTCCCTTTATTTGCAGAATTAAATGAGGGAGATAGAGGGGAAGACATTGTCTGAAATGTTCGGTGGGCTCTGGAGTCAAACCCACTCACTTACGCACACTGCATCCGGGTCCCCAGCCCTAACCACTGAGCTCTCCGGCAACCCAGGAATCATTCTTAAACAAATCTATAGCAGTGTTTAATAATAAACCTAAATTCCATTTTGGCGATTACCCTTGACTGAACTTTATAAACTACTTTTTCTCAGCAGGCTTGAAATCATAAATAAAAAAAGGATAGAAATGAGTAGGAGAAGAGAACTGTGTGGCCGGATAGGCAAAGAGAAACATGCACCTAATGTGTGTCGCTGGAGGGAAAGATGTTTGTTCCACATTTCTAGCCTGCTCTTCCTCTTTCGTATGATCTGCAGCATAGACTGTGAGCAGGAGCTGCAGTCTTTAAGCAGCTGGGCTCACCGATGGCCCCAGGACTCAATACTCTGCAGCTCTTAATCTGGCCAAGTCTGTCATTGTTTACGTAATGCAGTATCTATCATCTTTATTAAGGTCTGAAATCTGGGAAACAAACAAACATGAAGTAGGCTTTCCAAAATATACAATGTTGAGGGAGTACCTTTTGATCTACCAAAATTAATTTGAATCTCTGTTTTTAATTTTGTACGTTTTGTTGGCGAGCTTTCACTCTTGAAGTTTTAATTATTGTTTCTTTGCTGTCCAGTTTGCCTGTATTCATTAACATGTTTAATCTCTGTTTAATTGTTGATAGATTTGACATCATCAGACAAATTGCAAGCTCTTGCCAGTAGCTTTTTCCTCTGGCAAGCTACACAAAATGTGTACAAATTAACCATACAATTATGATGGCTTCCAGATGAATCGCGAACGTACCGTTGACATCTCTTGTATGAACATTTGAAGTGATGGTCTGATTTCTTAACCCCCCCCCCCTTTTGGTAAAACTATTTTCCTGGCAATGTGTACTGCAGTGTCTGAGCAGGCAGGCCTCCAGTGGTCTCTGTGATTTGACTTTATCACCGATCATGTGCAGCTTAGACAAACAGCTCAACCGCCCAAAGCCCTTAAACCAACAACTTGATGCAGCCTTGTAGGAGCAGTCAGGAAAAGCCCCTGGTCCCCCAGTTCCATCTAGCTGCCAATAACATATCCACAACTCATTCTGCTTCCATGTCTGGCATGCCTCATTGATTTATTTCCCATAAATCGAGTATGTGGTTGTACGTATTGCTCAGGCTGCTCACATGGACACTGTCTTCAGTATTGAAATGACACACACCTGTGTCATTTTGGGCAACAAGAGTACCACTGAGAACATGGTCGCCAGTGCATTTTCCGATTATTGACGGTAGTTGCATTTGTGAGGCTTTAGCAATTTGCCTGCAGCTAATTGAGTGAACGACTTACTGGCTCACTTATTTTTTCCATTTACCTTTATCCATCTTCTACCTTTGATCTGCATCGCATCGGCAGCAGGCTAAGCAAGGTGGCCTTGATATCCTCCTCCCCAGCCATGTCCCCCAGCTCCTTAATGTTTTGAATCCGCGCCGGGTCTTGCATGTGCCCTAAGGGAAGCACCCAAATCAGATGCTCGAACCATCTCTATTGCTCCAAAGGCTTGAAGGAGCAGCAACTGATGGCATGGACTGCTCAGTGAATTAAACTCATTTGAGCTGCTTGTTGTTTAAAACAACAAAGAGCCCATTATCGTAGATAAATGGTGAATGGTAGATTGGAAATGTGTTGTTGATTGAGATCTCCAAATTGCTCTGTTGCATGGACATTGGTGTATTAATGAGTGTAAATGTGTATATGCTGACTTGCATTTTGGTAAAAGTGCTTTGAAGGGTTGCAGAGAGTGAAAAAAGATCTGTTTAAATGCAGTCCATCACTGATGGTAGGTGATTTTCATAGAGTTTCTATGTGTTATTGGGTGTTGGCGTGTACGCTATTGTGGTTATGGTATTGCATGATGCTCGTCTGTCTTCTTCAATCAACCTTTGACCTCACTTGATTGAAGCAGTAAGGATGACAATCAGCACCTTAGTCCTATTATGGATTTACATCACAGATATTTTTGTTGTGCACCTGCATTTTGCATTCCATTAAATCCCTGAAAATAAAGCCATGTTTTCTGTACTCAAACACTGCACTCCAACTCTATCTCCACCGTTGTATTTTTGACACTTGAAACAAATCCCTAATCTTTCATCTGTGTTTTGATCACCAACTCTTCCCTCGCTGAAAGATTTCTTAGAATATTGTCGCAAGAAAAAACAAACAAAAAACAAAACGACTAAAATTGTACATATGGGAATAACAGAGAGTCTCTCGATGAAAACATTGTTGTTGTTGTTGTTGTTGTTGTTGTTAGAAGTAGTTGTGTGATGGATGGCACCAAACATTTGTTGAATCACTGCATAAAGGGGCTGGATGGAAAATTGTAAAAATTGTAAAAAAGAGCTGCCATCCCCCAATCCATACTTCAGTGATATCGTTTAAAAAGCTGTTGCATTACCTGATGAGCATTTCATTTGAAAGCCTTTAGTCACCTTTTAGCCAAGGCAGAAGAGAAGTTGTGGGGGCTGATCCCTTGCTTCAGTTTGTTTTCCTCAGTGTGATTTATTAGTCCAAAGCCAACACTGAGAAATGGTGTGCTATCATCTGGTGCAGCTCTATTATCATTAAACACAAATGCATTGTGATTGCCTCTCTCAGCTCCTGTTGCTTCGGCTCATAATAAATAGACGGGCATTCCCATTCTGTTCTCCACCCTCCGTTAGTCATGATCATCCCGGCAGTGTATCAAGACTTTGCCTCTGTGTTTACCAGGGATTTTCTGCTTTCGCTCTCTGCCTGTTTCACTGTCAGGATTAATAGGTGAATCAAGGAGCAGATTTTACGAATGTGCAGGCGCTCTGCTGACGGGAGGAAAAGAGCAGTGTGGGTGACAGCCTCATGACTTATTCAGTTAGTCTTCCTTTTGTATTCATATATTTTGCCCAAGCTTTACCTTTGCTTCGAATGATGTCAACATTTAAAAAGGTGCACACTGTAGTAGGGGTGTAACGGTTCACAAACATTTCGGTTCGGTACGTACTTTGGTTTTTAGGTCACAGTGTGGTACGTTTTCGGTACAGCAGAAAAAATGATCACAAAACATAAAATATTTTTTAGGGTTTTTTAATTATTATTAAACTGTGAATAATGTATTCACTTAAATACAAAATATAATAAAATAAACATTAAGGTGCAGCATTTTGATGAACTGAAATAATCTGTACTTGAACTGTACTGTACTAGTTTGACATTAGGACTTGCTTGTCATTGTATTTTCATGTTTTTGTTAAGAAAAATGAACTTGTCCACATTGCTTGCTGAAAGGGCAGATCTGCTGGCACTACCAATGTCTCCTGCTGTGGAGAAAAGCCTCTCGCTAGAGGTAGCAGATACAGACAGGTAGCGCTTTGCTAACATGGCAACATAAAGATATTTGGCGTTTGTAATAGCTTGGGCTCGGTCTGAACTCTCTGCGAGTGGTGGAGGCTTACATGCTAGCGGGAGTTGGGTTTGCACTTCAGTCTTTTTTCTTTTGGTACCGGTGATATTCACGTTCGGGTGATGCCTTTTCAAATGAGTGTGCAAGTTTGATGTATCGCCAGCCGCGTAATCAATTTTAGTTGAACAATGCCGACAAACAGCTTTGGTTCGGTCCACCTGTCTTTGTCCGTCATCCTTGTACGTAACTGCGAAACCAAAATGTTCCCAAACCGGAGACTTCAATGATGCTGGAGGATTTTCGAGCTCAACTTTATCTGCGTTCGCCATTTCGCCAGTTCCTCAAATGACTGACTAAATTTGAACGCATCCCTGTGACCAGCTCTCATAGTATGCCTCTCGTCCAATTAAATGACTTGGTCGCTCTATGACGCGTTGAACCCAATGGGAGCAAATTACACTGAACGCTGTGACACAGCACCTGAGATTACTTCAAAAAAGTTGTTCACGTTCTCAATTGTTTACGTTTAACGTTATATTCGCCCGGTACACACGCGTACCGAACCGAAGGGCCCATACCGAATATTCTCGGTACGAATACGTATACCGTTACACCCCTACACTGTATTGAATCAATCAACAGCAGGCATTTATCACATACTGATATAAAATGTTTGTGTTATTGTCTGTCCATTTACAGAACTCACAACCTTGTTCTTCCTTCAGTTTGATTTGACTGACCTCTCGCCATGTTTCATCGACTAGACGCTCGCCAACGAGTCCTCCTTCTGGGCCTGGCTCCAGAAGGGGACACCGGGCTTCCTCCGGGCCGGGTATCCTCACTTCCTGTGTCGTCTTTCATGAGGTCTTTTGAACCAATCTTAGTCTGGCCCCTTGCCTGAGACCAATTTGCCATGGGAGACCCTACCAGGAACACAAGGTTCCGGACAACACAGCCACCCAGGTTCATCAGGGCACACAAACCTCTCTACCACGGTAAGGTGCTGGTTCTTCAGAGAGTGATCCAGGGATGGATGGATGGATGGTTTCCAAACACTGACAGGAGTTTCTGCAGGCAGTCACTCTTTGGGTCCACCAATTTTGTGTGAATTGAAAAGCTTCATAATGACTGAATGAGTTATAACGTTTCTGCTGTAATTCAACAAATGAGGGAACACTACTTGTGTTGCCACATAGTGTTTAAACATACGTGTACAGCCCTAATCTGATCATGAGACTGAATTTCCATTTTATTTGCTTTCATTCATTCAGCCTGACTCCATGTTCATTTTAGTTTGTTATTTTTTATGTCAATCAATCAATCAATGTTTATTTATATAGCCCAATATCACAAATGTTACATCTTTCGACTCCACTTCGAGCGTTAGAACGATTAACGAAGCACTTTTATACCAATAAAGGACTGGATTACCTAAAGCCAGTTGAGTAGCACTTGAAATGTTTGGCTCTATGAAACCTGATGTACTTATATGATTCTGTTTTCTTCAAGGTTGTGTCTTCCTGGTCGAATGTACTTATTGTAAGTCGCTTTGGACAAAAGCGTCAGCTAAATGCAATGTAATGTAATTTGTCTCAGTGGACTTCACAGTTTGTACAGAATATCAGTATGACAATACAACACCCTCTGTCCTTAGACCCTCACATCGTACAAGGAAAAACTTCCGGAGAAAACCTACAGTCTGTGGGTTGCGTCTGTCTTTTTCTGAGCTAATTTAATTACCTGTTGCATACACATGAACAGAACCTATGGACTACTTTTATCACATGGACTAACATACATCTCAATGATCATGGATCAGCATGGTCAGTTGGTTCATGTTTTGGTGATTTCATAACAGAAGTCGAAACAACTCTACCTCAGAAGAGGGTTGTGCTGAAATTCAAATCCATGGTCTTTACATTACATTGCATTTAGCTGACGCTTTTATCCAAAGCGACTTACAATAAGATTGCAGACGTTTTTGATTTATCATCATGCCAACAAGGATGTTCAGAAGGTTACTGTAAGAGTAGCTCTTGGTATCTTAAAGAGCAACTTGCAGGTTAGACACACCAGTGAATACATGTGTAGGAAAATGATGTATACACTAGATTTTCAAAAAAATATACAGAAATAAACACTACAGTGACATCTGGCGTCGTTTTTGTAAGACATTTTTACTTCCGCATAAAAAAAGCCTCCCCACGTGACCTCCCGCGTGTGACGTAACATGGGGGAGAGCGGCCGGTCTAACGTATGAATAAACATGGATCACAATGCTAGTTTTGACACAGAAGAGGTTGAAAATATATATTCGAATGCATATGATTTATCGGCGAAAAATTGAGTTGTGAGGAGAACCAGTGGAGAACAGGGCAGCTGTCTTGGTGAGTGACCGGTGTTCCGGATTAACTGGTTTCCCGATCAACATGGTTTACAGAGGTGGGGCACAGTTTAACCTGGGTGGATCACAGTTTAACCTGGGCGGATCCCATTTTTCCCTGGGCGGATCGCAGTTTACCTGAGAGGATCACAGTTTACCACAGCTGAAGACTTCTCCACGCTGCTTTCAAACTTGGAGGCTGTCTGAAGGTGTACACAGGTCTCAGATGGACTTGGTATCACATTAAGAACGATATTCAGTAATTAGTCTAGCAACAATAGCTGGTTTAAATGATTTATTGGAGTTCGCAATGTTTTGAACAGACATCCCCAGTCAACTCGTTTTTCTTTTTGTAGTCCTCGCTGTTTGCGTCCGGATATCGCCATCGTAACCACAACCTCACACACTGGTACTGAATGTGCATCAAAGTCTTCCTACCGAGCCAAATATACCAAAAGATTTATGTAAACGACAGAAGAAGCGATCCAAATGTGTATTTCAGTCGAAGGCCAAGCCCCCCACCTCTGTAAACCAGTTAATCCGGAACACCGGCGTTAGCTACAGTTAATGTTGGCTAACGTCAGTCACATCACAACATTTGTAAAGTTAGCTATCATATATCTAAGTAGTATTGTTAATATAGTAACGTTACTGGCAGGACTGTTGATACTGATCCATAACAGAAACTAATGCGCAAGTATCAGCCGTATCTTGCATTACCTAATGCAACTCCACACTACGTCTTACGGTGCTGTGTACCGGAGGGGAGAGAGAGAGAGAGAGAGGAGCGAAGGGGGGAGAGAGATGTAATACGGTTTCCTGATAAACGTTTTGTTTGACTGGCTTCTGCTGTGGAGAGTATGTGCTGCAGGGAGGTGGATGCACAACGCACAACGCACCCAGGAACGAAAGCTAGCTCCGGTCCTTTTCCTGTTAGGAAAACTGTGGACTCGATGTCCTGACAAGCTGGAGTTTGTGCAACCTGCACAAACTCCAGCTCACCATGATTACAAATGGTGAAATGCAATGTAAAATTACCGAAAAAATACCAGCTCACTAAATCACAACCACTCAAACCAACTACAAACTACTACCACGGATTGAGCAGAGAAGGAGTCCGAGAAAGTTGCTCCCCCATGTGACGTAATATGACGCGTTTGACGTATGACGTTAAAAAAAAGCAGTTTTTAGTAACAGAGCTCAAAACGGCTCCTTTCCCTCTGAATTCCTGCCCTTATGTCTTGTAAAAAATATCAAATCCTGCATTAACTTTTTTAATTGTAATTTGCATGCAAGGTTAAGCATAAATCTATTAAAAGAAAAAACCTGCAAGTTGCTCTTTAAGACTATCTGAACGAGTTTCTGCAGTTCTGAATTTATAAATCCATTGTTCATACAGATTAAAGAGTTATCTGGTAAGTTTAAATCAGGTTATCTGGGGAAAACATCTTTACATGCATTGTGGTATCCTAGTTCAGCTATCTTTAAAACCATTTCGGCATGAACATTCATTCCACAGCCTCTCGATGTTATCAATGGTGAGTTTTCTCATTTGTTATAGAAAGAAAGAGTCAAGAATGAAAAAGAAATAAGTTTAGAAACCTATTCATAATTATACACATGGACTAGGAAATCGGGTGTCTCTATTTTCAATCCTCCTTTTTTGGAAACCAATCTTTTTTTTTCCTATAATGCATTTAAGAAAACAGGTTTTATTAGAAAGTGGCTTATTACATTGTTATTTAAGTGCACGTAAATTCACTGACTGACCAGTTGACTGGAAATTCCTTAGAACTTTGTAGGTAAATACGTTTCAAAACAGCAGGAAACCTCTTCCTAAAGCCCAGAAAGAAGAGACCCCGTTTACACGAGAACAAAACGGGTTGGATCCGCATAGTTTCTCTTGCGTATAGCCCTTTCATTTACACGAGGCCGTAACAAAACGATAGAAACGGACCCCACAAATGATAACGGGTCTCAAGGTGGACAGATTTGCAAACGAAACGCTCTGGGGGGTCAAACGGATCCGTCTGTACGCCTCTATACGATAATTTTCTGATAACGATGAAATAGCCCCGCCTCCCTCTCCCCACGTCTCCCTCTCCCCACGTCTCCTGCCAGCTGCTGGGCTGTCAGAAGAGGGGGAGGAAAAGAGAGGCTCCATTTATTATTCTTATATTATTATATAGAGTCGTTATCAATTTGTTATAAAGCTCAATAAATAACAAAGAAGACCTCTGACCGGCACTTTTCTAATTTTGTACGGAAGATTTAAACTTTAACGGACATGTTGACCGGCAAACATTTTTTTAACGGAAACTCTGCCGCACGGTTCCCTCGTCCCTTGGAAAAGGCGGAGAGGTGGGTGATTTTCATCTTTACAGCAGGAGCACACGCCGTCCACCACGGAGAATAAACAGAAGGGCAACCATGGCAACCATACTCCGGGGTCATCTTCGCTGCTTCTGGTGTATTTTGTGGCGGGAGCAGCGCCACTTACAGGCCTGGCATGTGTACTACAGCGTTTCCAGCGTTTCCAGCAGTGTCGTGTGAACAGACACGTTAAATGAATCGAATGCGTGTGAACGGAAGACTTTTTTGAAAACGCATACTGTGCATAAACGCAAACGTTCCCGTGTGAGCAGCACCTTAGTGCCATTCCCAAGTAATGCATGCACCTAAAAATGTATCTATACAGAGT
Organism: Gymnodraco acuticeps; assembly: GCF_902827175.1. Lineage (NCBI taxonomy): Eukaryota > Metazoa > Chordata > Actinopteri > Perciformes > Bathydraconidae > Gymnodraco > Gymnodraco acuticeps. Next base: position 415,792 of record NW_022989899.1, read on the forward strand.
GACATGGAATGAGTTGTCAATGATGTTGGAGCTCAGAGAGTATACATTCCCTGTCAGCAGCAAGCCATGTGCACAGGGTTGAAATAAGCGGTTAGACAGGAAGTTAGTGTGTAGCCTACAAGGCAGTGGAGCCTGAAAAGAGTAAACTCCTTGACATGCTCAGTGCCTGCAGGAGTCTGTCTGGCATACTGTGGACTGTAAGATCCACCAAAGGAATCAGAACAGAGCATGACTATTAGAGCATACTTATCATGTCTCGGACACTGCAGCATATTGGCTTTAAAATATACCTGACCTGCTTCTCTTCTCTTTTCAAATTAGCTGGTAGCTTTACAGTATTTCTGCCACATTGTTATTCTATTTGCAGCAGATATGTTGCTATTTGTTGTAGATACCTCCAGTTATCTGCTGGGTTTACAGTGGATTTGCCTTTATCAAGCAATCTGTTAATGGGTTCATTTCTAGCAAATCATACTAAAGTGGAAATTAAATACGGCACATTTGGAGATTTTCTCTAAATCCCCTTTCTGAGACTCCTGTTAATTTTAAAACACTTTTAGCCAAAGCAATTTGCAAATAGGTGCAATTAACAATAAAGATAAAATAAGACAAGAGCCTGGACCAAAGCCTGTTGCTTTCTGGTTAAGTAAGTGACACCTGATGCAGTATAGAGTGTTTCTGCACGAGTGGGTTATTGCACAGATGTAAGCAGTGAAGGAGAGGTATTTTTTCCAGTTTCACACCCAAATTCCTTGCAGTCGGAGTTAGGGAAACAGCCGAGGTGCCAATGTAGATTGTCAGGTTGTGAAGTTCTCCCCTGGTAGGTAAAGCAGTTCTGTTCTCTAAAAGTTGAGCTTCAAGTGTTGTTCAGGCATCCAATTAGAGATGTCAGCCAGAGAAACAGAGCTTCATGACACCACCTTGATCTCAGACCATGGAAAAAGAAGAATCTGTTGTATTTCAAAAACACATACTTTTAAAAGACTTAAAATGGTCAAAACTCAAGAAATTGTGTTTTTCAAGGATGGTACAGTGGTGGTATGAATTTGACTTTCTGTCAAAAACCTTGATAGCTCTCTTGAACAGCTGTTCTATCGGTTTCAGGTTTGTGGCACAAGCAAACGACCAGTTTGTCAAACAGTATTCAATGTGGGAAAGAATCATACAGTGGAGGTATGACTTTGCAGCATTGACAGTTAAGAAAGATCTAATTTATTTAACATTTTGCAAATTCAATTTAATGGTATTGGATACTTTCTTAATATGTTTCTTAAAAGTTATGTTGGCAATAAATCCAGAGCAGAAAAACATTAACAATGCATTTCAAATATTTATTTAAATATTGCAAGTGATATCGTCATCGCAATATTCAACAGTGTTATCGCATATCGTAAGTTTTCCTGATGTCGTGCAGCCCTATTAAGTATGATTTAAAAAAAAAAAAAAAAAAAAAAAATGTAATGTCATTTTTAGCCAAAACCTTGGGTCACATGCACATCCCTCTCTATACTACATACACATTTTTTTAATAGAGATTCTAAACCTTTTTCCAGGGCAAAAGTGAAGTGTGCAAGAAAGGGTGTTATTTTCTTGCTCAGCTAAATTAGGCATTTCATCAGTATAAAGGGGACCTATCATGCAAAACGCACTTTTGTACGTCTCTTATACATGAATATGTGTCCGCGGTGTGTCAGGGAACTCACCAAGTGTCAGAAAACACAACCCTCTCTCTTTTCCTCCATTATCCAAATCTCTAAAAACGGGGCTGCAACGGATCTGATACAGACTGATACAGATTTGAAAATTCTCTGACGTCAGGAACGAGGAGCTACACATATATGGCCAACTCTCCACCTATCAGGGGAATGTGGGGTTGAGCCACGGCCAGCCGTTGCCGCTAGAAAGCGCTGGAGACGCTGTAGTACATATGCCAGGCCTGTAAGTGGCGCTGTAGTCAGCCACAAAAGCAGTGAAGAAGACTTCCCGCGCATAGTTGCCATGGTTGCCATGGTTGCCCTTCTGTTTATTCTCCACTGTGGCTCTTTTTCTCCCTCCCCGAGGCAAGCGTTTGCGCCTCCTGCTGCTGTAATTCAATGCAATCCCTCCCCGTCGAGGCAAGCACTGTAATTATCTCAGGTAGTCCACCAGCAGATGACAAACACCCACCTCTCCGTCTCTTCCAACGGACGAGGGGATCGTGCGGCAGAGTTTCAGTTAGATTTGTTTTCGCCGGTCAACATGTCCGTTAAAGTTAAAATCTTCCGGACAAAATTAGAAAAGTGCCGATCAAAGGTCTTCTTTGATATTTATTGAGCTTTAAAATAAATGAATAATGACTCTATATAATCATATAAGAATAAAACACGGAGGACGGAGATCTCTTTTTCTCCCCCTCTTCTGAGAGCCCAGCAGCTGATCAGAGCACGCTCCCCTCTCCTGCAGGGGGGCGTGGTCAGCTGCAGCTCATTTGCATTAAAGCTACGTCACAGAATCAGCCCCTGCAAAAACAGGGCTGGAAAGAGCAAATGGAGCGAAATGAGGCATGGCTAAAATGCAGGATCTGTTTGGTATTTTGAAAAAAAACTATATTTATATACTTTATATAGGTATGGCCCTACAATATATTGTTCAAATATAGCATGATAGGTCCACTTTAAATGTATGGATACTGGGACATCTGTGTTGTGTAAATACCTGACAAATGTATGAACATAAAAGAAACCTGAGAAGAACGTTTTTTTTTGCTGATGTACGAGCAACATTGGAGGGATATTTGAGGACAAGGTGATGAAGGTGTATTAAGCTCCTTGTGATGGTTGGGCACATTGACAGAGTTTCACTCAGGAATGCTGTTGAAGTAGTAGTTGGCCTTATCAGATGCAGACAGAGCTGCTCTGTTTACTGTGTGTTCCTTCAGGGCTGAAGCTCCGCTAGTTGCAAGAGTTAGTGGAGGTATGCTGGGCTCTCTTTTGATTGATCTAAAAATATGTTTGGTTTCCAAGAGTCGTTTGTATTTCACTCTTATCAGAAAAAAACTACTCATCTGTCTGTTCATGTGTGTCATAGCTATACAGACAGGATTAAACCGCTACTGTGGGTAGCTTCTTAACTTTCCATGGAGACCTCCGACTGTTAGTAGTCTGCTGTCAGCTAATATGCAGGGCCCACCTGAATGCAGGCTAGAGGAGCAGTAGCACTACATACTGATGTCAGGCCATGCAGACATTCAGGTATGATGTTGCCCTGAGCCATAACATAGGGATGCCATAGTGAGGATACCTTTCCACTGGTTAATGAACCTGTAATAAAACACTCTGGTTGAGCAGGGTGGACCCAAACACAGGAACGTGTAACAGAAAAGGCCTTTTGTTTATGGCTTGGCAGTTACAAGGCAACACTGACAGAACTTCCTGAACTACGACAAAGAGGAATCGACTATGAAGAAAAACAGGATTTGTGGATGCAGGTGTACAGGAGAACAGGTGGAACTAACAAGGCCTCATTTACAGATTGCCTCATTAATTTAATAAAGTTCCCTATTCGCATTAGGTCTAAATCTGAAATATTGCCAGATAGGAGCTTTTGCTTTATGCTTTGACCCCAAATCATCCAACATAGTATTGACTGTGTGATGCAGTGCTGTAGGGAGCAGACATTTGATCTTTATCACATCTATTTCATTTATAGTCGTTAAACAACTATTTTATTTTACATATTAGAGTTTTTTTAATGTGATAGAAATTGCTACTTTTACATGTAAAATGAAATACATTGGTTATATTTCTATATTTCTTTATCTTTTTATGTATCTACTGACAACATGTAACACCACGTATAAATATAGAAACAAAATATGGACTGTTGCATAAATTGTTAACTTTTCACACAGTGCCCTTACGTAATGCTGGTGCAACAATACCTAGTTTCAGGCTTTCTGTCCGTTTGTGACCTGACCTGTTGAACCCTATCCGCCCGCCGGTGGGCGGAAAAACGCATCATCTGCAGGAAACAGCGTCTGAGGGCTTCTTAATATTTAATAAACTATGAATGTTTCATATCCATGTAACGGGAAGAAACTCAGCTAACTGATGATATGAACTATTTTTAGCAATAAAAAAAACACAAGACTAACGCTGAGCCTCTGAATTAGCCCTGAGCGAAAACATGCTAATGCCGTTAGCACAGAACTCACTCATAAAACCCTTATTACTTATCGTAAATGCAAATCCAACCCATCGACTAGCATCGTGAGAATACACAGAATCGATAGGTATCTGTATCATCACTCCATGATAAGAACTCGCAACATTATAAATAAAAACAGACATCACAACACGTGGCATTAGGTAGCAAACACGCCAATATGTCCTACCTTCGTTGTTGTCTGATCAAAAGTTGTCTTCAATGGCATTACAACGATAAAAACGCTGCTGAAGGTTAATCCATAGGTTAATCCAATGTGTCTGTGTCACTTTGAAATGATTTCGGATAATCCATCAGCAATAAAACTAGTTTTACATTTTCAGAGCGTAAGATAGGTTTCGCTTTGGGCAAACTGCGTGCGCATAGTCCCCACTTCTCAATGGTAACATCGGTATGTATGTGGACATTCCCCTTCGATTCTATTGTCTCTAACGGTTCAAAAGAGATGTCAATCATCAAAATCGACCAATGGGTTCCAGAGAAACGGCAAAAAACGCCCAATTTCCACCCAAATGACCCCAGAGGTGGAGTACTTTTTTTCTAAACCTCTCTAAAAAGGTCAAATGTCACTTGTTTTGCATCAATCTTGATACAGGGTACTTATTATATGTTGTACTTTTGATTCCTAAAGCTTTTAGTCTGCCTACATCTACATAATCCAAGAGTGGTTTTCACTATAAGTAAAAAATAATTTTTGGACGGACACTATCATTTACATATTTTTACTATGTTCAATCTGAATTTTCTTTAAAATAAAAAACATCTATATTGATTCTGACTTTTCTACATCCAACTCACAGGTTTATCATTACTTTAAGAACAAAGATTATTAATTTTCCCCTTTTAGAAGGGAAGATATGGTCATTTGTTCTTGAAATGTCATTTTTGAGCCTGAGACCTGAACTACAGGATTGGGGCTTAACAGGTTAATGAAACTAGCAAAACAAAGTATATACTGAAATAATGTAAGTGTGAAAGTTAATTATATCGCTTGGCAAAATTCATGATTCTCTTATAAGTTTGCATAAAAGTGACAAAGGTTACTTTTGACTCTTGTTAATTCAGCATGGCTGTCAGTTTCCAGAAACAATCTAAACTAACTAAGGCTAAATAACTGATAGCAAAAGTATGAACATAGGGGGTTATTAGAAGAAGAACATAAGAAATATGTGAAAAGTTCCTATAAATCAAGTACAATTTGATAAATGTGCAAAGGAGTTGTATTTAACCATAATTGAAATTCTTTAACACCAAAACAAACCTTTAGCCTGAGATTTTGAATCAAATCTTGGGAAATTCAACTAAGCTCTACACATCTGTGAACGTAGCACAGAACAAGCAGATATGTTATTCTCTTGGTGTGCGTGCGTTCGTTCTCTGCCCTTTCTTCCCTTCCCAGCCTGTTGACCTATGGGAGCCTAAGGGAGTGTGGCAGCTGGTTGGGCTGTGCAGCTGTGTGAGAGCTCATCCTTTTTTTCCTATCTTTGCACACTTGGATGAATTCATCGTTCAAAAACGTTGCTTTATTCAATGCCTCTTAGGAGAATAGTAGACGATAGGATGTCTGATGCCTTTCCTGAAAGTAAATGCCCCAAGTCATATGCTCCAGTCAAATATCCATGAAATGATGAAATTACTTAACAGTCCATGCTCACTTTCTGTCATTGTTCTGATCTAGATCAGCTGGGGTTTTTTCAGAATGTAATATTTCACTGCAGGCATGGTTGTCTTTATTTGTCCTGTTGGGCAGCCTCTTAAGCTAAGCTGTCCGCCTGTTTGGGTGTTTGTCTGAGTCACTCACCGTCAACTGAGCGCACTTCAGACACTCGCTCATGACACAAGCAGCTCATTTGATAAATGTTTCTGTGGGTTTCTTTTAAGACCAATCCATTGTTTCCAATCCATCTGGTGTGTGTGTGTGTGTGTGTGTGTGTGTGTGTGTGTGTGTGTGTGTGTGTGTGTGTGTGTGTGTGTGTGTGTGTGTGTGTGTGTGTGTGTGTGTGTGTGTGTGTGTGTGTGTGTGTGTGTGTGTGTGTGTGTGTGTGTGTGTGTGTGTGTGTGTGTGTGTGTGTGTGTGTGATGTATTTTTGGGGGACGGCAAGGAAAATAGCGACGCAAGGGGTCCCCCTAATAAAATGGAAATGAGATATCAAGTGATGGGATATGGAGGGCAATGGTAACTCCTGCCTCTTTAAGAATGATCTCTAAGATAAGTCAAAGGTCTACAACCATGTCTGATGGTGAAATTGGTCCATTTGTAGTAAAACAAATGAACATTGGATGCCCTTCACTTAAATGAAAGTCTTACTAAAAGTTACATTATCATTCTGCAGGAATAATGAATCTTGGTAGCAGCGTCTAATTTAAAATGAGTTCTTAATAACTCTACTTTGAATGTGGGAAAAGTGCTTTTTCTTCACGTCTGCAGCCAGAAAACTCTATAGCTTCTAAGCTGCTGAGTACTATCAGACTCAACCTGATGTGAAATCCTGATAAATCCCTCACTGCTCCCAGAATTTCAATATCTCCAAAAAGGACGCTTCAAGCTTAGATATTGCTTTCTCGTTTTCCTAAATGGCAACTCGGGGAAAGAGACTTTAGCGACAAATGGCTAAGTCTGTAATGCAGCAGGAAACACAGCAGGAATGAGAAAACAGTCACTTTAAAATGTGTATGGCCTCAAGCATAACAGTGCAAGTAATTTGTTAAGTGCTTATAACTTCCTTGCAAAAGTTTCTGAGATGTCCCTCGAAGCAGGCGCTTAATTAGCATATTAATTTTTTAGAATGGCTTTGAGGATAATTTTCTCAATTTCCTTTACAAGAAAAATCTTCTCGAACTCCTTCCATTAATGTTAATATCGTTTTTTGCCTGGGTTTTTTGCCTTGGGCCTGGGTGAGCTTGGTTTCTCTGAGCTGGAAGCTGATGACAAGGTGTATTGTCCTATAGAATCTCAAAACCCCGTTCAATCAGCTGTTGAGTAGAGGAGGTGGTGCATAAAGCCCAGCACATCATTTATAACTCAGTGTGTCACACGTCTGAGTTTCAAGATCAAAGAGAAGCCATGTTGTATTATGACAAGGGGGCCTCACTGCAGAATCTGATGGGGTTTTCGGAACACCAAACTAAATGCAATATTAAACATTACAAAGGCGTGTAGAGGAAACTTCTGTGTAGCTATGCAGTGGGAGTCACCGACTCAGGAAGGAGACACGGGAAGAGCAGTAGCTTTGATGTCAAACACATGATGGTTTATTTGGAGTTAACGGCCGGAGGATTCACATCACAAGTCCAAGAGTCAGAGGTTCTGACTTCACGGTAGAGTTGCCACGTCAATTCTGGAGACCCTCTCTCTTGCCAGCCCATCTAACTGGTTTCGCAGAGAGTAAACAACATATTTGAGGAGATAGCCTAAACAGTGTGGGAACACAGAGCTACTTGCCTCGGACACTTATGACCTCGAAGATTTTACCTTGGAGTCCACAAATACAGAGAAGGAAGTGTCCCAGTGTACCCACAACACAGACCATCTGTATCCCAGTATTGACCGGTCACAGAATGGGAATAATAACATTATTGGCAGCCTGTGTCCTTAAAGAAGGTAAACAGACATCAAGGTTTGTCCTGTATGTCACATCTTGGCGTCTATGACAATTATTTCCATAACAAGGCGGAATAGTAAATGCCCTTTTTAAAATCTGTTTTCATATCGATGTAATAAACATTGAATACACTTTCTTGTATTAATGTCATCAATTGTGTAGCACATACATGGTCCTACAGCACCAGAACAGTGGTCCTTATGCACAGCGTTGGCTATAAACTGCTCCAGGAGTCTTAATACCCGGCAATTAGTTAGCATTTAAGTGTTTTTGTTTAGATTCCTGAAATTAGGTCTGAGGTCAGGTCTGTGATTTAATCTATGGATTTAATACATGCTTAAGATATTTTAAATATTTTTGATATGCCTTAAACATTTCAGTAAATTGAGTAAACGTGACTCATTGAGACTACTAAACACGCCAAACATGAGTCCGTGTTTAGCTTAGCGGTATTGACGTGAAGTCATGCGACTGTCGCGTTGTTTGTTTTTAGCATAGCGTTAGCTTTTTACTTGCGCTGATTGCATTAAGGCTTCAAACATGCTAACGTGGTCTTAATATGTGGAGATTATTCTGTTGAGCCAAACGTGTAAGTATCATACATGTTTTTTTTTACCACAGCTTATTTTCTTTAGTTTTCCAAAAAATAAAGTATAATCCCATTGCTTTTTGTGGAGAGGGCCCTTGGAATGCTAACTACTGTATTTGTAGCATCTGTACCACCAATGACATACACCTGTCAAATGTCATTGAGTGGTGGATCGGTTGAGTTTTTAGGACTTAAGTAATGAGCCATAGGGAAAGCTGTCAGCGCTGTTGAACAGGACCTTTGAATCTGCTTCCACTCAGCAAACTGAACAACTTTTTAATGCACAGCAATTTGTCAGAAACGGGGTGGATGAATATGTTTGCCCTTTCTCTCTATCATTGGCTTTCCGCCATTGGACTCATTTGGGTTGTCTCTAAAATGCTATTAACTCTGCTGTCAATCATACATTTACATATAAATGTTTCTTGCGGATGACGATGATGGACATCTTTAAGCATTTGCAGTATGTATAATTCGGATGTGTATCTCTCTGCTTGACAGGAACATCTACAATAATAATCGATGAGCTCAGAAACACTGTGTTGGAGAGATTCAGGCCTGCCCTCTGGGAGAGTTTAGCTTGTTTTGCTGCTGGATGAAGCACAAATTGATAAGCAACCTTGTAATGGGGAGACTCATCTAATGAACAATCTTAATTAGATCTCCCACACTGCCTGCATCAAGAAGGATGTGAAAAAGAGTTTCCAATCCTTTTGCTTATTACAAACCCTGTCCCTCCCCAGGCTGCTGCTCGGCCCAGTCACACCTCCTGTCTCCGTCAGCTGGACATAACTCTTCTAAGAAAAAGATACCGTGTATGTTTCCTTAAAACGGAGAGAGTATGGGCTTCTGTGTTAAATGGTCTGCTGTCTTTTGGGTTGTTTGTAGCCTTCATTTTGTTGGGTTAGCTAGTTTTATGCTGGCTTGATTTTCCAAATGTATCTCATTTACCTTCAGTCAGCACAAAGCCCAGTTGGATGTTATGTTTCTTGATGCTACAGAGTTAATCTGTGGACATAATCTCTCAATGTCTTGGAGACATGGACCAAAGGGGACATATCTTAGAACTTTATGTTTGGTAAGACCAAAAATATGAGTAGCCACGACATATCTGTTTCCTCCAAATGATTATGAGAAGCATGGTTTCTCTGAGTTCATACTAATCAAATGCTTGCAGTTTGCAGAGACTAATGAAAGACCTATGGCCTGACTTGAAACAAAAAAAACAGGATCATCAGAGGTTCTGGGCCCATTGACCATGCGCATGGGCCCAATGAATTCACGTAAATGACACAGAAGTTATGTTACCACCTCTTGGCCACTACAAAAATGTGCTTGAACTACCGTGAAACTTTGGCTGGTAGTGGATAGCCTGGTTTCATGGTATAAAGGAAGATGAAGGACAAGATTATTCCATGTAACTCCTTTCCTTTCTTTACCATTACATTTACTTCACATAACGTGTCATTTTAGCTGCTACATGTATCCAAAGCGACTTACATACACTTTAATACCATAGACATGCCTACGGGAACAATTTGTGTCAAAGACACGTTGACATGTTGACTGCAGGAGAAGTGCATTGAAGCACTGAGCCTCTGATTGGCAGACTTTCATTTACCTTCTAAACCACGTCATCCTGATCTGTGCATTTCAGACGAAAGATCCAGGTAATTTTACACCCTGCCGTCAAACCTTTTGGCTTCCTGCCCCGCTCTCTAGGTAATCTATGCATGAACAGGGACCTGCCTCCAACACTGTTTCCACTGGTCTTTATTTCCCTATATTTCACACTATTGGAGCTGTAATCATGTTCTGATAAGTCATTATTTCAGCCAACCTATGCCTTTGATTTTGGGTCTGTCAGAATTCCTCATACGTGTAAACCAGCTTGGCAATAAACCTGTTTCTGATTCTGATTCATATTCCACATCGTAACCCGTAAGATAACTTCATGATGCTTAATTTTCCGGTGTCTTACGTACAGCATCTTGCAGATAAACAATGATCTGCAAACAAAAAACAATCAAAGCGTCTCCTGGGTGAATCCCAAAAAGTAGTCCAGAAGACGCTTCAATGCCGCCTGTGAGAAATAGAAAAAAAATCAAACCTTTTCTCTCTAGAGACCTTCCCTGCTTGTGTTAATGGAAATGTCAGTTAACATTTCATCCCCTGTGGTTGTATTCTCTTCATTCATTAGTGTTAGAGCCATTTTACCTTTGTTATTATTGTCTGAATGTTGGGCTTAATAATAATATAAATTAGATTATACTGTAAATTATCGGCTATTTTTGTGAGTCCACATTAGGGTTTAAAATGCATTAATTTAAGGCTCACTTATTATTGTTATATGTGCGTCAGTATCACGTGCATGGCTATGCCTATATATGGGTAGGTTGATGGGACACAGCTGGGGGTGATAGAGACGGGGAAATGGAAAAGTCTTTGACCGTGTTCTTTTGTTACTTTGGAAAATGATACACTGTTTGAGTTACTATGAAGCGAAGAAATGTGTCCTCCTGTATGCACCGTGTGGATCAGTGAATAAATCTCATCTGATTCAACTACGATCTCCGCTGAATTGTTTGGAAACAAAGAGAGGCGCGTCAAAACCCACAACCCCGATAGAGGTGGCTATTAAATGGTAGACAAGGATTAAAACGCCACCACAATTAGTATTCCTTCTTCCTCATCGGCTCTCCACGCTGAGTGGCGGCCTTTATGTGCTTTGACTCAGCCCTATGCCATACATGTGCCACATCTCTGGAGACCTGTGCATTATCAATGGGGGACAGATAACCATAAGGGGGTCTGCAGGTGGCCGTGCTCACCCCGCCTTTCCGCTCAATGGCAAACCGCCTTTTCTTCCGCTGCCTGACGCTCTGTGTAAATGGCCCACCGGTTCCCTTCCCATTGTCACCCGCCTTTTATCAGCACCTCACAGCCAGCGTTTGAGGTGTGTGTGTGTTTGTGGGTGGATGTGAGGGTGGGGGAGCGTCTTTCATGGACAGCCATGACAGCTGACATTCTCAGAGAAGCATGGGAAGGCGTTAGCACTGGAGACAGTGGGATGGAGAGGGTAGGATGGTAGAGTTCGCCAATAATGGAAGTTGACGGAGGCCAAAACAGCAGGAGTAGTAGCACCTCCCTATCCTCCTCCCCTGTCCTCTTTCACCTAATCTCCTCATCTCGGTAGAACAAAAACACCTTCCCTCCATCACTGCCTCATGCTATGTTCCTTTCCCATTCCTCCACCTGCTTCCCAGGGAACACCTTTTATATTCATGGACCGCAATGGGAATCTGACTCAAGATTGCAAAACAATGCACTGAAGACTGATTGTGCCAGCAGTTTGGCAGTGTCTTGACAAGTAGCAAAGTTAATGCTTGTTTATGCATTCTTTGAACCAAAACATTTATTTGAGGTTGGTTCTGTTGTGGTGCACCTTCTGGTGACATATTTTCTTTTAGGTACTATAAACCTTTACAAATCTTCACTTATAACTAATCCCTTAAACTTGTGGTATGCCTATTCTGGTTGCTCCATCTGCAATGTCACCAACATACAATTTTAAATCAACTCAAAATTACAACATTTCCAAATGGCACCAAATCATGTTGATGATGGACATACACACTATGCAACTTTAAAATAGTTCTATCTACAGTAGTTGTTATTTCCAATCGTTACTTACTGGGATTTAAGCCATATAGTACAAACTTACTTTCGGTG